>NC_091772.1:75091915-75399173 GCF_029378745.1 Bos indicus
GGCTATGCTTGGGGGCGAGGGAGGTGAGTGACCTTGGGCGAGTCACCTGGCTCCTGGAGCCTGTTTCTCCTCTGCAAAGTGGGGCGACCGGTACCACCGACCTCCCAGGGATGGACTGCAAAGGCAAAAGACAGGTAAGGACGTGGTAAATGACCAGATGCCCTTCGCTTGGGTGGTGTTATCTTTAGGACTTCCCCCACCCTCCCACCTGGAGGTAAAGTGTTGGTGGCGTGGAGAAGAGATACCTACCTGTTCAAGAACAACATGAGTAATTCCTATCAAGACACCTCCTGGGAACCTGGGAGCTTTCTAAAGGAGAAGACCCCCCCCCCCCCCCCCCCCCACGTTACCTGTGTGCACCTGTGACCTGCCATGGTGAGCTAATTCCCGTGGGGGTGAAACGCACTGTCCCCACGTTCGCTCACAACTGCGCCTGCATCTGCCCTTGCCCCTGCCTGGTATGCCTGTCTCCTTCCATCTGCCTGGCAACTCCTATCCAGTCTTCAAGGCTCACTTCAAAAGGGACAGCTGCTACTGGGAATCTTTGCTTTCCTCCTGCCCCAGGCAGAGTTGGTCGCTCCTTTTTCTCTGCCTTCCACACTGTCTTGTTTTGGCATCTATCCATCCGCCCATTTATCCATCCACCCATCCTTCATCCATCCGCTGGTATTCACTGAGCACTAATACTGTGCATCTCTGATCATGTTCTGAAGTTTTGGATAAGTCTCACTTTCCTTGGGCTAGTGGTTCTTAATCTCTGGAAGGGGGGTCAAGAGACCCTCCCCTAGGAAAATGCTCATACGTGTCAGATGTTGCTTTCCTCCTCAGGGATCTCTGGTCATCTGCAGAGCAGACAAGCAGAAGGCGGGCACTGGGAGGTGTGAGCCCCACCATGAGGGCTCCCGGGTGCACTTGGGGGCGAGGGAGGTGAGTGACCTTGGGCCAGACTGTGGACGCTGTGTGTGGTGGATGCTGTGATGGGCTGCAGGTCGCCCTTTGGGAATGAAAGACTTACTCCATGAGCCCCTGGGAGTGTGGCTGGAGGGATGGTCAGCCCTCTTTGGAGAGCTGTCTTGATTGGAAGAAAACTGTCTCACCCAAGGCTGTGCCTCCTTCCAGGGTAGACTCAATTCCAATGACAGACCAGTGTGGAAGCGTGAAGGCCTGAACCTCTCTCACCTTGGCTTTTGACAGCTCTGCAGGGTCATCCCAGCTCCAAAGCTCCCCATGGGGTTGACTGAGGCCTTTGTCGCACCTGCCTTGAAGCTTGACTCCTCCCTCTGCTGAAACCTGCCTCTGTTGCCTCCCTTCTGCAGGTGTTTTTCCAAACCCCCTCTCTAAATAACATCATGGACTTTAATCTTTACCTCTGGGTATACTTCTTCCCAGGAAACCCATTAGATTTAAAAGCCCTGCAGAAGCTTCTTGAGGACAGCAACAGCATCTATAATGCCTTGTGTATCTCCAGCAGCTCTCGCTGGGCAGGGCATGGGGGGACTTGCTCCAGAAACAGTTATTGAATGCATTTGAGTGCATTTCCTCCTGCTTCTCTGTTCTGTCCCTCTGTTGGCCCAGCAGGAGAGTTCTCATCAGATATCCAGGAGAAAAAGATGAACCCGTTGGCAGGACGCCAGCCGGACTAGGGCTTGTGGGCGTTTCTGGGGAAATGTACTAGTTGCCAACGAAACTGTATAACCATGGGAACAGAAGTCAGGCTAACTGGTTACTATGAAACAAGGTCAAAGGGGCCCGGCTGATGTCAAGGCTGTGTGGTTAGGATGGAGGCTCAAGGGGATGGCTGGGAGGCCGGCAGGGATGGGTGGTGGTGAGGGGACAGCCTTTTCTTGTTCGGCAGATCATTTAGAAGTTAGACTAGTCCTCGGAACCCGGGGAAAACCTCACTTCACTTGCCACTGTTGGAAATTCCTTCATGAAACAAGTGTCTGTCAAGTGTCTCCACTGTTCCAGGCATGGCAGCAGGGACGGTGACCTCAAAGGCCAGGACCTCAGTGTTGACTCTGCCTCTCACTTGCTTTGTCATCCAGGCAATTTATGTCGCATCCCCACGGCTGACGTTTGCTGAATGGTTATTACTGTGTGTCCCGTATGTGTTAACTGCTTTACATACACTAGTTCATCTTCACAACAGCTTCGCTAAAAGATATATATTATCATTTCATCTTTACAGAAAAGGACATGGGCTCAGAGGGGATCAGCGGCATGCCCGAGACACACAGCTGATCCCAGGGCCAAGGAGGGATGTGAACCCAGGTCTGGTGGAATCCCGAGGCTGTGTTCTTAGGCATTATCATGCTCAATGTCTCTGAGCTCAGTTTCCACAGCAATGAAAATAGGTACAATCAATTTTGACTGTATTGGGCTTGTTAGAGATTAAATGACTGACGTGAGAGGCTTAGAAGGTGCCTGGTGAATGTCCACTGTGGTCTCCTCCCCACACCCTTCGTCCCGTGCCTCAGTGCTTCCCTGCTCGGGAGGAATGATGGCCCTGTCTGCTGTCTCTCCAAGGACACAGTCTCTGTCCCAGGTCCAGCAGTGTCTGGCACACGGCCCGCGCTCACCGAATGCTGTCGGCCCCGGTGGATGATCTGGGGTCCCCACCCTCAGCTCTCTGGATTGCAAATCAGCAATCGCACTCAGTCTGTTAGTATGTGATGCAGCAAGCTGTGGCAAGTTTCACAAAGACAGTTCTCTTGGTGCTGTGGAACTCTACTGTCCACTCTACTGTCCAGAAGCCACTGGAACTTCTAGGTTTTTCTCAGCAGAATGGAGTGTTAACAGGTAAGATGTGATCCCCTAAGCACTCCTGGCAGAGAGGGTACCAGAAGGAAGATGAGGGTATTCCCGGTCCAGCCTGATGTCTCAGCTTTCTCCCACAGGCAAACTCCAGCTTGTTCTCATCCTCACCACGCCCCCAACTGCAGACATGCTCATATATTGGGGGCATTAACCTTCTTCCCACTGTAGGCCCCTGGAGAGGTGGTGGGCATGTAAGCACTTAAAACTCGAACCTGTGGGTCAGCCCTCCTCCCCGGCCCCCTCCTCAGCAGAAGCGCTGGAGCTGGAGGCTTCGTGGGGACAGACGCCACAGCCTTGGAGACAAGTCACATCCTCAGCTTCCTTCAACCTGTGTGCGCAATGGAGTTGCCATGGCGACACTGCAGCCCTGAGATGCAATGGCTGCAGACAGCATAGGTGCTCCCAGGGCTCAAAGCTGAGGGTGACGCTGTTTGACCTGGGAGGCCAGGCGATTGGGTGGGCCCGATGGGGGGAGGAGGAGAGGGAAGCCCTCCTCTAGGCTTGGCTGGTAATTGGTGCTAAGTGAGGGGCCGCCACTGAACCCAGCGTTCTGGTAGTGGGGTCCCCTGCTCTGCACCCTGTAATTACTGAACCGGACAGCACTTGTTCCCTGTGTGGGGAGAGGGAGATGGAGTGGGGAGCAGACAGGAAGCTCTCATCCACCTGAGCCAGCGGGGCTCTGGCAGCTTCTCCCCACCGCCCAAGCATTCTGCATCCCAAGCAGGTTCTCTGGCAGAGGTGGAGGCCCTGGCCCCTCCTGTCTGCTGGCTCTCCCCACATCAGCGGTGTGGAGCACAAGCTTCCTTTAATCCTACCCTCTGAGCCTACAGAATCTGAGGGCGGGGTGGAGGTGCAAGAACCAGATAAGACACCACCTCGGGGGAGTCCTGGGTGTCACACCTCCATTTGTGGGAGAAGTCTGCGTTGTGAAGCTGAGCTGGCGGCAGGAGACCTGGATTCTAATTCCTCCTGGGCCCAGAAGCCCTGGGGGCCTCAGGCTACTCACTGCCCCCTCCTGGGCCTCAGTTTTCCTAGTCCTAAGACAGCATGGGACTCAAAGTTGTTCTTAAGGCTTCTTTTACAGCAGGGGTTGGCAAACTCCAGCACGCAGGTGGAACCCTGGTTTTGCAGGAAGCGTTCCCTGGAACACGGCCCCGCCCTTTTGCTTCTGTATCTCTGTCTGTGGCCGCTTTCCCGCCACAAAGCAGACTTGAGGAGCTGCCACAGGGACCATATGGCCCCCGAACGGAAAATATTTACTATCTGGTCCTTCACGGAGAAAGTCTGTCAACCTGTTTCTAAAACATTAACGTTCTCCTGGGCTTGATGGGCTGGGCTGTCCTGGCTCTGATCTGATTAGACCAACTCATAAGTCCCTCTACCTGGAGGCACCAGGGCGGGTCCTCCTCCCAGGACTCTGCCTGGGTTTGGCCAGTGCCCAGCTACAGGCGGTTTCCGGAGCCAAAGCCTGGTGCGGTGGCGCCACCTGCTGTGAGTGCTGGGAGCACTGGGGCCCAGAAGGACCACCTGCCTGCCCGCTTCCAGGCAGGGCAGCCACGTAGAGAGGGGCATCTCATCTCCTTTCTCTCCATTTTATGAAGAGGACTGCAGACTAGTGGGCAGGTGGCAGAAGCCCCAGGTCCCAGAGGCCCATAACCCCTCCATACATGTCCCGTAGACACACATGTAGACACACGGAGCCGGCCGTGAACTTTAGCATGCCTATTCACTTAGGGTCTTGGCTCCATGGTTGTCAAAGGACTTTAAGAATATGTGCGAAAATAATGTTTGATCTGCTACCAACATTGACTTGGTCCTCAGAACAACTCTGAGATAACCATTATCCCCATTCCACAGATGAAAAGACTGCGGTTCAGAGAGGTTAGGTAATTTGCTTAAGGTCACACAGTGAATGACGGGAGTCAATATTCAAATCAGGCTGTGAAAACACTGGAGTCCCCAGAATATGAAACTCAGTACCTGTTCTTGCCGCCTGCAGGTGTGGCGGGGCCCCAGGAGAGGGCCCTGGGGCTCCGACGGGAGACGAGAGACACAGGCGGCCGGGAGAAGAGACACAGGCGAGTCCACTGAAGGAGGCGGAAGGGGAGGGGCTGGGCCCCCGCCCCCACACCTCCAGGCAGCACAAGGTGGCCAGTGGGCCGGAAATCCTTTATTTCCAAGCTATAAATAGGTCTGCTTTCGGAGAAAGGACAGTCTCCAGGTGACAGGGGCCCCAGCGTCCCCACCTCCCGTCCCTAACTGCACTGCAGTCCAAGCCCAGCCCCCCGGAAACCTGTCTTCTCTCTAAAATCACCATCCTGGCTCTCAGAGCCAGGCGAGCGGCTGCAACAGCCCGCTCCCTGCTCCTGCTGCGACACCAGTGCGCTGGGCCCCTGCTCCGGCCAGGCCAGAGGCTGGCCTGGCGCCCACCCAGCACACCAGCTCTCTGCCCTGGCCCCAGCACCGGTCGCATGCCCTTCCGAGGCCTGGCCCGGGAGATGCTGGGCCCACTGCTGCCCGGCGGCCGGGAGGAACCACCCGGGTCCCCAAGCCGCTGACTGGTCCCCCGGCTGCTCACTGCTGCCCCTGGGCCACAAAGTATTCCTCCTCCTCGTTGTCCTCATCCTCTGGCTGGCTGCTCCGGAGCAGCAGCTCCAGGTCGGGGTTGGAGCCCAGCCCCTTCAGGGGCTTAGGGGCGCCATCACCTGGGGACAGAGACAGCAGCATCACACATCCAGCAAGGATCTGCCTGCCCCAGCCTGACAGGAGAGCGTGCCGAGGGACCCAGGCCCCCGCCCACTCCCTGGAGATGACCCCCACAACTTCTTGGAGGAGTGGAGGTGGTCGAATCACCAGGCGAACTCCCTTAATTAGAGGAACAGCCAGGGCAGGGGCAGCTGAACTGAGCAGACTGGACTGCAAATGGCCTGGGGGGTTGAGAGCCACCTGCCTCCTGGCAGGGATGGGCAGAGGGGAGATCCAGGGGGAGAGCGTCACCAGGAGACAGGCTTCCGAAAGGGGGCTCTGGGTACCTCTGGCATGCAGGGCTTTGAGGGCGATGTGCAGAGATATTCCTGAGAGGCAGAGGGCAAAGCCCAGCCAGTTCAGGAGGCTGATCTGGTCACCCAGAAGATGCGCGGCCAACAGCAAAGTGCAGACTTCCTGCGGGAAGAGAGGCAGGGAGGGGGCGTGCTCAGGGCCAAGGCGGGGGACGCTCCTTGCAAAGGAAGGTGGGGCTTGGGGCCGCCGTCAGCCGTCACACCGCAGGGGAGAGGCAGACCTGCCCAAACTCCCTGCAATGCAAAGGGGTAGGCCTCTCTGAGTTTGGGGACCAGCGTGAGGCCTCCCCTGCTCTGTGTTACTGTGGACAGAGGGGAGGTGCTTTTCACAGAATTCTGTCCGGACTGGAAGAGACAGACCGAATCCAGGCTGGGGACACAGGGTAGCAAGTCCGCAGCCACGTCCACAGGCAGGAAGGACAGCTGCCCTTCCAGAAGCACCTGTGCACGGAGCGCCTCTGCTGCCGTGGGTGGGGGTGGGTGCAGTCACACTGGGCTCTACGGGACACACTGGTCACAGGGCTGTTCGTAAGCACGGGCTGCAAAGGGGACTGATCAGATGACATTTTGAGAAACACGGCTCACGTGTCATCACTGGGTGGGCGAGACCCTCAGGGAGCCCTGTTCGGCTGGTTTCAGGGAACACTGCTCCAGGATCAGGATCTGCCTGTCCACAGCCCAGAGCAGGAAGCAGTGAGTGATGATGGGGGGAAGAAGGGGAGAAGTGATGCAAGGAGACGGCTAGGGGCTCCTAGACAGCGGTAAAGGCAGGATCAGCAGCCGCAGGGCCCTCGTGATAGAACCACCCCTCACTGTGCTCCTGGCAGACACTGTCAATCAATCACTGCCAAGCACAGGACCCTATGCTGATGAGTCTGACTGGGGACTTCTCAATCCTGACTCCAGGCCACTGCCTAATGACTAGAGTTGGCTTTCTTGGTAAGATGTAAACACGTCCCAGGCCTAGTGGAGTCAGCTCGGCCACCTGCTAGCTGTATATCCCTGGGTAAGGGCAGCTCTTCATGTCTGTTTCCCCATCTGTGAAGCAGGGCTGCCCCCCCCCCCCCCCGCCACCCCCCCACCCCCACTCTGGGCCGTGATGATGATGGACTGACTGCCAGATGAGACAGGCACTTCCGTTTCTTCCCCGCAGGGCTCTGGGAAGCAGGAGTTGGGACACCCGCCGGAGAGGGGCTCCCCTCTAAGACAGGACTGGGGTCGCCTCCAAGACTGTACCTTAAAAATGCCAGCAATGGAGAGAGTGAGGCTGGAGGTCCTGGAGACCAGGAGGAACTCAGAGAAGCCCAAACCAAAGGCGAGAATCCCGCCAAGGAAGAGGCTCCCGAGCACCCGCAGGAGCAGCCCTGTGTCCTGGAAACGGAAGATTTTCTCAGATGTGGACAAATGGAGACCTGGAAGCAATGGGGGGAGAGAGCGGGGGGGCCACGTCCTGGGTGTGCCTGCCTGGGCGGCCTCACCCCACCACAGCTGTGGTGTGATTTGCCACAGCTGCACCCCACCCTCCCTGCAACCGCCACCTGTCTGAGGCCCAGAGTCCCGGGACGGGAGGTGTCAGAGAATCTCAGGCAGATGGCCGGGGACTTGGGGAAACCAGAAAGCAGGGCCGGCTGCCAGGGAGCCCAGGGGCGATACAAGCCAAGGATCCTAACAGGGCCTGATGGAGGCTTCTGAGCCTCTGGACTAGAGCGGGGGACTGGCACACAGGGGGCATCAGGTGGAAGCGCCTTGCTCCTTCACACCCTGTGTACCACCGGTCTTTGGGGAGGAGGCGGCAGGGTGGGCTGTGACTTCCTGTGGCCTTGGCAGCTGTGAGATCCCATGGCCCAAAGAAGATGGGGCACCTGCTACATGAGGACTGTCAGTGCCCTGGGCTGCTGGAGGAGGCCCTTCACTCCAGGTGCTACATGAGGACTGTCAGTGCCCTGGGCCGCTGGAGGAGGCCCTTCACTCCAGGTGGGTCCAGGGACAAAACTCCATACACACCTTCTCATCTAACTACAGAGCTGTGGGGTGCAGCCGAGACCACCGTTTCCCCACTGACAAAACAAAAGGGACCAGGCTGGACAGTATAGTTTGATGAACAGTTCTCAAAAAGTAAACACACACACGTTCAAAGACACGACAAAACCATGGCCCCTTGTTCCAGAGACAGCCACACAGGCCTCCACACACCAAGTTGTGCCCAGACTTTCAGAGGACTCTTGGCTCTCCAGCACTGCCCATCTGAGAGAACAGGAAAGGATCCTGGGGGTAGAAGTTGGTGGGAAGGTAAGCCCTAGATCAGCAAATGGACACTCGTGGGAGCGGGAGGCTGGCCGAGCCCTGTGAGGCTTTTGGAGGGAAGCACCGAGGAGAAGCAGAATGCGGAGCCCCCTGGGCACACAGCCTTCTGACGCAGGACATCTCGTCTGGTGCTGGGCTCGGCAGCACTGCAAAGGCGTCGGCAAATTGAAGGGAATTCGGGGAAGAGCAACATAAGTAATGAAGGCGCTTCGGGGATTAATTTACCAGAAAAGATTAAAGAAGCTAAATCCATGCAGCTTTGCTAAGTGATGACTACCAGGGGCTCTCGGGTGAGGGTTTGCTGAGATGGGGAAATGGTGTAAACGTCCAGGAAGGGAGGGAGAGTGTGGGGCTTGGTGAGGGGCATAAGGAGGGGATGGAGAGAGATTTTAAAACAGGGGAAAAAAAAATGAGGCTGCAGAACACAAGTTTCCTGGACAACGGAGCTGCAGAATAATCTTCTCCGAGAGGTTTGAGACGCTTCACTGCTTGAAACTTAAATGGATGTGGGACAGAATTCTCTGTAATGACCCTGAGGACAGAAGGGACTCTGGAAGGAAGGATTAACAGACGGGACGAAGACCAATTCCAAAACGTCAGGGAGGGGAACATGGTGGCCCCCCCGACCCGGGCTAGACACATCCTTCTAACTCTTCCATGGGAGGGGAGGAGGGAAGGGGGGAAGGAACTGCCCACCCGCCCCTTCCTCACTCCTTCGCTGCCTGACTGAGAAACAGCCAAGGCCAATCCCACACACCTCTCCACGTCTGAACCTCCTGTTCCCACTTTCTGAGGCGCCCGCCCCCATCAGGGGGTCAAAATCCCATTCATTCTCCAAAAATGCACTGTTTGGGAAGCCTCAGCTTGCCTTTCTGGCCACCAACCTGGAGTCATTCATGACTCTACTCCAAGTAAGAGGGGGCATCGCGGTTAAGAGAGGGACTCCAGAGCCAGGGGCTGGCTTGTATATGACCTATGGGACCTTGAGCAAGGCTATCTTGACTTCTCTCTGCCGCAGTTTATCTGCAAGATGAGGCAGTCCTAGTACTGGCACGTGGGGTTTTGGGGGAGTATTAAAGGAGTCTATATGTTTGGAACAATCAGAACAGCCCTGGTATACCTTGAGGGCTGTGTGCATTTACTATCATTACCGCCTGGTGTGTTTTACATGGGATTTCTCAGTAGCATTTATCCTGCGAGATTCTAGCCCCTTGGTTTAAGTGTCTGTCCAGCCCCCAAACCAGGCACTGCCAGGGTTGGGACCACCATCACTAATCTCTGGAACCTCTGCAGCTACCATAGCGCTGGGCTCCGAGCAGAGATCAGAGCTCTGTGCTGAGGTCCCCCCTCGGTGGATGACCCCACATACCTTCAAACACAGCAAAGAGAGGGAAGAGCCCCAGGAACATGAGTGGCTGCAGGTGGAACATGGTGTCGATGGGATTCTGGAGTCCTGCACAAAGTTGACTCGTGTGAGCCGTCCCACCTGGCCCGCCCGCCTGCACCCTGCCTGCCTCCACCTGCCCAGTGCCCCGGGCTCTCGCTCACCAAGTTCCGCCTTCTGCAGGAGCATCTGGGTGAGGGTCCAGCGAATGCCGCCGATGAAAGAGGCACCCAGCACCAAGGCGAAGCCCTCGATGTTGAACTGTGTCGACTTGTAGGTGAACATGAAGAGGCCCCCGGCGATGAGCAGGACCACCAAGACTAGCGCCGCGCGCTGAAAGCAGAGGGCGGGGGAGCAACTGCAATCAACTTGGGTTCATCACGCCTGGGAGACTGGGGGTCAGTGACCATCTTGGCTGCCCCTGGGGCAAGGCCTCCTTCTTCTTGCCCCACCCTGGGGTCCTGGCTGGTCCCTTCCACTCGATGTTACCAGGGCTGACACCTGGTTGGCATGGACCCCAGACCCTGAAACAGGGCAGGAGTGCTGCCTACAGCGGGCCTATGGCCCCACATGGCCCCACCGCCCCCTTGGACCCAGCACATGAAGGGCCCCAGCTGCACAGCAGGGAGCCCCCAGGACCCACTGCCCCAGTCCCACGTCCTTGAACCCCATCTCCTGTGGTCACCGCTCCTGCCACACCAGTCCCTAAATCTTCTCCAGCAGCGCCCCGGGTCTGTCCCCAGGGATGGAGTGCCACTGAGCTGGGCTTGCCTCCTTGGTCACAGGCAGGGACAAGCCACTGAGCAGCTCCCGCTTTCTATTCTTAGCATCGGTGGGGGCTGGCGGGACTCGAGGAAAGCTGGGGCCTCACCAGCTCCTCCAGCTTGAAGATCAGAGAGAAGATGAGGATGAAGAGGACAGCTGAGGACTTGGTCATCGTGTACCTGCAAGGGAAACGTCCCCATGATGCACTGCTGGAGCCAGCGACGCGGACTTACTGCCAGGAAAGGAGCCCACTCGGTGCCCCCAGGGGGCGGGAGGAGGCCAGGGGAGACCCCTGACCTCCCTGTGGGCCGCAGGCCCCGCGGGACACAAAAGACCAAAGAAGGGAAGCCGAGTCGTCTGGGTTGACACGCGACCTTTAATCGGAAGGAATCTCTGACTCAGAGGCCTCTGATTATCACCAGAAAATAAAAAAAAACTGAGCTTCCTGAGTCCTGTGATTTACCTGCTCTTTAGCGGAGATCAGGATTAAGGAGGGAAGAGAGAAATGGAGAAAGAGGGGGCAGCCACACATGGCTCGCTGAAGCGCAGAATCTGAGATAAGCAATAGCTGCTCCCTCTGCCCTCCATGCCCCCTTCCCTGCTGCCTGGCAGGGACCTGGCAGGAAGGTGCAGCCCCCCCGCCCCAGCCTGCTGGACAGACGGCCAAAGGGCTCAGTACTCACAGTGAGACGGTGATGTAGAGGAAGCTCCAGTTGGACAAGCCCACATCCAGCGCTGTGGCCAGTGCTGTGGAGACACAGGGCACCCGTGGGACACCCCGCCCGGGTAGGAGCCCTCCTGGAGCTTTCTTTTCCACCCAGCAACTGAAGGGTTAACTCCTGGCCCCACGCCCCTAAAGCGGAGGGGGCTGCTCCAGCATTAGGGCAACAGTCCACTGTCTAACCGCTTCCCACTTGTTGGATATTAGGAATGCCACGCCCCCACCCCCATGAGGGAGGGGTGTTCACTTGATCCTGAGGACCCCCCACCGGAAACTCTGCAGACTGGCTCCCTCCCTCGGGATGAAACACACCGTCCCCCACCCCCAGGACTTGGTCCTCCAGGATCTGAGCCAGCTGCCTTCTCAGTTCTGTTTCCTCTCCTGACAGCTGAGTCCTCAGCTTCCGGAGACACTTTCAGTTCCCTGGCAGACCTGCCCACGCACCAAGCCTCTCCCGAGGGCATGGGGGCCTCCCCTCCGAGGGGACCCGCGCCCCCCCAGGTCTCAGCCCACAGTCCCCGCTCCCGGAAGCCCTCCCGCGCGGCCGCCAGCTGGTCCCTCCCCTGGGCTCCCGCACCCCGTCTCAGGGCCGGCTGTGATGCACCCTCTGACCAGCGTCTCCAGGCCGTGATGCACGTGTTCAAGGGTGTAGGCCAAGCCACCACCCCCCCATCCCTGCCCACCCCCCATGAGGCAGTGGGGGTAGGGAGGACACAGAGAGGAATGACCCTGGATGGGCTCAGCTTCATGCCTTCCTTTCCCTCTGAGCTGCCCCCCACTCCGGCCCGCAGGCAGGCACGTACCGGTGGGAGCCACTCTCCTGAGGTAGTCCGGCCAGCTCAGCACCACGCGGGCCCTGTGGCTGGAGCACTGAGCCAGGGCCCTGGACAGGGCGGAGAACAGGAAGATCACGGCCAAGTGCAGCATTGTCATGAAGAGGGGGAAGTGGAAGCTCTGGGGAGCCCAAGCACACAGTGGAGCGCCTCCATGACCGCCTACCCCTGGCCCCCAGCGCCCCCACTCCTGCTGGCCTGGCTGCGGGTTCAGGGGCCTCTGCAGTGTTTGAGGGGCCCTCTGACCCCCCGCGTTTGCTCTGGCTCACTCCCCAGTCTCCCCCTTTCCTGATGCCCCTCCATCCCGGTATTTCTGGGGACTCCCCAGCGAGGCCCTGTCCCCCCACTGGTGTGGACTGGCTCCCAGGCTGGCTGGCTGAAGCCCTGGCTGAAGCCAGGCTGCTAAATATTAGGGGGCGCCGCAGCCCCCCGTGTACCTTGGTCAGCCACTTGTTGTAGAAGGTGATGCCGATGGAGAAGCAGTAGTACAGCAGCACGAGCCCCAGGGTCAGCACCGCCCTCCACACGAAGGCCACGTCGGGGGCACACCTCCCCATCCGCAGACGCTGGCCGGCAGGGGCAGCAACCACCTCTCGGGAAGACGCCCCTCAGGAAGGGCCGGTCGGGCTGGGCCTGCGACTTTCAGCAAGCACGCCTCCCGGCTGCCGCTTCCATGATCTGGAATCGTCCAGGGAGCCCCAGGTGCCGTCCTCACCTTCGGGGCTGGTGGACCGAGCTGACCCTCTCCATGATCACGGTGGACGCGGCTCGCTGGACCCCAGAGCTGAGACTAGAAAGAGGAAAAGGGCCACGCCGGTTGGCTGGGGCAGGGAGCGGGTGACCCAACACGGCCACCCCGGCCCTGGCCTGCAGGGAGCAGGGGCTGCCCAGGCCACGGGACTCCCCACAACCTGTCACCTCCACTCTCCTGTCACCTCGAGCTCTTCTCCGTGAATTCGCACCAAAGTGACCTTTTAAAAATGCAAATGTGATCATGTCAGAGCAGCTGCAGCCCTTCAGCAGCTGCCAGGGCTCTTACAGCAAGACCAAGACCCTCCCCTGGCTAAGGAGGCCTGCCCGTCTCACCCAGGGCCTGCTTTTCCCTAGGCACATCAGGCTTTTCCCTGCTGCCACAGGGAGCCGAATGCTCTGCATGCCCTGCATTCCCTCCTCTGCGGTTCTACTGATCATCAGCTCGGATGGCTCTTCCTGGGGGAGCGCTGCCCCCACAGGCCCCGAGACATGGCTGCTCCCCCACTCCTCCGTCATCACACGTGTGCCAGGCCTGAGAGCCGGCTGTGTGCCCCATCGTTGGGCGGTGAGCCTCAGGCACACAGGAGGCGTGGTGTTCACGACAGCTTATAGCTGCCTGGCACTCTGTGTTCCCTATATGGTTCGATGAGAGAGGGCACGTAATTTTCAGGGGACAATCTGGTCTTCGAGGCATTGAAAATGAACCAGAAAACTAATGCCTCCTATGCCTTAGCCTCTAACAACTACTTCCAAAGAGGCGATGCCTGCCTTCAAGTCTCAGCCAAAGAAAACCAATGAAACCAAGCCCTGCCGCCTTATCAATCCAGCCAAGTCTAATGAGCGTCCAGAGCTGGCAGGTTGGGGAGGGGGAAGACCAGGTGGACCCGGGTCAAGTGTGACCCACCTGCAGCCCCATCTGTGTGTCTCTCCTTCCCCACGCTCCTCTCTGCTGAAATGCCACCTCCTTCTGGAAGCCTTCCGATCTGACATATCTTACCTCCCCCACCCCCAGTTCTTTCCAAAAGGAAAGCACTCAGTTCTGTACTCTGGAGCCTGGCTTACTGTGTCCCCTCCCCCTTGTGGGAACTGGTGCAAGGCCCGAAGGACATCAGAGGCTGTGGTTCTCTTCGGGAAATTCTGGAAACCTGTGCTCCCCGCGTCAGACTCCTTCACGTGGCCAGAGTGGAGCATGTGGGCACCAAACCCACCTCTGACAGAACTCCAGGCCCACGCTCCTTCCTCTGTACCAAGGCTGCCCAACTGTGGCGTTAGTGCTATTTGGGGCTAGATAATCCTTGGCTGGGAGAAACCCTGTCTGTGCACGGGAGGATGTTTAGCTGCATCCCTGGTCGTTATGCACAAGAGGCCTGGAGCATCCCTTTCCCGCAAGTTGGGACGACCAAAAATGTCTCCAGATGTTGCCAACTGTTAACGTGGGGCGGGGGCGGGGGGGCTGCTGGTACTAGGCGAGCTATCTCTTGGCACTCCCTCTCCATGGTTTGCCCTGGGCTCCCACATGAGGACGGTCAGCACCCTGCTGGGAATTGTCTTCTTACATCTTCTGGCTTCTGGAGTGGTTCCGGCTCCAACACTGCCATGTACGCGCTCCCTCCACTATTCAAATCCTGCCCTTCTTTCAAGGAGCCAGCCCAGGCCCGCCACCTTCGGGAAGTCCCCGTGAGGATCCCAGCCCACAGGGAGCACCTTTTCGAAAGTTAACGAGGCCCCTCACTGGTGTTCCTGCTTCCAATTCCTCCTACAGCCTGGAGGCAGCCATCCAGCCGCAGAGGTGGCCTGAGCACAGAAAGCAGACCAGGCCCTCATAGGGTTAATCCCAACTCCTCAGCAGACCCGAGGGGAAGGCCTCCCAGCCTCCGGCCTCTGCCAGCTTCTGCAACCTCATCTTCTCCTCCCCACCCCGCACCCGCCACGCTGGCCCCTGGCCATTTGTCCAACACATCAGGTCCGTGTCCTTCTTTGTATTCGCGGCCGCGGATCTTTGCTTGGCTGAACATCTCGGGGCCTGGGGCGGGGTAGGGGTGTGGGGAGCGGGGCCTCTAATCCTGGTGGCACCTCCCACTACCTGACGTTTCCTTGTTTGTCCACGTGTTTACCACCCACCCATGACTCCCACCCCACGGCGGGATGCGGCCTCTCCAAGTGCTGGGCCGGGTCAGCGCGATGCCCGCCTGGGTCCCGGCGCGGGGAAAGAGCGCGGAGGCCCAGGCCCCTCCACGATCGCGATACCGAGGCCCGGGAAGAGCAGGACCCCGATGGGCCCCGCGGCAGCGGCGCGCGGCGCCGAGCCTGGACCCCGCTTGCAGCCCCGCCCGGGTCCCCCTCCAACCCCGGGAGCGCGCGGAAGGCCCGCCGCGCGCCCACTCACCTCGCCCTGCCGGCGCTGCAGGCCCGGATCCTCCTGCCGGAAATGCGAGGCCCACCGCCGCTGCTAGGGGGCGCTTCTGCCGGAAGCCGCTGGGGGTGGGGCCGGGGCTAGGGGCGGAGCGTGTCGGGGGCGGGGTCGTGTTGGGCGGGGCTGGGCGGTATCGGGGGCCGGTCCTCCCGTGCGGTCTGCGAAATCGCGTGCTGTGCGCCTTGGCTCCCCAGGGACCGGCCTGAGCATTCCCCTTGGTTGTGTCTCCTGTGATCAACCGAGGTCCTGGTCAACCAAGGTGCCTGCGGAGAAGGCAATGGCACCCCACTCCAGTACTTTTGCCTAGAAAATCCCATGGGCGGAGGAGCCTGGTAGGCTGCAGTCCATGGGGTCGCTAGAGTCGGACACGACTGAGCGACTTCACTTTGACTTTTCACTTTCATGCATTGGAGAAGGAAATGGCAACCCACTCCAGTGTTCTTGCCTGGAGAATCCCAGGGACGGGGGAGGCTGGTGGGCTGCTGTCTATGGGGTCGCACAGAGTCGGACACGACTGAAGCGACTTAGCAGCAGCTGCAACCCAGTGCTGGGCAACCATGGAAACACCTGGATCTCTCCTGGGCTTTTTCCTATGGGAAAAAGCTAGCTAGGGAGTGATGTCGGAGGCATCAGGTTTCAGGACTTAGAAGATCCGTTCAGTTCAGTTCAGTTCAGTCACTCAGTCGTGTCCGACTCTTTGCAACCCCATGAATTGCAGCATGCCAGGCCTCCCTGTCCATCACCAACTCCTGGAGTTCACTCAGACTCACGTCCATCGAGTCAGTGATGCCATCCAGCCATCTCATCCTCTGTCGTCCCCTTTTCCTCCTGCCCCCAATCCCTCCCAGCCTCAGAGTCTTTTCCAATGAGTCAACTCTTCACATGAGGTGGCCAAAGTACTGGAGTTTCAGCTTTAGCATCACTCCTTCCAAAGAAATCCCAGGGCTGATCTACTTCAGAATGGACTGGTTGGATCTCCTTGCAGTCCAAGGGACTCTCAAGAGTCCTCTCCAACACCACAGTTCAAAAGCATCAATTCTTCGGTGCTCAGCCTTCTTCACAGTCCAACTCTCATATCCATACATGACCACTGGAAAAACCATAGCCTTGACTAGACGGACCTTGGTTGGCAAAGTAATGTCTCTGCTTTTGAATATGCTATCTAGGTTGGTCATAACTTCCCTTCCAAGGAGTAAGTGTCTTTTAATTTCATGGCTGCAATCAACATCTACAGTGATTTTGGAGCCCCCCAAAATAAAGTCTGACACTGTTTCCACTGTTTCCCCATCTATTTCCCATGAAGTGATGGCACCAGATGCCATGATCTTCGTTTTCTGAATGTTGAGCTTTAAGCCAACTTTTTCACTCCCCTCTTTCACTTTAATTAAGAGGCTTTTTAGTTCCTCTTCAGTTTCTGCCATAAGGGTAGTGTCATCTGCATATCTGAGGTTATTGATATTTCTCCCGGCAACCTTGATTCCAGCTTGTGCTTCTTCCAGCTCAGCGTTTCTCATGATGTATTCTGCATGTTTTAAATAAGCAGGGTGACAATATACAGCCTTGACGTACTCCTTTTCCTATTTGGAACCAGTCTGTTGTTCCATGTCCAGTTCTAACTGTTGCTTCCTGATCTGCATATAGGTTTCTCAAGAAGCAGGTCAGGTGGTCCATCTTGGGAGGGAACAAATAGTAAACATTGGTGAGACATTTTGAGTGCCTGAAAATTTTATGAGCATGGTCTCAACTTCAGGAAGTTGAGTAAGTGAGAACATCCCAGGCAGGAGAAACAGGCGAGAAGGCTGGAATCTGGCTTGGGACCCACTTGTTTACAAGAAGTTGACAAAAACTATGCGTTAGAAAAGTAGGCAAAAGGCAGGTTGCAGTAGGCCCCAAAACGCCAACTGAGGAGTTGAAATCTTATCCACTTTTCAGGATTCAGGAAAAGCGTTAAGACCATGCCGAGAGAGGACCATTTGGAGACCAGAACCAGCTAGGGTACATAGTGGGGTTGTTTGGAACTTTTTGCTCTCCCTCTCCAGCCACTCCTGGATGGCTCACAGGCTGGCTGCAAACAGGAGTCCTTATAAGTGACTCAGCTGGGCTCCTTGGCCTCTCTGAACAGAAGGCTCAAGGCCAGAGTGTAAGCAGTTCTTTATGCAAACCACTGCTGCCCTGCCCCCGCCAGCTGGCATCACCAGGCATTCGTTCATTCAGCACTTACACCAACACCTACAATAGCACCAAGGCTCTTGGCTTTATTCAGTCAAGGCTGTATACACGTTCTGTGCCTTTTGAAATCACTTGTCCTCACCCACTTCTTCCGCAGAAGCAAGATGAAGTATCTGTTTCATCACGGCCCTCATTCAAGCCTCCGGGCTACCAAGGCTGAGGTTTGGAGGACAGTATGGAACCCCAGCTGGCAGTCTGGGCGCTGAGCACCGGCAACACACAGGGTGAAGAACATGTCTTCCTTGTAAGGCACAAGTACTCGAGCTGTTTCCTGGCTGTGTCCCTGGCAGGGAGAAGAGGAAGGTCATGTCCTCAGGGGTGTACAGGATGCCTTTCCTGCTGTAACTGGCAGGCCTGAGCAGAAAGCACTTTGTCCTGGCGGGAGAGTCGGTGAGCGTCCTTAGCCAACAGGCAGGTCTGTGTGTGAGTGTGTGTGCAGTCCCGCGTGTGGTGGGGCAGAGTGGCTGAAGAGGCGGCGGCTCTGGGAAGGTGGCTGAGGGCTCCAGCTGGACCTCTCCAGCGTCTCCCAGACACAATGAAATGAAGGCTTGTCAAGGTGAAAGTTCCCCGGGGCAGGGAGCAAGTACAGAGAAACAGCTGTTAATGGGAACCGGTGTGTACATGAAAGAGTATTTATTGAAAACATGGTTACTGACAGGAAGCTCCTGGCCACTCTCAGGTTACAATCTTGGCTTGCAACTGCAAGTGTTGACTTTTGGTTTGTTTTGTTTTTTTGGCCTCCCATTTTATTTTCCCTCCAACATTCCACCCTAGGATAGGTAGATCTTATATAAATATATATACATGTCTGTAGAAGTATGGCCTATAGTAAAGAAAATATACAGTACACTCTTCATTGGGCAGTCCCCACCATGCTAGGCTACCAATACTGAATGCCACGGTGCCCGTGCGTGTGGTTTACGAGTGCTGCAGCACCAGGGAAGCCTCATGGGCACAGCGGGGGCCTCTGAGGGCCCCGGCCAGCTCCCTGAAATCATGGCCAATGGCAGAGACCACAGCGCTGGCGGAGGCGGGGCAGGGAAGGCAAACCTCCCGAGGTCTGGAAGGCTGAAGGAGCACAAACGGGAAGGGCGGCTGTTCAGGTTAGGTGGGAGTTTTCTCTCCAAGCAAGGACGTGATATAAATGTGGAGGGGAGAGCAGCGGACTCTAGTGACCGCACCACAGTCTGGGCCCAGGCCTCCTCTCGGCAGAGGGTGGGACTCGGCCTGCGTGTCTCTGACTTGCCAGGATGAGAGACTGTGAGCTTGCAGGGAGCCACGACCCTCTGCCCAGGCAAATGCGTGGGCAAGAGGACCTAGTGGCCTTGGAGACCAGAGGTGTCAGAGCAGCAGCAGCAGCAGATCGGCCCCAGGCAAGGCCGCGTGAGCCCTCATGAAGACGGCAAAAGCAAGGGCAAGGCATCTACTGAGCAAAGACCGAGGCTTCCACTTAGATCTGAGACACAGGCCCGGGTCACTTGAGGCTCTCAACACGCCCAGCACATCTGTCCTCTGCAGGCAGCCTTTCCTGGGCCAGCTCTTGCCCCCTTGGGGGATCCAGGCGACCGGTGAGCAGGCTCAGGGAGAAAAGGTGAGTGGCTGTGGTTGACTGCGGCTCCAGGAGCAGTTTCTTGGCCTGGAAGGCAAGGGTGTCTGCTTTCGTCCCTCATGGCCCGTCCTCAGGCTCCATGGTGATGGCGAGGGCAGAACACCCTGCCTTCACGCCTCGAAGTGGATGGGGACCAAAAGGAAGCTCGGGGTGGTCCGAGGTGAGTCTGAGGTGTGACTGGCACTGACTGGCCCCCATGGTCACTACGGATTCTGTACAAGCAAAGACAAGGCACCAGACTGTGAGCGTTCCTCCTGGGCCCCAAGTCCCTTGCGGGGTACCGTCCGCTCCGGCTCTGGGCTCAGCCGTAGTGGTAGACGAAGTCGTAGCTGCTGGGCTCCTTGGGCACTGGTGGCGGGGCCTCGGGGATCTGGATGTTCTCCAGGTCCAGCAGCCGCAGCTTCATCTCCATGCTCAGCAGGGTGTCCAGGTCACTCTTGGTCAGCTCGCTGGACATGTCCTTCCCCAGGAGGGCGCTGAGGCCGTCGATCCAGATGCAGTACTGTGGGAAGCAAGTTGCAAATGTCACCCGGGGTCCCCTGGTCAGTGGGAGGGCCTGCTGAGGTCCCTCTGCTGAGAGGGCTCACAGAGTCTCTTTGGGCCCCCTGCAGGACACGCAGCACTGATCCGAGATAACGGCAAAGGTAAGCTGGGAGGTGATCAGTCATTTGCCCAAAAGACCTTTTGATTTTTATAAGGGATTTACGTTTAAACTCCCTAAGATAATA
The DNA here is from genome assembly GCF_029378745.1 of Bos indicus. Lineage (NCBI taxonomy): Eukaryota > Metazoa > Chordata > Mammalia > Artiodactyla > Bovidae > Bos > Bos indicus. The sequence goes on from NC_091772.1 coordinate 75,111,531, forward strand.
TGAAGTGTGATTTAAAAAATACTATTAAGGAAAACAGCAAAACGGGATCTAAGAACAGGGACATCAACTACCTGAGATTGCCCCCAAATTTGTAATGGTGGGGAGGAAATACATATTCGGTGAAAAAGGCAGCAAAGGAATCCCGGTAAAAATCAACTTTGTTTCAGGAAAAGTCAATTTAAAAAAGTCAATAAGTGTTAAAAATAAGTACTAGAAAAGCTGAACTTGAGGGCTTCAGGATAAGAGGGAACAGAGAATTCTCAATCCATTCCTCCCTAACTCCTCTTGTTCCACCTTTTTCATACCTTTGCTCACCTGTCTCCCACCTGCAAGTTCTTCATTTCTTCCCAATAAACTCCACTGGCAGCTCAGGCCCCCTGCCTTAGGGTCTCCTCTTCCAGAAGCCCCACCTCCAGTTCCCTCCAGTGGCTCCCAGAGCTCACAAGACATGTGTGCTCTTAACCACAGTTGCTCTTTAATATCTAGCATTTTCCAGTGTTACAGATGAAACTGCAGGCCCCGTGTCAGGAGCGCCAGATCCACCTGGCTTCAAAGCCCAAGTCAGATCCATTACAACATGCGGCCCAGAAACCCAAGGAGGAGGATCCTTCAGGTTCTCTTGGGCGGGTGGCCGGCCATGCAGAAACTACAAAGAGGAGACCTCCTAGTTCCAGGCAAATAGGTTACCCCTAGGGTACCTTGTCCTTCTAAGACAACTACTGCTGCTGGAAGGACCCCCGGCATGGCAGATCTTTGGTGTCACAGTCTTCGAGACACTCTGGAGGCCCCTGCCTTTAGAAAGACGTGCCTGTTCTGCCCACTCCTCCCCTCCAGCTGTAGAGTCACAGAGAAGGCTCAGCTGTCCAAGGCAGTGCCACACCGCTCACCTCGTACTTATTAGGTGCAATGAAGTTTAAGGTCTCATCGGGGTCGTACAGGATGGAGAAAGCCAACTCCAGCACCTCCTAGAGGAGAAAGGGTTCCAATCATCTGGAGCAATGGAACGGCCTTAGCTCTACACACCGGAATCCTGGCCCGAGTCCTAGCAATTTGGCACCACTGCCAAATGTGCCGATTCAGATGTGACGGCATCAGGCCCTAGGGCTCACGCACAAGTGGGGCTGTAGATGAGGCCAGCGGTCATCAACCTTCACCTGCCCACTCCCCACCCAAGTCAGGCCTGGGACGTGATGATACTTTTAAGGTTATAGAGAACTCATCTCTCAATGCTCTGAACCTTTGAATGTCAGAGTCCATGACTGTATTATCTCAAATACATATATATATGGATAATTAAACTGAAAGTCTTAACAGTTTAAAAAAAAACCACCACAACAAAAACAAATTGTGGCCACAGATGGGACTTGAGCATCAACAACACAACTGTAATTAAAGAAATATAACAGGCTTAAATCCATGAGTTTATAATACTAAAAAACAAAACGCATGCACAAAATAGGTCACTGTTGGACGATACCAGAGACCTAACTCCTTGTTTTAAAAGTAGGTATATAAAAGGAAAGAATCAAGCATTTATCCTCCCTTCTTATATAAACCGTACCACTGGGGAACCACAGTCAATGACGGCAAGTTTCTCTTTAGAGAAGTAGTTCAGTTAATACATGGAAAGGGATGACTACACCGGAATACCACTAGTTTGCAAACCTTAATTTACTAATGAAACAAGGCACTGAGTGTCCAGAGTCTGCTAACATCAGAGAGACAAGCAGACATTATGTGCCTGATAGAATATAATACCATCTAGGAAGGAGTCTGGCCACAATAAGAAAGGTCAGGCCTGGGCTGGATCAAGCCTCAAGGTCTCACTACCAATTACAGATCTGGGACAGAGGAGTGGACTCAACTACACCATGGGGAGACAATCAGCAGATTTTAGACTCTGGAAAACTACCAAACAAGCAACCTGGTTTCCTCAACTAATGAACTGCAAAGAGAGGGGGAGAAAAAGATGGAGGGGGAACTTATGAATTAAGAAATTAAAAGAGGGAATTATCTGGCAGGCAGTCCAGTGGTCAGGACTCTTGTGTTTTCCCTGCTGAGGGCTTGGGTTCAATCCCTGGTCAGGGAACTAAGATCCCACAAATAATAAACAAAATTCTTTAAATTAAAAACATTTTTTTAAAGAATTAAAAAAAAAAAAACTTAGAAGACTAATCACAATGTGTGTCTCTGTCTCTTGCACACTCAGTCGTGTCTTACTCTCTGCGACCCCATGGATGGTAGCCCGCCAGGTTCCTCTGTCCATGGAATTTTCCAGGCAAGAATATTGGCCTTTGTTGCCATTTACTCCTCCAGGGGATCTTCCCGATCCAGGGATCAAACCCGCATCTTCTCCATCTCCTGCATCGCAGGAACATTCTTTACTGCTGAGCCACCAGGGAAGCCCCATCACAGTGTGTAGACCCTATTTGGATCCTGATTTGGCAAACAAACTGGGTGTGAGTGTGTGTGTATGTGCGTGCAAATGCTTATAAACATTTATATATTTTTATGTAGAGAAACTGGGATGTTTTTAAGACAGTGGAAAAATCAACTAACAGTGGAATATTTGATTCTAAATAACAACTTTTTATTTCCTTTTAGATGTGAAAACGGTATTATAATTATGTTAAATAGAGTCCTTATAATTCAGAGATACAATCTAAATGTTTACAGGTAAGATGAAATAACACTTGAGATTTTCTTCAAAGTAGTAAGTGAAGAGGGACAAGTGGATGTGGACACTGCCATGGTGGATGAGGCTGGGCAAGGCCTATATGAGGGTTCTATCTACTTTGGTGTCTGTTCAGATTGTTCTTAATGAAACATTCAGGGTCAGTTTAAAGAGACAGAGAATGGGAGGCCATGCATCCAGAAAGCAGCCACCACTGACTACGCCCAGGATCACTGGAACAGCAGCTCGGACTCAGGGCCGCCTCTCCACTCACCTTGTTCTGTTTTAGAGCACTTTTCTCTTTCATGTGGGGACAATCCTTCCCAGTGACAATGGCCTTAATGTCTGCAACAGGAACTGAAAAATGAAGAGAATTAGTTTCCGGAAGCTTTATGCTGTAGGTTGGTCCCTGCATCCAACCTGGTGCTGAAAGGGACGCCCTAGCCCCCCACCCCACGGGGCTGTACGAGCTCAGGGAGGGTGGCCTACGTCATTCCCTCCTCTGTGGCCACTTGGCCAGGACCCTGGCCTGCTGGACTGTGTCAAACCTAACTGGGGTCAGTGCAGGACCTCTGCATGGTCTCCCTAAGGAATGGGGCCTCAGACACCTCGCTTCCACTTCACGGTAGTAAGATGACAACGTTGGCCATAGCAACCAGCAGCTAATAATGACTCTTCCTCCCTGCCAGCCACTGTTCTAAGTGCTTTACAGATAGGACTCATTCAATCCTCTGAAGGGGGCAATGTGTCTATTATTCCCATTTTATAGATGAATCTTTAAAGCAGAGAGGAGAAGTAATTTGTAATTAATTAGAATTAACATCAAAGCCAGGATCTGAATCCGGGCAGTCAGGCTTCAGAGCTTCTGCTCTTAACCACTGCTTTTCAACGCAGTATTGCATCATCTTTTCCAATCTGCAAAACCCATTCCTATCTGTGATCTTACTGAATCTCCAAACAGTTCCTTGACGTCGGCCAGGTAGAGACGACCACTGATCACCAGGGAAACAGGTTCAGATGAAATAACTGACCTGAGGCCAGATAATCGGTTTGGAGCAGCCAGGACCAGAACTCAGATCTGCTGACAGGGAGTCCGGCTACACGACAGCCCAACAGGGACCTGAACTTACTCTTCTCCTGCAGGGATTCGAACGTCACCTCCCCTTGAGGGTTGTCATCCAAGTCCCCGTAGTGCAGGACTTTGTGGTTCAGGGCCAAGCGGCAGTACCAGAAACGCTCTGGAACACACGGGAAGCCAGGCAGGTGAACGAGGACAGTTCTAGGAAAGGCCCGGGCACACACGGGGCCAAGAGAGGACTCGCTCCCTGCCCGCTCCCCCCAGGGATGCTGCAGCCCCGCGTGCAGCAGGAGGGACAGACAGCCTGGAGACCACAGACTGGGGACCGCGCCCTCAGGTCACCTTGCCTCCGGCGGTTCCCAATCTTCCGGAAGCTGCTCCCCTCACAGAGCCGGTTCAGCCGCTGCTGCTTGATCAGCTCCAGGATCTCGGGCTGGATCTTCTCCCTCAGCTCCCTGGGGTGGATAAGCACAGGAGTAAGGGGAGGTCACGGGGATGGTAGGGGGAGGGCTTCGGAAGGGAGGCGGCGCTGGCCCTCCTGTTTGGGCACTTACACTATCGGTGGGGACTGGAAGTCATCCTGACTCATTCTCTCCGACTGGCGCAGCCGCAGGATCTCGGAATAGCTCAGGCTCCGCAATTTGCTCTTGAACTGGTCCAGAGAGTTGGGTTTGGAGGGCAAAGCTCGAGTGATCTGCTCTCGGACCACCTGCATGACCTGAGAGAGGAGGAGGCGCGGCCTCAGCGCTGCCCCGTGAAACGGACACCGGGCTCTGCCCTCTGGGTCCTGGGCAGAGCAGGCACCATGGGCATCCGCTGGGCCCAGAGCACTGGCTCTCGAGGCACACTGGCTTAGACGGTTACGGAGGACTGCGATGCTGACAAACACTTCATTTCTCGTACCTCTCAACAGGTCAACGGTGGGGGAGAAAGAGAGGAGATGGCTGGGCCAGACAGGGGTTCAGGGCTTGACTCTGCACCTTAATCTGTTCCTCGAGCAACTCACTCAGCACCCTCAGGCCCTACCTACTCGTCTTTAAAGCGAGAGAATGGAAGACACATCTTTGATGGAGGCTGCCACGAGGAATGGGAGACCCCCAGTCTCTGGATGCACCGTGCCCGGCCCACTGGTGTGTGCAAAATACGTTAGTTCCCCCAGAACGACGGCTAAAGTGAAAAGCAGGACACCACCTGCACATCCCATCAGCTCCCCACCAATGAAGGAAAAACACATGAAAAAAAAATACTAGAGGGAAACATAAACAGGGTCGTGATTGCTGGGTAGGGGAATTACAGATATTCCCCTTCTTTGTATTTTACAAAGTTTTTACAATGAGATGAGCAGCTTCAATAGAGCCAGCTCCTAGATTATCAGCTTTTGAGGGCCCAGCAGTGCCGTCAGAGAGGTAGGTACTCAGAAAGCATCGAGGAGTGGCTGCTACTGCTAAGTACCCCGGCATGAATTCTTGCGGGTCCACTCGGACCTCTAACACCTGTAGTTCATGCAATTGCCTCGGTGCCTGCATGGTTTAAGTGCTCAGTAACCCACGCTGTCACTGCCACGCTTTCCTCCTGTCCCCAAAGGAAGGTGGGAGGGGCTGGTACTGGTCCACCGGGCAAAACAGGGGTCCAGTGGGGAGACACCTGCTCAAGGTTCTGGGAGGGCTGACACGCTCAACGCCTCTGTCCTGTGACTCAGCGCTGCCAACCACGCTGTGTTCCCGCTCAGGGGTCGCCAAGCTCGGGCCAGCTGCCCCGGGCTGCCCTGGGGTGGCCTTGCCCGGGCCTCAGAGCTCTGCGACCCTGACCTTGTTGAAGTCCTCGGCCGTCGCCCTCATCTCCTTCCAGGTCTTGTTCAGCAGCTGGATGCAAATGCCAAAGAGCTCCTCGAACGCACGGTCGTGGGTGAAGAACATCGGGTGGTAGTCGTTGCGTCCCTCGTTTGCTGTGGAAGGAGAAGCGGGCAAACGATGACGCTGGGAGGCCACGTCTGGAAACCTGGGCTCCTCTGCAGTCCGGAGGAACAGAAGCAGACTGAGGACCGGGAGGGAAGTGGGTAGGGGCGGAGCTCTGAACACGCTCAAATCACCAGCTCAAACAAGCCACGGCCACGACTCCCATAAACAAGGGTAGACGGATTACAGCCCACTCAGTGACTGAAAAAAAAAAGCCCAAGAAGGCTGTCCAGTCGCAGAGACACCTAACGTTGCACTCTTAGGTCTCACCGGCCCCGAGCACAGGGAGCGGGCGTGCAGGGGAGCCGCGTACTCACGCAGTTCCCCGACCTGCAGGATCTCGCACAGCATCTTGGTGAGCTCGATCGCACTGCGGCCAAAGGGGCACTCGTGTTTGTCTTCTCGGCTGCTGTTCTCCAGGACGATCTGCGGGCGAGGAGAGGGCGTGAGGGAGGGAGCGGGCAGGCGGGCGGAGGGGCATCCGCGGGGGCAGCTGCCCCAGCCTTTACCCGGATGTAGGTGTCCTGGTGGACTTTCGCCAAGTACAGCATGTTGTCCAAGGCCAGCATCCCAGGCGGAGTCTGGGTGAAGTCCATCGCGGGGTTGATGTGGTTCTGGGCAAAGAAAGACACCCGACTTGAGACCCGACGGCCTCCAGTGCGGGGGCTCACTTGAGGGGAAGTCCGATCGCCCCTCCACCTCGTGCTGCCTGCCGGCACACCACACCTGCCCGCCGAAGCTCTGGTCATGTGCCATCTCTATGACGGCTTGGGCTCCTGGCCACTGGACTGTGGCTGACTTGTCTGGCATCCCCAAGGCCTAGAATACTGCTGGTTGCTGAGTAGATGCCCAGTAAGTGTTTAATTAACTCTATCCTCAAGCTGTCTCCTATTACAATACCCACTCCAGCTTCTCGTGGAACCAGCTGCTTTGATGAGTGGTCCCCCCGCCACTCATCTGGCCCACTTCCTGGGTCCCCCTACAGATGGGTTTCTTTCAAGGGGCCAAATGTTGCACATAAACTTGTGGACCAAGCGTCGAGGGCCCTCCAGCCGCTCAGTGTCTCCAGTTCCGGGGCTCCCATGACGATACGTGTTACGAGGGAGGGCTGTCAGGGTTCTGTCTGGGGGGGCCCGCTCACTCCGTCGGGGGAGAAGGTCTACAGTGTTAGTGTCTGGCAAACTCACAGTGAACCCCAGCATTTTGTAGTCCTTGGTGTACATGGCTTTGCGTTTCTCAGTCCCACTCCCGGGGGCGTTGCTGGGGTCAGAATCTGCATCAAATGCAATCCTCCTCAGTTCAAATATAATGTCTCTTTGAGCCTGGGAGGTGAAACAGACTGTCAGCAGATGAGTCAGCTGATCAAAGGAAGCAAGGAAAAGAAAGGAGTGGGTCGAGCTTTTCCAGGCAGAACCCTGGCCCCGATCAACCCGAGGAGGCATCACACAGGACACAGATGGAAGGGATCACGGCGAGGCACAGAGCTGACAAAACCGTTTCTGTAGACACAAGGAAGCTCGGCTCCCGGCACCCAGCAGGCGCTCCAAACACAGGGCACAGCGCGCCGCATCACACGGCACACGACGCCAGCCGGGGGAGCCTGGTCCCACTGAGAGCCCACCTGGTCATTGGGGTCCATCTTGGTCATCATCCTCTCTTCCAGAAGGTTAAAGGTCAGGACTTGCAGGACATACAGCTGATGGGCCATCTCGGTTTTGATGGGGCGGTTCCCTCGGATCACGTGCTGGAAAGAGCAAGGGCAGAGGGTTGAAGTGGTTTCTGCTGGAGGGTTGTGACATAGATGCGCAAAAGACAAAGCACTGGGCAGGGGACAGGGTTCTCTCCCCACACAGCGCCGGCATGCTCCAGAAGTGGAGGGAGCGTGAACGGGCCTGACTCAGGCAGGGCTGACGCACTGCAAGCCCCAAGGGCACCATCTTTTTTTCTGCCCGGTCCTGGGGAGGGAAGTGGGACGAAGGGTAAGGTTATGACGTGGGAGGTAGGTGGCGGGGCCTCATTCCAGTCGATCCCCACAACAGAGTGTGTGTGTCAAGAGTCACTGGCAGAACTGGACGGCACGCTTTTGTCTCAGGAAAAACGTTCAGGATGGCCTCATGGAGGAGACAGGTTTCAAAAAGATCATTTTCTTTCAGTCATCTCTAGACACGTACACCAAGGCGGGGGGGCATCTAATGCTCCCTGTAGGCCCCCCACTCACCCCTTCTCTCTCCCCTTCCCCCTGATCACTCTACGCCCCCTCCCTGTGTCCCCACCCCAGTCCTTCTTCTCTGATGACTATCCCCCCCTGCCCCGAGCTCACCGCTCCTCCCGATGCCTGCTCGCCCCAGCTCCTCAGGCCTCCTTCGCCGCCCATGCTGCATCTCTGCCCTGCCCTACATCGCCCCGCTGTCCTCCCAGCTGACCACGCTGGTCCGCCCCGTCTCCCACCCGTGGTGGCCTCCTGCCCTTTCCTGCCTGCTCCCTGCATCCCTCACTCCCTCTGTCTCACCCGCCATCCTGAGGCCCCGGTCGCTCTTGCTCTTTTCTCATCAAATGGAACTCTTGCCCGGTCCCCACACGTGCCGCCACCTGTGCCTTTCGCGTTCTCTTCCTCCATCTAGCTCATCTCGAGAGCTGTGCTGTCCAGTATGCGAGCCCCTAGCCTATGTGTCCACGTGCCTCTCAATCAGTTAAAATTAATTCAAGTTACAAGGCCTCATTTTAAGCTGAGGCACTAGCCTCACTTTCAGCTCAGCAGGCACCTGTGGCTGGTGACTACCGTCCAGCAAGAGAGCTGGTGTGGAACATGTCCATTCACAGAAAGTTCTGCTGTATCTAGAGCTCTCTCACTCTAGATCAGTCCTTCTCCAGAGCTTGCACACTCTCTTCAGATCTGTGCAGCCTGATCTGGTAGCCACTGGCCACCCGCGTCTGCTGCACACTGGAAATGTGGCTGGTCTAAACCGAGATGTGCTGTGAATGTAAACAGAGTCTTGGCATGGAAAAAAATGTAAAGTATCTCCTTAATCACTTTTCTATTGATTACATGGTGATTATCACAGGGTTTCAGACATACTGGGTTAAGTGTACTATGCTATCAAAAAAACTAATTTTCCTCCTTCGTTTGTTTGATGCCGCTGCTGGAACACTGACGATGAAACCGTGGCTCACGTCGTGTTCCCGCTGGCCGGCACTGCCCTCGGCGTCCTCTCCCCACCTGCGACTCCAGAACTCTTCCCTTCCCTGGACTGCAAGGCCCCAACACAGGATCCACAAGTCACAGGTGGTGCTGAAATTTAAACTGAAACTGTCAAGGACGACAAGCTCAGTTCTCCAGGCGCACCGGGCACATCCCAAGTGCCCACGGCCATCCGGGGCGTGAGCCACTGCTCTGCGCTGCCCCTGCTTGGCCCGCGGTGAGCACGCTCTGCCCTCATCTCCCACCCCAGCCCTCTTCAGCTGCCTCCACTGTGTCCGTCTGTCTCTCAAGCTTCCTTTTCACGGTCCGCCCCGACCCAGTCTCTCTCCTCCACCTTGGCTGCTTCGGCCCTCTCCGCTTCGCCCAGAGTCTCTTCCTTTCTCCGGGTCCCGCTGCCACTCTGGTTTCTCCCTACCTGTCTGTCCCTGTGCCTCCCTCCTTGCCTCGCTCCATAATTCATAAAGCCACTCTGAAGAGAGCCTGGTTTTCATTCAACATAATCTCCCTTCCTCAAACTGAGAGAGGTTGGAGCCGGGGGAGGGTGGTTACTCCAGCCCCCAGTGGCTAAAGGAGGTACAGCTCCAGTCTGATGGAGTCTCATTCGACTGCCAAGCACCTCGAGGCCTCTGCTCTCTGATTCAACCCCACTAAATGCAGACTGAAGTGAGCACGCATTAACCTTTTCCGAGTGGACACTTTGGATCCTGAGTCCTGACACTGGACAGAAGCCTTGCTTGTTCTCCACGTTTGTCCAGGAATGAGCTGAACTTTTAAACCCATTCAGGTAAAGGACGAGCCCCAGAATTCATTCAAGGTCTCTGGGAAGGGCACCCACTCCCACACAGGCAGAGGACGGTGCCCGACACGGCTGCCCGCGCACGTGGACGGGCCCTGGTGCGGCAGGCGGGGGCAGCAGTGTCTGCTCCTGTCCGTCCTGCCGCACTGTCATGGGGCTCTGAGCGGGGAGACAGCCCCAAGGCGGGGCTGGTTCTGCAGGGTGACGTCCGGCTCTGCCCGTTCAGAGCAGCTGATCCACTTCTCAGGCGCCCAAGGGGATGTCTCGAATTGTGGCCCCCGTACGTCTTGTTCAGGTGAAGGAACTGCCCGTGAGCAGAGCACTCCACGAGCGCCAGGCCCCCCGCTAAGCCCTGTGTGTGTGCAGTAGCTCATTCGGTCCTCACATCCGGGTGAGCAAATCGAAGCCCACAGACGGTAAGTAGATTGCTCAAGATCAAAGACCGGTTAACAGTGGGGGGGCGGGGGTGCCGACTCCAAAGTTCATGTTCAGATTTCTGAAGGCTTTCACACTCGACTCTGACTTCTCGTTTTGTTTCTTTCACTGCAGTCTCCCAGTTCCACCTTGTTTTTGACAACCGATACGATGGCCGTCTTTTAACTGAGCTCCTTGGTGCTCTTCCTCTGCCCTCACCTCCCGCCTCAGCTCTCTCCCCACCACCGCTCCGCAGGAAACACAGACCGTGCAGTGTGATCTTTCTAAAAGGGCAGCCTGGTTATTTCACGATCCTGATTAAAGCTCAACTGCTTTTCGAAAAAAAAAAAAAGAAAACAAACAAGGTCCTCTTTGCTACCTCTCCAGCTGGTCACAGGCTTCCCTGGTGGCTCAGATGATAAATAATCCACCTGCAATGCGGAAGACCTGAGTTTGATCCCTGGGTCAGGAAGATTCCCTGGAGGAGGGCATGGCAACCCATCCCAGTATTCTTGCCTGGAGAATCCCATGGACAGAGAAGCCTGGAAAGCTACAGTCTATGGGGTCGAAAAGAGTCGGACACGACTGAGTGACTAAGCATAGCACACCAGCCGATCACACATCCTTGCTCCACCCTTTACAGGACCACTCACTCCTCCTGGGTGTCCCCCTTCCCCACGCAGGAATTCCTTTTCTGACTGCCCGCTTACCCTCAGCCTCACCTACAGCCTCCTACAGCCCTCCTTCATGGCGGGACTGCTGGGTCCTCCCCTGGAACCCACAGGCCGGGCATCCCTCCCAGGGCCCCACACAACTTGGGAGTTACGGCTGGTGTCAGTCAAATGAATTGCTCTTTCTGTGTCTATTTTAACACAGTCCTTCTGGATAAATTTTTTTTGGAATTGTGGGGCAACAAACAGTATTAGCTGGCTAAGGACCTCTCTGGAGGCTCTGCAGTTCCTGGTGGGCTAGCCTCCTCGAGACAACCCTGCTTAAAAGGATCACAAAACACAGCTTTCCAACTGAGGAAGGGTTAAGTACCTACCAGTAAGTTTCCTGAGTGCCCACCTTGCTTCATAGCAATTTCGCTAATAGTAGTACAACTCTAAGAATCGTAGGGGCTTCCCTGGTGGCTCAGTGGTAAAGAATCCACCTGCCAATGCAGGAGACACAGGTTCGCTCCCGGATCTGGGAGGATCCCACGTGCTGTGCTCTAGAGCCCGGGAACCACAAGTACTGAGCCCACCTGCTGCAGCTACTGAAGCCCGTACACCCTAGAGCTGTGCGCCAAGACCAGAGAAGCCACTGCAGGACGCATCTGCGCACCCCAACTAGAGAGAAGGCCCCGCTCGCCACAAGCCAGTGCCGCAAAGACCCATCACAGCCAAAAATGAATAAAATTATTAAAGAAAAACAAAAAACAGTAACAGCTGCACTGAACCGTAACAAAACAATAACAATAACAAAATACAGCTTGTCTAGGAACTTACATTGAGGATTATGGACCGAAGGTGCTTCTGTGCAAATGCATTGGCCATGTCCTGTTGAGAAGAAGAGGCAAATGTGAGCCGGGTGGCAGGCACGGAGCTGTGACAACGATCCAAAGGAAGGGATGTCACAGCTCTCGGGCTTTTCCCCTTGATTTTTTTCTTCTTTTCAAATGAAAGGTGGGCACGGGGGGTAAAAATTCACAGACCTTCAACTGTGTATTTTATACTCTGAAAAATTCCCGCACATTTTCTTTCCAGAGTACAAGTGAAGGCAAACAGGGCTTCCTTTCTCAATGGCACAATCAACTGAGTCATCTTCAGAGAGGGACAAAGACTACTTTAGGACGAGACATTACAAGGACGCTGGGCAACAGACAATGAGCACAGGGCACAGAGCAGCGTGATGGTTCCCAGGCCACATGCACTGTCCCCGGCTGGAACCACTGCCAAGGCTGCAAGGGGCTCTGATGAAACGCTGACTCCAAACCAGGGATAGGGCTTGGCCCCAGCATCTCCCCAGCCCCCAGCACCATGCCAGCAGGAGCTCGGGCGGGATGCTTATGACTCACTTCTGACCGGTTTTAGAGAAGAATCTGTTGTGTGGTTTGGGGTACTTTTTCATGACAGGGTCGCCTTTTTTATTATATTGGGTTCAGATTTTGACAGTAACTATTTAGCACACTCAGGAAATAGTGTCCTAAGTTAAGTGAATCTCCCAGGGAATGAAGCCTTAAGGGTCCTCTCAGAACCATTATTTTGACCATTCTTGTGCTAATCTTCTCAAAATATATACACTTCTTTATTTTTGAAGAGACTGTAATGATTATAATTTAATCACTGCCAAGGATTTGGTCCCATCAGTAAAACCCACATCAGTTACTATCCTATGTTGTGACACTGTTCTGAAAAGTTCTGACATAGCTTCTGAAATGTGAAGCTATTTTCCCCTAAACAAAATGCGCCTAGATTACTATGCTTTTAATTTTCTGGACAGCTTTTCATAATTCATCGTCTCTTCCTTCCAGTGTCAGCCATCACTTCTTATAATGTTAATTCGTATGACTTCACTTTCTAAACTGCCTCCATTTAATTCCACAGATAATCATCTTTCTCAGAGCTGGAAGGCCTCTCTTGCTTCTAGATTTCTGGCCACATTCCCAACGGCTGACGCTGCCAGGAACATTAAGTTTTACTTTGTGTCCCCCGAGCACACACTGGCTGGCAGAGGAAGAAGGTGGACTAGAAACTTCTTCAGTAGCTATGGGAGGCTGGTTATGGAGCTTAAACCTTGCTGTCGTCAGTGGGTAATTGCCAGTGATCTGCTACTGGAGTATAAAGGCCTTCGACCAAAGATTTCTCTGCGGTGCTGGCAAGGGAGAGCGGGAGAAAGCACTCACTGTCTTTCATATCCTTGTAGAGCTGACCTCTCCGAGCTCCCTCTAACCAAGAAATGAGCATTCAAACTCCCTCTGTGAACCGTCTAAAGCTTCTCCAATTGCTATGGTCTAGTAAGCATCCAGAAGGGCACACATTTCCCTTTACTACTGCTACCGCAAGCAGGAAGGCGATGCATCTGGGATCATCCAGATGAAAGTCACAGGCTATTCCTGAATCTGATCTTCTCCAGCTGAACGACAGACCCACATGAAGGCAGGTTACAAAGAACAGACTGGGCCATGTTCCCTGGGGCAGGCAGCCCCTTCCTTAATCCTTGAGGTGACTCTGATCCGCAGTGCTTCCCTCCCTGCCCTGTCAAATGAGATTTATAGCACACAACCTTTTCCTGTGTCTTGGAGCTCCGTGAACCGCCTGATCAGATCAGGAGATTTTTGCCTGGCTTTGACCTCCCCACCTGGAAGACAGCGGGGCCCTTTCCACACGGCAGTGCTACTTACAGTGACAGGCAGGTCTAGCGGATTAAGGTGCTTGTCCTGCCGGCAGAAAGCAAAAAGCACAGAGAGAAGCAGATGGAAGAATGAGCTTTCGGCTTACATTCACAACAGGACTAGGGAGGAAGAGATGAACAGAGCAAGCCATCCAAGAAAGACAAGGACAGACAGAACCACAGATGCTCCAGGTCCTCCCACCAGAACCTTCCAAGAACTCAGTGCATGATCCCACGGGAATTACGACTTACTGAGCCCAGGGGGTTGACCGAAAATGACAAAGCCTTTCTTATGTACCTCTCTTGGGCTTTGACCAGAGAAATCAAGAACGGCAGTGTTGGAAGGGCCCTTATAGATCCTTTAACCTGGCCCTTGCATTTTACAGAAAGAGAAGTGGAGACCCGGAGGGGTCAGAGCACTTGCCCAGAAGTGGTGAAAAAAACACTCGGCCTTGGGGCTCTGGCCTCTGAGGTCAGCGTTTGCCCCACTGGCCCGCTCATCCCTCGTTTCCTCCCTGGGAAAACAGCCTTTTTCTCATGACATCCTTATGAATGAATCGGGCAGATGCTGCTCCCACGTTATAGGTGAGGAAACCGGGGCTCAGAGAAATAGAGCAATTTGCATCATGTCACATAGCTAACTAATAGGGAAAAATTTAGAATCTGGATGAGAGGATCTTCAGACATGAAACTTTGAGCTAAGTCTCTCCACTGTTGCTTCCTTCCTTCAGCAAGGATAGGACCTGGCAGGGCTGCCAGGAGAGTCTCTTCTCCCTGCTTCTTGATCCTCTAACCCAGGGGTAGCCACACTAAGGCCAAATGAGATGTCAAGGTCTTATGAACAGTCACCACACCCCCCTGCTGTCTACTGTCTGAGGCTTCCTTGGCTATAGCGGGAAAGCTGAAGAGTTGCCACGTAGACCATAAGGCCCACCAAAGAAAAAAATATTTATTCGGCCTTGAGAGGAAAAAGTCTGCAGGCCCCTGCCCTGACCTAGGACCCAGCTGGTCTCCCTCCTTGGTCTTCCCGGGGTCTTCCTTATTAGCAAAGCCACTCCGATGGGCTCTGGCTACAGAGGGACAGGACGAAGGACTCTCCCAAGAGTCCCTGACTGGCTGGGTGAGAAGTCTTCTCTCGGAAAAGCCCAAATGAAAAGCTTGAAAAGGCTGCCACAGACCTGTCGCTTGTCCTCAGGGGCCTTCAGAAAAAGTGCGTTAATCAGTGCAATGGCGTAGGTCTGAATCTCCTGGTTGGAGCTGTGTTAACAGAGAAAGAAGGCAGAGGGAGATTAGCAGACTGAACAGCAAGAGATGGTTTACAACAATCACTCGCAGACTGTCATAAAATAATCGGAGGCCAAGGATCAAAAGCCTTAAAACAGGGCACAGCCCCTGACCCAGCAATTCAAGCAGGAAGAATTTATCCAAAGACAGCCATTAGAGAGCTGTGTGCAAGTTACTGGCAAAGTGTTTTATCAAAGTACTATTAAAAAGAAGAATAGGAAATAATGTGAATGTCCACAGGAGCAGCTCTGTTCATGTATACGAAAATCCTAAGCAGTCACTGTTTTAGCACAAAGGTTCTTCATTTGGGGTTAGGGATGGGCTTAGGGTATCCATACACCCTAGAAACGGTATAGCCATTATTCCATTTATCTGGTTGACTATGTGACAGTTTTTCCAGGGAGGTGAGAGTCCATAACCATTACTGGATTTTCAAAGGCATCTGGGATGCAAAAAGATTAAGAACTACCCTTTTAGAAGGTTCTTTGACATGGGAAATGTTCAAGACCTATTACTCTGTTAAAAAAAAAATCAAGGCACACAAAGTATGTGTAGTAAGATTCCAACTTTTTTACAAGTATGCATAGAAAAGACAAGACCAGTGAGACAGTCAATTTAATGTTAGGGACTTCCCTGACAGTCAAGTTGTTAAGACTCTGCACTTCCAATGCAGGGGGCGTGGGTTTGATCCCTGGTCAGGGAACTAAGATCTCACATGCCTCGAGGGTGGGGTGGTAAAAAAAATGTTAACAGTGGTTATGTCTGGCGGTGGGATAATGGGCAAACGGTTCCCTTATTGTGCTTCTGTTTTTTTGAAGTCTTCAACTGTGAACATATTTTATTTTAAATCAACAGTAGCTACCACTTTTCTCTGGAATCTCATACTCCCAGCAATTGATGAGAACTCTCCACCTGCTGTGTCACAGCTGCATTCTGAGGCTCTTTCCAGAGGGGCTGCTGGGCTCCCAGGTCAGGCGGGGGCGTCTTGGAAGTCTGATTGAGGGCACGAGGCGTCCCTCAGCCCAGCAGCAGCGGACATGACTTCCAGGGACAGCAATGGGTTGAAAATATTCACAGACTGACCCCTAAGAAACGCCTAGCTCCTCTCTCCTCCCTAAGGAGGTGATTGGGTCATTCCAATTCAGAAACAAAGAAACAGAGGTAACTCTGAGGTCAGGAAAATCAGAACTCTCCATCTGGGGTTGATCATGTCCCCTCACTTCAATCAACCTTTTTGGCTTTTGGGGCATGAAAACAGAGGCTGAAGAATCCCCTAGAGAAGTGACAAGGAGAAAGAAATCAGAGTTGCAAATTTTCTTGTGCTTTTTTTTTTCACTTGGGCTCGTGGGAAGGTTTGGGCTGAGAGCATAGCTGAGTGAAGAAAAGGCTGCTAAAAACAACCGAGTCTGGGAATTCTCGCTTCCCCGGGAACCGGAAGGGTATTCAGTCAACAAGCCACATGCTGGAAGCGGGCAGCAGGTAGGAAGGTGTCAGCAGTATCAGCATCCTTGCTTTTGCAAAGTCCAGGCCCCTTAAATTATGTGGAATGGCAGAAAGGGAAGAAAAAAGAAGCGGGAAGGGAGAACAGCCTCCTAAGGGTTCATCTGTCTTTAGATCTTGTTTACTATCTGTTAAATGTCTTAGGATGGGATAAACTTAAAAAACAAACAAAACCAAAAAAACAATGACCAACAACAAAAAAACCTCTCCTGAATGAATACCTATCCTGTGAGGTCTCTACACTAGACTTTTTCTCTCCTTTGATCCTCCCAAGCCTGAGAGGTGGGAGGGATTAACCCCAGCGCAGAGGTGCGGAAACTGAAGCCAGAAGAGTTAGCTTGCCGAGGGCAGAGACCTCGTCTGCAGTAGAGCCTGAATTGGAACACATGCTCTGCAAGACACTTCTGGCTACCCTCAACTGCACGCTGCTAGTTCAGCAAGAGGTCATTCGACAAATACTAACAGAGCTTCTACTTAAAACAAGGGATACAAAACTGGTCCCTGTTCCCAACTCAACATTTAAAACGGGAGACAGATAATAAAAAATACAGTATTTCATGTAAATATGATCGTCATAGATACAAACAGGGACTCCTGCGCTCATAGAAGAGAAAGCATCTAATTCTGTCTGGCACCATAGTGATACAGAGAGGGACTGGGACAGTTTCATGCTATCCTAAGAGGTGAAGAGAGTTACAGAGGGTGTCAGGCAGGAGCGTGACGTGACCAGCTCTGAATTATGGGAGGAGTTCTGGCAGTGAGTAGCAGGGAAGAGGTGACGAGTGACAAGCGGCCCAGCACCTGGGAATACAGGTGCGGCGGGAGGAGGGCAGAGGGCTGGGGGGCGGGCCGGGCAGGAGGCGCGGCAGGGCCACACTTACACCTGGAGGTGCGAGATGAGCTGCCCCACGGTGATCTCCTCCGCGATCTTCTGGTACAGGCTCTGACTGTTCAAGACCATGCTCTCCAGGATGGCCAGGGACCTCTGCAGGATGGACACGTCCACCATGGGCTGGCTCACGTACCCCGCGATCTAGAGCCAGAGAGGGCGAGGCGGTGAGGAAGCCCGCGAGGGCTGAAGGCTTAGGTTTCAGATGCCCGGCCCCCGCCCAGGACTCTCCCTGCTTAGGTGTGCTGCCCACTTCTGGACAGCCGCCCCCAGGTGACAGTGGTGTCTGCTGTGTTGGCCAGGGTGCCAGGGAGTCCCGGGCATGGATAATGCATAACTCGATTTCAAATGACAGCATCCACTCAATTGTGTTTCCTTAAACCTAAGAACTTAATCCCTTGTTTTTAGAAACAAGGGTTTCGGCATGGAAGGGCTGAGTGTGAGGAGCAGAGGGTCTTCCTGATCCTGGGACCTCGTGTGCTCGCCATGTGCTGTTCCCCTGACGTACACTTTGTCCCTGTACACACGCAGAGACTCAGGGACACGGAAAGGACCTCCAAGTCTCGTAATTTAATCTCTCTGCTCAGTCCCCATGAGAATATCCTTGACACATGGTCACTGCACTCCTGCCTAAGTGTCTCCAGCCATCAGGAAGTTCTCAATGTCCCAAGCCAATGACAGGTACAATCTAGATCAGCTGAGATATCATTTATTGGTTTTCAGTTCAGTTTCTGGAGGTGACACTGCCTCTTCTTCTAGAAGAAGGACAAAACTAGAAGTCTCTCCTCTCCACACTGAGTTCATCTGACAAATAGGCTCGCCTGCAGATTTGTAAACAGAAGGCACACTAGTAAATGTAAGAGAATATAAGGCAAATGAAATGAACATTTTTTTTTTAAATCCCAAGAAGAGGGAGGGCTCAAGAAGCAGTCAAGAGACTTAGGGATGGGGCTGGCGGGCTGGCTGGCGCTACCGCAGGTCTCACTGACAATCCAATCCCACTTTGGCCACAGTGGATTCTGGGAGCCCAGTCCCACCTTCTCAGCACAGGCCCTGTGAGTACAACAAAGTCTTGGTACATCTTCCAGGAGCCACAGGAAGGCCAGACCCTGAGGATGAAAAACCTGGCCTGGGGCTAGAAGGCCGACCCTCCCTGGAGCAGCTGTGTGGCCTGCATCTCCCCTCGAGCCTAGAGGACACCTGGTGACTGAGGGAGGAAGGTTGGAAGCCTCACCTGCTTAATAAAGGTGATTGAAACCATGTCCCAGGAGACAATGCCATGGTCCATGAGCTCTAAGAAGGCAGTCAGGGTGAATGCCAGCATCTCACTGTAGCTGAGACATGTGCAAAACACACACAAAACGATACGAAGATTCAGAACCGGGGAACACGGGAGTGAAGGGAGCTGCAGCAGGCACGGGTTCAGCGTAAGCACCACACGAGAAATCTGCAGACACCACCGGCCCGGTGCCTGGCCGACGCCGATGCCTACACGGATTCCTCCCCGGATCTCTAGTATCACCGAGGGGAAGGCGGCTGGGCGACCAGGCTTCCTCATCTCAGGGAAACAGTCCCTCGGCCACCTCCCGTCCAGCAAATGCCCATCAAACCACAACACCGGGTGGGGTGCCCAAGGGAGCTTGCATCCCAGCCTGCCTTCAGGCCAGGAGGCAGCAGGATGCAGGAGAAAGAGCGTGAACTTTGGCCCATGGTTTCAGCTCCTGTCTGACCACTTCCTAGCTGGGCAAATTTTAGACTTCTAAAATTTTCAGACTTCTATTTCTCTCTCTGTAAAATGGAATTCTTCTCACAGTGTTAACCTCACAGGGTTGCAGTGAGGACAGGATAAGGCATGAGAAACCTGACCAGAGTGCTGAAGGACAGGAAGGCTTGAAATGTTTTCTCCCCTTCTCTGCTCTGTATACACTGTATCTGTTATGCACCCATACCTGCATGTGCGGGCCCAGTCCCTTCATGTGTCCGACTCTGCTACGCCTTGGACTATGGCGTGCTAGCGCTCTGATTTACAGACCAAGTTTGCGTTTACAAAACATGTTCTGACCCATCTCACCCACGATCCTCCTCAGGACAGGACAGCCAGGTGGGTAGCACCTCCATTTTAAAGAGGAGGGAACCACGGCCAGTCAAACCCTGCACTCCTGGGAGACTGGGAACGCCCGGGTCGGTGCTGACGGCAGCCACAGGCTTCAGGATTTTCGTGCAGCCGGAGAATCCACAGCTTAAAACAAATACCTGAGACGAGCTGCTCAGTTTGGCTAAGAAACTTCAACAGCTGACCCATCAGCTGAAAGAAGACTTCTGACTCCCTCTCTGCTGGCTTAGGTTCCATGGGCTTAGAAGACAAACTAAACATGTTTATCCACTGCTGATATCAACAGGGCAGTTTCCCGCCACGTTCCCCTTAGCACTGGAGTATCACAAAGTACGCACCCACTGTGAAAACGGGTGACAGGCAGACAGCGAAGGGGCGAGGGAGAGCTATTACAGAGGAGGGCCACACACGTCTGTGTATAAGGAGCCTGTGTATGGGGGCTGGTGCCTGGAGAGGGAGGGACGTGGGATGTGGTTAAGAATAGACAGACAGAGATCTATTCTAGTTGATAACGGACAGCCTGCTGATTAACCTCCATCACGTCACATCGACTTTCCAGGAACGATTGCAGCTGCGAGCTGACCTCTCTTCCCAACATCCTCAGCCCTGAGTTTACTTCTCACTTAGCACAGGGCTGCTCTGTCCCGACTCTGAATTTGTGAGAGCCCAGCTAGACTAGGAGACTCAGGGCCACAAGTTATACCCCTGTGTGGACCGTAGCGCTTGGCATGCTGCTCCGCACGCAGACGGAGCCCAACAAGCGCGTCTGACTCAATGGAAGAGACTGGGACGCCCCGCAGTGTCGTAGATCTGAGACTCCCCTATCAAGACCTCGGAAACACTCACTGGGATAAGAGCTTGGTTCCGCTTTCCACGAGCCGCGTCAGCACAACGATGCCATCCATGTTGATGAACTCGGTGGCGAAGGTCACGTCGGCAGAGAGCTTGGCCAGCTCCTTCATGGCGTCCAGCCGGGTCTCCATGCTGGAGGACTGGGTCCTCTCCATCAGCTGGCGTGCAGCCCGGGACTATGGGACCAAGGACAAGACACAGGACATCAGCTCCCCGTGGTGGGTCACTGCTCTGTGAATAGCTCCCAGGGGCCCCTGTGGACTCTCAAGCCCAAGGCAGAAAGAGCTTTTCACACTGCTTAATATTTGCCAAATAAATGTTTATTGGATCCATCAGGGAATCACCAGTAGGTCAAGACAGATCTGTAGCCAAGTGTATCCTTTCTGTATCACTCTGGTCTATGTATTAAAAAGAGTTCCACAGATGGAACATAAGAGATCTGAGAGATGACAATCCACTACCGACGGCAAGTCATAGAGAGACAGACAAATGCTGCTGTTAAGTTGCTAAGTCGTGTCCACCTCTGCGACCCCATGAACTGCAGCACGCCGGGCTTCCTTGTCCTTCACTATCTCTCGGAATTTACTCAAATTCATGTCCATCAAGCCAGTGATGCTATCGAACCATCTCATCTTCTGCCATCCCCTTCTCCTTTTGCCTTCATTCTTTCCCAGCATCAGGGTTTTTCCAATGAATCAACAGATAATGGTTCAATCAATACTGGAGAGTTTTTCTTTTTTTAAATTGACTTTCAGTTGATTTAGAATGTTGTGTTAGTTTCTAGTGTGTACCGAAGTGTCACATGTTTTCTACACATACATTCTTTTTCGTGTTCTTTCCCTTTATGGTTTATTATAGGATACTGAAGCTAGTTCCCTGTGCTATGCGGTAGGACCTTGTAGTTTATACCTGCTAATCCCAGATTCCTGATTTACCCCTCCCCCACCCCCTTCCCCATTTGGTACCCGTAAGAGTTCTCTATTAACTAAAGCCATCAGACAGCGGAAGAGGTTGTCTCTTGAAGTACTGGGCTCTTGGTCACTGGAAGCAATCAAGGAAAATCTAGATGACATGTGTCAAAAGTGCTATCGGAGGAATTCCTGCATTGGATGGAGAATTCAATCTGATGACCTCTAAGGTCTCTTTTTCAATCTGAAACTGGTAAGCCCAATACATATATATATATATATATATACACACACACACATATATATATATATATATATATACACTTTCTCTCAAAAGTCCAAATCATTGTTCCTCAAAGTGCTAGCCCTGGAGAAACTTTAAGAATGCCAAGCAGCAGCTAATTTCGAGACAGCTTTTAGAAAAGGACCAGCGGCGCCCTGAGCAGGCGGCCCCTTCCCTCCTGGAGCGCCTGCCTCCTCTTGCAAACACGACTGCGACCCCTCCTCCCGTGTTCACGGGTCCTTCCTGTTGCTGAACTTCTTAACTGTACAGCCAGTGCCTCACATCTTACTGGTTCATCACTCTATTTTCTGTGTGTTAATTTCATGGTCTCGGTTTGAATGGAAGAGTCTGGAGAGCAAAAACGCTCCCGGGGTCTTAATTTTTCTTACAGTGCTAAAGCAAGTGACCGGAGCCC
This sequence comes from Bos indicus, assembly GCF_029378745.1. Classification (NCBI taxonomy): domain Eukaryota; kingdom Metazoa; phylum Chordata; class Mammalia; order Artiodactyla; family Bovidae; genus Bos; species Bos indicus. The sequence continues at coordinate 75,133,266 of NC_091772.1, forward strand.
CCGTTCTCCGCTGTCAAGGAGTTAGGCTGCCCGCATCTCTCCCAAGCGACCGGAGCCCCCGTTCTCCACTGGCGAGGAGTCAGGCTGCCCGTGTCTCTCCCTGCCAACCATGCACAGCTCTTGAGGACACAGTGGAGAACATGAGCGCAGAAGAAAGGGCCACGGGACAGAACGATTCGAAGAGCACTGGCCTGTACCACACTCAGAACCTTCCAACCCCAAATGTCACTTTCCTCCTGAGACGGCGTTTCTGGGTGGCCGCCTCCCGCAGCTCCTGTTCCAGGGAAAGTCACCTGGTCTGCACAGGGGCCCGGAAAACGCTTGGGCACGTCTGTGAAGGACACAGCTCCCAGGCTGTCATGTTAAACTGGCAGAGCATCTGGGGCAGAGATGGGGTCCTTAGAACGAGAAGAACGAGAGGGAAGGAAGTGGGAGGCAGAGATGCCGTGAACACTGGCTCTGCGGCTCCCAGACCTGGGTCTGAGATGCGGCTCTGACCTGTCCTGAGTGTCGATAACTGGCAAGTTGTTGAACCTGAGTCTCAGTTTCCTGATCTGAAAAATGGGGCTATAGAGAGTACTCATCTCATGATACCCTATGTGAAAGGATTCAGCTAAACCCAGGCATTCAGCAAAAAGCAGCTGCGGGTACTGTGCAGACGGAGCAGGCACTCACGTTACCAAGGGAACAGGGGCCAGGAACGCCCTCCGTTACATGTCCGTAACAGGACACACGAAAAGCTGCAAGAGAAGCTGCAGACGCGCTGAGGCCACCCCCATGTCACCGGTCCTGCTCTGGCCGAGCAGTCAGGGCGAACCCCTCGCTGGGCAGTGGGCCCCTCCTGTCCTGTGGGCACCAAGGTCCCGCCTGTCCGGTCACTCGACCCCTCTTTCCCGCACTGGCAACCTCTGTCTCTTCCATCTGAAAACATTCTCAAGGACACAGAAAAACCACCAGAGAAGGTAACAACCTGACGGGTCGGAGGAGGTGGGGAGCTAGGCAGAGGAGACGAGAGTGGGAGGGAGACCTTTCGCTGGCTCTCTGTCAAACCTTTTTGATTTTAAAATACACGAATGTTTCCCCTCTTTTTAAGAAAGTGTATCTTTTCAACTCCATATCCCCGAGCTGGAACCTTCTCTATCTACTTCCTTTTAAACCCTTTTATACTCCTGATAATGCGGTGAGCGGAAGGTCCTTGCCTCGGAAAGTCGACGCACTGCCGCCTGGCTGCCACCGGCCGGGGACCAGTCTCCCAGACCCACAGACGGCTCTTCTGTCCTCAGCTTCCCTTCTCTCTGCTCACTGCGGACCACGCCGCCCTCCATCCTGACGCTGCCCCTGCCCTCGGCTCCTAAGCCGCTTCAAGCTCCTGTTTCCTTCCCACCTTCTGGATGCCTCCTCAGCTACCTGGAAGGGCTGCCCTGGCAGAAACCAGGGGGCCAGTGTGGACTGTCTCGCTCCTTCCAGCTTCTTCGCCAAGCTCACCTCCACTTTTCCCGCCCACCCTTCCATCTCCATGGCCACTGCCTTCACGGGCTGTTAACACTGCTCATCAGCTTCTTGAAGATGCCTTCTGCCATCTTCCATACTGTCACTTTCTAAAGTCATCTTTCTAAAATATAAATTTAAATAAAATATTGCTTCCCGCTTAAAGTCTTTCAGTGTCCCCACACCCCCTTCTGGATAAAGTCCAACCTGCAAGAAGGCCACTGAGGAACCTTCTGCTGGCTTCCGACTGATTGCTACGGGCCCCGGCCACCCACTCCCGCACCACCTAACAAGGCACGTCTCTGGGCATGGAATACCTTTCCTTCTCCTCTTTCTTCAGCTGACTCCTGCTTACCCTTCAACACCGGAACCACATGTCCCCTCCTCTGGAAGGGCTTTCTGGGACTCCTCAGGCTGAGTCAGGCGGGCCCTTTTCTGAGTTCCCACAGTTCCCTGAGCAACTTTCTCTCCAGACCCCAGAAGGCCTTATACTGTATTTGTTTACTCCCCATTAGGCTGTGAGAGCAAAGACGGGCATTTTTCACCTCCAAGTCTTACTTTCTAGAACAGAGTCTGGCCCACGGCAGGGACTCACGTACACTTGACAGATAAAAGAATTCCTAAGGAAAGCAGAATACCTACCGGGGAGATAGCCAGCTGTAAGATTGTCCCGTTCTTAATGTCGCTGCGAGTCTGGGTGGCAAAGAGAAACAAAGAGCAGCTAAGATAAAATATTAAAATTGGGCAAGTGAGCTGAATCAACAAGAACCTTCTGTCATTTTTAAAGGAGTTGTAACTGACACTCCTCAGTCAGGCCCTCTCCTCCTGCTTGTTTCTTGGCCACAAATTTCTAAGATGCTTTTCGAGCACCTCTCAGGAAGCAGAAGCCACATTTTCCAGCCACTAGAGGAGAGTAAGGGCTGACGCGCCCTGACCTGCCCAGGGAGCGGCTCTCACCCCAGTAAGAGGAAGCCCCCTGAGGGCCATCGGCACCACTGCCTCGGGCTGCTCACTTGAGAGCGAGTCCCTGTACTAACCTGTTCGGTGATGTAGAGCTGGGGACCATCTGCGTAACGGAGGGTGTAATACTCCGGGTTTGGCAATGACCACCTACGTAAGAGAAAAACAGCAGCCTCTTTGGCCATACATACCTGGGGGCCTGTCTAGAAGCTGCAAATAAAGAACTTTCAGTAGAGCTGCTGAAGGGATTGGGTGGCCGGTGTGAAAAAACAAAGCTTTGGGTTGAGATATTCAACAGTAACCCCCTCTGCCTTCTGCAGAGACTGGCACCACAAAGGTGGCACGTGCAATTTGGCATGAGTCTCAGACCCCACCAGGACCTCAGGTGGGGCACTCCTACAGACTGACAGCAGGTCTTGGGGACATCCCTGCCAGCGATCCTTCCGTCGTGGGAGCCCCGGACTGGGGACCCACCTAACTGCAGGTCCTCGGGCAGGATTCCTCTCAAGGTCTGGCAGTGCCCCTCTGTCTTTAGCCTGTCACTGTCTGCAACAGGGGGCAATTTCAACTCACCCATCACAAACTTCCTTGATGATGGACGCCAGGGGCCGTTTCTGAAAGAGAGGAGGGTGGTGGGGATGGGGGCAGAGATCCTTCAACAGCTGCCACACCCTGCTAGTGCCAGGGTCCTGGTGAGAGGGTCCGCCAGGCAGGCTCAGCCTGGCGCCTGAGCACGGACTTCTTCTCTGAGAGCTGTTCTCGAAGAGGAAGCCTCTTGCAGGCCATGGTGACCAGCCTTCCAGAGCGGGCACAGGCCTTGGCTGACTCCTACTCCTGATGCCAGTGGTCCCCGCCCCGAAAGACACCCCTACCCCGCACTCCCTGACTCCTCACTTCCAGAGCTTACCTGGTCAATTTCAAGGAGCTGCGCATTAGCACCTGGCCACTCGATGGCCACTTTGACGATGTCTGATGGTGGCGGCATCGTTCCCAATAGGGCCTGCCTCTCCAAGACAGACACACAGACACAGCTGCCTGGGGAGAAAGAATCAGAAAGAACGGGTTTGCCTTCGGTTTTCACTTTTGTTACATATTTTGAAAAATCGGAAGGTAGTGTCCAAAGAAACACATAGGACTACTTGCTTTGAGCTTTTCGAGATCACACCACAACCTTTCCTTGGGCCTTTTGTCTCTTTAGATTAAATCGGCTAGTAGAAAAGGGACAAACCTATCTATCCACTGCAGGTAAGCCAGCAGCAAGATCTGCAATGTGACGCTTCAGCTTGACGGCCAGGAAGGCCCTGTGGTAAATGAGCATATTGACTGCAAAGCCCTGTCCTGGGACCTTGGGAGGGAGAAACATATGCCCGAAGACCAATAAGAACAGACACACGCTGTTCCTGGCTGGGTGGTTAAAGGAGCCCCGCCAGCTCTGCGGTCAGCCCTGATCCCAGAGTCAGCAGGGCCCGGCCACAGCTCCCTTGCTTCCTCCCTGCTTATTGCTGCCACTCCTTCCCCCTCAAGCCTCCCCCGTGTGGGATGACACAGGGTTCAGAAAATGGGGAAGAGAAGCGGGACAGGAAATGCTATTTTCATCCCAATTGCCCAGGGCAAGGGCCACCAAAAGAGAAGTGGAGGGAGGTGAGGACACTCCCACAAAGGCCCCACTATCGGAGGACAAGGCTTCAGAAGTACCTCTGACCCCACTCCCCTGCTGCCCTACAACATAAAGGAAAATAAATCATTTTGAACAAGCCTGGAAGATGGGCCACGTGACCAGTCTCCTAGGCAACTGACAGCTTAGCGGCGTTCCGGGCAGCAGCTAAAGCGTTCTCTCTCCAGGGTCTGATGCGGGAAGTTGCCCCACTGATGGATGATTTCAATGTGTGTTTATACTCCGTGCCCGCAGCTTCGAGAGAGGCCTCACTCTTCATCAAAAAGACCTTTCTCCTGTATCCTCCAAGTTTAACCATGCACCCGCAATTTCTGCTTCTGAATGGAGACTGCCTGCCTCTCCTGGAACATGCAACACAGCTGTTGCTACCCTGGTATTCATGGATGCCAGCACTTTTGCAGCCCAATCACAGATGTCAGTTCTCACAGTACTTGTAAGTACAAACCTCTTTGGTGACGGGGTACAAGTCCCTTGGACTTCCCAGGTCGTGACACTAGTGGTAAAGAACCCACCTACCAATGCATGAGACTTAAAGAGACCTGAGTTCGATCCCTGGTTTGGGAAGATGCCCTGGAGGAGGGCATGGCAACCCACGCCAGCATTCCTGCCTGGAGAATCCTATGGGCAAAGGAGTCTAGCAGGCTACAGTCCATGGAGTCGAAAAGAGTCAGACACGACTGAAGGGACTTGGCATGTACAAGTCCCTTACCTACCATCCCACAGGTCTCAGACAGAGGGAAGCTTTCCTGACCATTTCCTGACCAGGGTGGGCTGCTTCAGAAGTCGACTGTCAAAAATACCAGCACTTGGACTTCCCTGGTGGCCCAGGGGTTAAGAATCTGCCTGCTGATGCAGGGGACACATGTTTGATCCCTGGCCCGGGCAGATTCCACATGCCACGGGCAACCAAGCCCGAGAGCTGCAAGTACTGAAGCCCACGCACCCAAGAACCCCAGAACCTGTGCTCCACCACAAGAGAAGCCCAGGCTCCACGACAGGCGCAGCCTCTGCTCGCCACAACTAGAGAAGACCTAGCACGGCCTCACACACACACACACACACACACGGTGTGTTTATACTACCAGCACTGTCAGAACACACACACACGGTGTATTCCTGTTACCAGCACCGTCAGAACACGGCAGCACAGAAGAGATGGTTTTTGACGTGCTATCACGTACTTCGCTGAGTTCTGCCAGCAGCCTTGTGAAGTAGGCACAACAGGATTATTTGAAGACATCTCCATTTGAAGGTGACAGAAGTGCAGCTCAGTGCGCTAAGCTACCCGAGCTCACCCAGCATAAAAGCGGTGAAGGGGACAGACGTGGAGCTGACTTTGGCCAGCGTGCCCCCTGCGCCCCCACCCCCCACTGAGCTGGCTTGAATTTCTGCTCGCTGCAACTGAATTAGGCCTAAAGGTGAAGTGGGCTGGCCTCATGGCTCTGAGAGCTTTCACATCTTCTGCAGCTCCAGGCGGAACTTCTCACATGTGATTTCTATGTGCCTAGACACACAACAAATCTCTGAAAAGAAACGGGCCCAAGTCCTGGTGGAGATGCTCTGCTCAGGTGACAGAGCAAAGCAGGCATGGTACCATGAATCTCTGGATCCCCAGGACACCCTTATCCTTCTCTAAGGGTATCCTTGTCATACCATTTTAATTTAGATACAAATTACATAAAATACAATGCAGAGCTTATGTATATATGTGTGTATACATATGTAAATACACACATATATATACATACACAAAAAACAGAAACACACACACACACCTTCCTGTAACCACCTACCTAAAATAAGACACCAAACATTTCACACCCCCCAAATTTCCCTCCTACCTCTTTCTGGTCAGCCCCTCACCCACCAGCCCTCCAAGAGGCAACTTCTTTCTGACTTGTATCACCATGGATTGTCCTGCAGCTTTTTGTATTAATATAAATACTTCATACATGTGGAAATGCACAACATGGCCTCTAAGACCATTTGTTATTTAATTTAGTTTCTTCTTCTTTGTTTTAACTTTTTGGCCAGAGTGAGGCATATGGGATCTTAGTTCCCGGACCAGGGATCGAACTCACGTCACCTTCAGTGAAGCACGGAGTCTTAACCACTGGACCTCCAGGGAAGCCCCTGGTTTCTTCTTTTTAAAATCAGCAGACCGTGTAGGTGCAAGAGGAAGAGTGCTGGGCTGGGATGCCGGTCCCTGCTGAAGAAAGCACCTGGGTTCAGAGCCAGAGGACTCGGGACCTGGTCACAGCTCCGTCGCCGAGTGTCTGGGTGATGACGTGTCCCTTTCACCCAAGTCTCGGTTTTCCTCTCACCTGCGAGGCGAGACTGTGGAACTAAAGCACGTGTAATGTGCCTTTTAAGTCTAAGATTCTAAACTAGAGCTTAGAATTCCAAATGAAGACTGCCCATTTCAAAGTTTTATGCGTAAGAATCTTCACCTTTACTTCAGTGGTACTGCTAAGAAACCAATCATATATTTTGGAACTCCTAAACAAAGCTGACACTCATCACTGTATTTTACAGTTACACTTCACTTTGATCCATATGGCATATCCTAGGCTGATTATCTCTTTATTCAAGTCAGCCATGAGTGATTCTTGTCTGTTCCAAAAATTCACATCCCTGTGAAAGCACGGGGATTTGCAATCGCTGGGACTATTCCAGAGACACTGTAAGCCCCTGTTCTCTGCGATTCTGCCCTTTCCCCAAATGCCCAGGCAGCCCACGTGTGTTGGCACTCTCTCCACCCGCACCACAGCCTATGGGACCAAGGTGAACACCCACTCTCCGCAGACTAACCCAATCCGCTCTCTTGAGCTTAAAAGACACAGGATAAGGGAGATGGATGTTGACGGGCTCTGAGCAGGCCAGTCAGCTTCAGAGTGGGGACCACGGCAGGCCAAAGATACAGGAGACGCAAAAACCACGGGCCTTACAGAGGAAGGAGATGAATGGCAGCCTAATGCGCACAGGGCACGGAGCAGGCCCTTAAGGAACACTGGCCGGAACACTGAAGAGCAAAGCCCACTTAGACAAGTCTAGCTTGTTAACAACAGTTCAGTTACTCGGTGGCTTCGTGGCAGTCATCCTGTGTATAACAGTAATGTGCAGACGACCTCTTTACACTTCATCACACATGGCTGTGGTGTTACTACTGCTGAAGCTCACCTGAACCCTGAACACCATCCCCATTAGACAGATGAGGCAACCGAAGTTCACACGGGATGAGAATGGGTCTTCCACATGCCTCCTTCCCATCTCTTCTCCACAAAAAAAAAAAAAAAAAAAACCAAAGAAACCACATCAGACTGGATCTCAAGATCGGCTCTTAGGGGGACCTTCCCTGGCGGTCCAGTGGTTAGGAGTTCACCTTCCAATGTAGGGGATGTGGGTTCGATCCTTAGTCGAGAAACTAAGATCCTACATGCCTTGGGGCAACTAAGTTTTCGAGCCACAGTGGAGACCCAGAGCACCCAAAAAAAAAAAAAAGACTGGGCTTTGGGCCTTCACAGCTGGTTCTCTTCTGTAGCAGCCCTGTGCGATGTTACTCCATTTTACGGACAAGAAACAGAGGCACAGATAAATTAAGCTCCGTGCTCAGCGTCATGCAGCTAGTAAGCAGCACCACCAGAATGTGACCCCAGCCAGTCTGGCTGTTTGAAAGCCACATGAAAGCAGGGGGCACTGTACCCACAGCAGGTCCTCCGGGGAGGATGTGGGCGTGCTGGACCTGAAGCTGAAGCACACAGAGGCTGCACCAACAAGAGCTCACCACAGTGACAGAAAACGGAGTCCACTGTCTAAAGAAGGTGACCTCCACTCTCCTGCACGGGGCTCCGTCCGTCATGGTCCAGCCAGACCTTCCTGGACTACTTGTTATTTCCACGAGGCAGGGCACATTCCTCCTCCTCCTCTGTGTCTTTTCACATTTCCTTCCTTCCTTGGACTGTCAGGAGAGCTTGTATGCAACCTTCAGAGCCCTGCTCAAATGTCATTTCCGCTCTGCACCAGTCTTGGCGATGTGAAATAGGACAGACCCTGTGTTCTCATGGCCTTCTGTCCACAGCTCTGCGAAGGCTCCCAGGCTACCCCATTACAGCTTTAGATTCAGACAGCTCTCTTCTCCACTCTCTCATCCTGGGGACAGGTCCAACCCTGCAGCTTCGTCACCTAGCACAGCATTATGAGCACCTGTATCTGCTCAAATCCAACAGCTCCGACTTCTTCAACTCCTACAAGCCAGGGCCGGTGGCACACGGAAGGGGGCGGGCACCGAGCACTCCAGCTGTGTGTTCCCTCCATGACCCAGCACCTTCTAACTCCACAGAATTTCCAGTGTTTTCACATCTAACATCAGATGTGTCTCACTGGAGAATCAGATGTAGCACATCTGACTCCAGTTAAAAGATGGAGGGAAAACATCCTTCTGCTTTTCTCCCTTGGAAACATTAGGCGACAGGAGACTAGAAGAGTGATATTCTCCAGGTAACAGCCCCATGGACAGAGGAGCCTGGAGGGGTACAGTCCGAGGGGTCAGAGTCGGATGTGACTTAGTGACTCAACAACAATAACAAACAGCCTGAGGATAAAGGATCTCCTTGTGGGGAACCCTTTCAGCGCTCCTTTGCTTACTCGTTTCATTTTCACTGTAGAAAGGAAGTGAAAATTAGGTCGAAGCAATTCAGTAACATTGTAAAATTCTCAGGGTTATAAATAGCCTCTTGCTCTACCTCGGCAGTCCCACAGAGTTCAACAGCAAATGGCTAGGATGAGGGAGCTTTGGGTCCACATCCAGGACCAGAGGGCAAAGAAGTCATCAACCCCTTTCCATTAAATGACTCTCCACCCCACCCCACCCCGCCCCCTTTCAAGTACTATAGACACAAAGATGACTGGGGGAACTCTGCTGCTGCTGCTAAGGCCACCAAACAAGAGAGAGATGCACAGCGATGTGGGGAAGATAATTCTACTCTAAGGCTTGAGAATGAAAGCCCAGGTTTTCAAAGGCGAAGCTGGGGAAAACAAGAGGAAAACAAGGACCTTCGTGTCTCCAGTGAGCCTTCTTTAAGTGGCTGCTGGAAGGTGTGCTTATAAAGTCAGCACAGTTACAAAAGGCCCCACTGAGCTCCATCAATTAACCACGCCTGCGTGGGGGGGTGGGGGTGGGGGGGGGGTGGGAGGACTACTCCTGGGAGCGGGATGCTGAGAGCCCAGCAGAAAGGAAGTGAAAGCCGATCCTTGGCCATTAGTAAGGAATTCAGAATGAAGAAGGAAGGCCAGAAGGTTCCAGCTCTCCACCTCCCCCCTCATTCCTAAGGACCAGGGCTGACTGTGCTTTTTTGTTTCATTCTTTTGCTTTTGATTCAGTGGGGGAGGCTGAGGCTCCGGGGAGGTTGGTTTCTGTTTCCTGAGATAGAACCCACGGCATCAGAAAGGGGACCAGAGGTCACACCCTCTTTCTAATCAACAGCACAATCTCCACAGAGGCTTCTCCCTTGGCCAGCTTCTCAAGTGAGAAGTGACTCAACTTCCCTTGGGTCAGACCCCCGAGTGAAGGCGAGACTCGGGTGTACAGGGAGGGAAGCTGGGTTTGCAGGCTCGGATTCTGCCAATCACTGCTAGAAACACCTAGAAGGACCATCGCATCAGTGGCAGCTGAGGTTTCTCCCCAGTTTTTCTGTCGGACACAAAACTCACCCAAACACTTCGTTAAAAGCCACTGACTTAGAGCCACAAGCGTGGTGAGGAAGGGTGTGGGAAGACGGGAACTGTCTGGGTTTATTCTCACGAAACACCCGCTCTAAGAACCACCCAGGTCTCTGGCTTAGAAAACTTCTGCAGCGCCCCGTGCTTATAGAATTGCGCTTAGACTCCTCAGCAGGGCACCCGGCTCCTTCCAGTCCCACCACAGACCCTCCTTGTGTCTCCAAATGTCCCAGCGGACCACCCTGTTCCCCCGACTGCCAGACGCTTCCAAGTCGTACTTCGGTCTCGGCCTCAGCCGTTACTGCCTCCATCTGGTCTGGCTGCCAAACTTCTCCTCGAGCTCCGAGGCCCAACAGTCCCTCTTCTGTGCGGCCTTCCTGGTGCTCTGACCTCAGGCAAAGAGAACTGTGCTCTGGTTTGCATTTGCATCTTTTACACTTGGTCAAGATCCAGCTAATTCACAACTGTATATGCAGCCTTTTCTCTTGCTCTTCAGACTGTGACCTGCCTTCCAGCACCACCGACGCTGCCGGGGAGCCCGGGAGCCCCAGGTAACGCAGAATCACCCACTCCAGCCCTGACCTGCTGAACCAGAAGCTGCCTTCAAACAAGATTCCCAGCTGGTTGGCACGCACGTGACAGTCTGAGGAGCCAGACTCGAGACTGGTGGTTCTCCGCTCTGGTTGTGCCTCGTCCAGGCCCACCCCCCTGCAACACCCACCTCCCCACCCCCAGCAGGTGACTGTGATGGGCAGCCAGGGCTGGGAGCCACAGGTCCAGGCTGCCAGCTGAGGCCAGGGACTCATCAAGTCCGTATCTACTCCCCTGCCCACCTTTCCCCAAGGCTGGCAGCACAGGGCCTGGCACACAGCTGTGCCCACGGAATTCCACACCAAAAATACCCTCGAGGATGCCCCTGAACCTGACTGCCTTTAAAAGAGAAACAAAAACTCTAATGACAGAGGACTAGCTGTTGCCTAGAACTCTGCAAATCCCTATAGTCATCGAGGTGGACGTAGGAGTCAGTGCTTCCAGATCACTTGCCTCAGTTTCCGGAAATGAAACAGACCCTGGAGTGGAAAAGAAGGATGAATCAGAAGTCCTGCCGGCCTTCATGGGGCTGTGGTGCTGCAGCAGGGAGGCAGAGACTCTGTAGGGAGCAGGTATGCTGACCTGAGAAGCCCTGGGGGATGACTGAAATCCCAGGCTGGGGGCCCGACTCCTTCAATCCTGACCCCAACAGCACAGCATTGCTCTTGCTGGAAAGCTGGGCCAAGCCTCTTGTTTTATGAATACGGGAAGTGAGGTCCAGAGAAGCTGGCAAGGCCCCACCACCAGTCAGGGACAAGGGAAGGCCTCGCCCCTCGCTTCAGGGTCAGTCCTCCCCGAGCACAGGAGGCCTGGCCGACAGCTCTGCCACAAGCCCGAGCCTCGCTGGGCCTTAGGTCCTGATCGACATGAGGAGGCTGGACTAGGTATAGTGAGGTCCCTTCTAAGCTTGACGTTCTAGCACAGCAGAGTAACTTACTGAGGTTAGGAGCTCGTGTTCTGGGGTGGGACAGACCTGGATTTGGATCCCAGCTCTAAGAATTTCTTTACCTGTAAAATGGGGATTTCAATCAACCGACCCTACCCTATAAAGTTGTTGTGAACGATAATACGCGTAATTCATTTAAGCATAGTACCTGACCCACAGTAAGCGGAGTTCCAACCCTGTGAACTTGACGAAGTTGCAAAGCATGGTCACTGTGTTTCCCTGGCATGACAAAGCCCTATCTACTGGGCTTTACCACACTGATGACAGAATGAGAGAACATACGTTAAGGCAATCAGAGAGGGGAAATATAATAATGATAATAAATATAATAATCAGATAATATATATTGTAACAATTGTATAATATAATGATGATATGATATATAATACTTAACATTCCTTTCCTAGCAGAACCTTGGAGAGCTTCAGAGTTCCAGAGCAGTGGCCACTACAACGCCTAGCACAAAGCAGGTGCTCAACAAACTTTTCTCCTGGCTCAGTTAAAACTACTGTGCCTAATGGGTTCACAAATTCCAGCTGCTTAAGTCAGGCAGCACCTACGTGGGAACTGTAGGAAACTGCGAAGGACCCCTTGCCACAGCCTAGAGGATTTCAAACCCAGCACTTGACACACGTTATGCAGCTGCTGCAGCCTCTGCACACCAGTCCCTGGTCCTCCACTACCCTGCAGAGTATCCAGCCGCTCATCTAATCCTTCCGTGATCTGGCCTTGTCTTTCCGCATACCCAGTTGGCGTCCTGAAGATGAGGGCTGGGACCACACTCCCCAGTCTCCCCAGATCCTGGTCTCACAGTGATGCGGACCTCACTCAGCCAGCTGCTGTTGAACTGAACAGCCAGACTGTTAATTGGCACCTTGTACGAGATGCTGCGGGCTGGGTACATTTTTCGACCCAAGGGCCAGGCTGAGTTGGTGTAGGCGCTGAGCTGCGGTGACTGGACCCAGAAGCACTGGTTTTGCAGGTTTTTCCTCAACTGCATCAAACGCGCTTGTTCCTGAGCCACCTACATAGGTGGTACATGTGCACCCGGACACACTGACTCTGCAAGGACACGGCAGAGTAAGTACGACCCACAGGGGCCGTTTTGGGGGGAGAAGTTTAGCCTCCACTTCTGGCACCCCCGAACTCCCCTGGCGCCTCCCGGAAGCAGCACAGGGTACAGAAGGACCAAACTCCAGATGAAGAGATTGGGGTCCTGGGTCCCATCTTGCTTCCTCCGCTCACAAACTTTAGGATGACTGCTGGCAGGCAACATGACTTCTAGGAGCTTCATTATGTTTATTAGTGAAATGCACGTAACAATAATTACCTCATACGGTTTAAGGCAATTAAATGCTGCCGGTATATACAGCTTCTAGCACTGCACACCCCTATGAGTGGCTATTGAGCAGCTGATATGTGGTTATCACAAGCTGAGATGGGCCCTAGGTATAAAACACGCATCAGATTTCAAAGGCTTATTGTTGTTTAGTCTCTAAGTTATGTCCAGTTCTTTTGCAACTCCATGGACTGTAGCCCACCAGGCTCCTCTGTCCATGGGATTTGCCAGAAAGAATACTGGAGCGGTTGCCATTTCCTTCTCCAGGGGATCCTCCTGACCCAAGGATTGAACCCATGTCTCCTGCATTAGTTGGTGGATTCTTTACCAGTGAGCCACCAGGGAAGCCCTTCACAGGCTTAATAACACACAAAAATGTTAATACCTCACTAGTAATGTTTTTCTATTGATTATATGTCAAAAGAATATTCTTTGAAAATCTACTAGGTTCAGTAAAATGACAAGAAGTAATTTCACTTTTTCCCCTTTTTCTTTTTTTGGCTGCTCCGGGACTTAGATGCAGCAGGCAGGATCTAATTCCCTGACCAGGGATCCAACTCAGGCGCCCCCTACACTGGGAGTGCAGAACCTCAGCCACTGAATCACCACGGAAGTCATTTGCTTTTTTAGTGTGGCTATCAAAACTTTTTTAACCACAAATATTGCATTATATTTCCACTGGACAGCAATGCTTGAGCACAGAGCCTGGCACAGTTTGTGAAGGACATTAGAGCTGCGACTCACACCCTGTACCTCTGGCCAAAGCCAAGTCCTCCATTCATATGTTTAACACACATTCACAGTGCCTGGCCCTGGGCAAGATGCAGGAAATACAAGGAGCAACGACGGACCCTTTCTTTTCCCCTGTGGACCTTACTACCTGGGGATGGGGGGACAGACAGACACGAATACGTTCATAAATATATGTCAAACTGCTGTTCAAGTGGCGTGAAGGAGAAGTACAGAGGGTGATGAAAGCGGGGAATTCACTTGCTGGGACCAGGGATGCCTCTAGAGGAACTGATACTTGAGTGGAGATTTGAAAGATAAAGAGGACTTGACTGGAAGAAGGCAGGAGGGGAAGGTACTTCCTGGGGAGTAGGAAAGAAGGTTAAGGGTGCAGACTCTGATCTGGCCCAGGGCTCGGTATGTAGCAGGAACAAGAAAAGGCCAGTGTGACAAGAGTACTGAGCAAGAAGGGTTAGTAGATGGAGACTAGAGAGGAGAGGTGGGTGGCATCCCATCTCCAGAGCTTGGGTGAGGATCTGAGAGTGGTCCTGCAAAGAGGTGGAAGCCGGTCAGTTACAAAGTAAGCCAGGGAACGGATCTGGATGGAATTTTGAAAAGATCCCTCGGGCCACGGTGCGAGGCCCACAGGAGAGCGGCCCCAGCGCCTGCGTGGGCAGATGGGTTAGAACACTGCATCAGTCCAGGTAAGAGGCGAGAGAGGTCTGCACTGAGGGGAAAGCGGCAGAGATGCCAGTAAATCAACGGTCTGGGGGACTCCAGGGCCGGCCCGGTAGCCGGGGCGGGGTGATGAGCAGGGTCTGTTTGTGCAGGAGAGGGCGGCGATGTAAAGGGAGACTCCCCAGGCTTCCGACGGGTGCCACCCAGCCCCACACACTCCCGGGCTCCGATCGAGTCCTCAGCCAGCCGCTCCCCCTCCGGTCACCCCCTCCCTGCCCCCAGCATCTCGTTTCGCCCCCGGGTTCCATCCTCCCACCCTTCTCCTTTCCGACCCCGCGTCCCCTACCCGGCCTAGCTGCCGCTCCTCAAGGCCTGTTCCGCCCTCTTCCCCACCAGCCGGCCCTTCTGGCTTGGGGACCCGGTGCCCTCCGGTCCCGGCGGGCCCACCTGGGGCCTGCTGACCTCTTCGGGGGCCCAGGCCCGCCCTCTCCAGCCCCCAGGCCCCTGGGCAGAAGCAGGCCTCAGCCCTCCGCCCGTTCCCCGGCCCGGCCCGGCCCCTCTGCCCTCCGCCCCTCGGGCCAGGTCCTACTCCGCTGCCCGGCGCGCCCCGGCCCCAGGAGCGCCCCACACTCACCAGGGCGCCGACCAAGGCCCAGCTCCCGCGCCGAGGTCCCCCAGCCGCCGCTCCGCAAAGCCTCCCGCCTGCCCGGCCCTCTCGGGACCCCGCCCCGCGCACGCCGACCCAGGCTCCTATTGCTCCGTTTCGCCGTCACGCTGAGCCCTCTTTCTTCAATTGGGCGGATTGCCTGTCACTCAAAACAGGGAGGGCCCAACTGCCCGGGCGGGGAAGAGGGAGCCGCCGGTCTCCGCCCGGCTGCCCGAGGCCTCTTAAAGGCGCAGCCTGTTTCTCCCGCCTCGGGTTATTGATTTTGGAGAAATGGGATCCCCTCCACGCCCCCCGGCAAATGCAAGAAGCAGCCTTTCCTCCCCACATTCCCCTGCTCCCCGAAACTTTTCTTTTGGCACAGCCTGGGTCCCAGGTGATAAATCAGAGGTTTTGAGGGCTCAGATGTCCTCCAATGGCACTCGGCCGGGTGCCCAGCAGGCATGGAACGCACACAGCAGTGGGATAACTGTGGTTTGGAGAACTGAGTGGGAGGTGACAGTCGTGTCAGAGGCTGTGAGCAGCCGCGGCTGCTCACCACCGAGCTGGAGCTAATTATACACGCACCCAGG
Source organism: Bos indicus (assembly GCF_029378745.1). NCBI lineage: Eukaryota > Metazoa > Chordata > Mammalia > Artiodactyla > Bovidae > Bos > Bos indicus. Next base: position 75,148,626 of record NC_091772.1, read on the forward strand.
GCTGACCGTGGGCGCGGAGTAGAGGCAGAGGGGTACAGCTCAGCCGCACTGCTGGTAGGGACCCGTGGGAGGTGGTATTTGTCACTGCACCTGCAGATCGGAGCCGGGCCCTGCGCCAGGGCCTCACTCGTGCTGCCTCCCTTTTACACGCACAGCAACTCCGATGTAGGTTTTAAATGGGTTCCCTGACCGTGCAGCTAGTGATGGGCAGAGCAAAACTCCGGCCTGTGCCTGATTGATTCTAAAGTCAATGCTTTAACCGTCTTGTCTCAGGGATCCTTACAACCCCCTGAGGGATGGGTATTTTGTTGTCCCGTTTACAGATGCTCAACGAAGAGAGGAAATAATGAAACTGATACTCAGCAAAGAGACTAAATAAGGACTCTCATTTATATGGCACTTTACACTCTGCAAAGCATCTGAAAGGCAGTTTTACATATGTTGTTTCATTTGATCCTCAAAACATCTTGGAATTGAAGATGACCTTTATTAGTCCCCTTTTACTGGTGAATACAATGATGCTCATGAAGGTTGTGGCTTAGTAATAGCTAACGTAGCTACAGCCCTTGCAGAAGTCATCAGCAAACTTTCCATAAATATCCAGATAGTAAATGCTTTTGGCTATACAGCCTCTGTCAAAACTATTCAACTGTGCTGTTGGACTGTGAAAGCAGCCACAGACGATATGTAAACCAGTGAGGGTGGCTGTGTTCCAATGCAACTTTATTTACAAAAAATAGGTGTTGACCTGTGGCTGTACTTCGCCCACGCCTTGCCTACCAAAGCTTTTAGTAGACCATCGCTTTGTGAGATCTTCACAGAAGACTGTTATTATTCAGGCTGTCCTTTTTAATTATTAATGAATTACTGTAGACGTTATCATCCTCATCGTTTTACAAAGGAGAAACTGAAGGTGTAGCAAGGTTAAGGATTATATTTGAGGTCAACTCAGGAACTAGAATGCAGAGTTCCAAAGAATAGCAAGAAGAGATAAGAAAGCCTTCCTCAGCAATCAATGCAAAGAAATAGAGGAAAACAACAGAATGGGAAAGACTAGAGATCTCTTCAAGAAAATTAGAGATACCAAGGGAACATTTCATGCAAAGATGGGCTCGATAAAGGACAGAAATGGTATGGACCTAACAGAAGCAGAAGATATTAAGAAGAGATGGCAAGAATACACAGAAGAACTGTACAAAAAAGATCTTCACGACCCAGATAATCACAATGGTGTGATCACTCACCTAGGGCCAGACATCTTGGAATGCGATGTCAAGTGGGCCTTAGGAAGCATCACTATGAACAAAGCTAGTGGAGGTGATGGAATTCCAGTTGAGCTATTTCAAATCCTGAAAGATGATGCTGTGAAAGAGCTGCACTCAATATGCCAGCAAATTTGGAAAACTCAGCAGTGGCCACAGGACTGGAAAAGGTCAGTTTTCATTCCAATCCCAAAGAAAGGCAATGCCAAAGAATGCTCAAACTACCACACAATTGCACTCATCTCACATGCTAGTAAAGTAATGCTGAAAATTCTCCAAGCCAGGCTTCAGCAATACGTAAACTGTGAACTTCCTGATGTTCAAGCTGGTTTTAGAAAAGGCAGAGGAACCAGAGATCAAATTGCCAACATCTGCTGGATCATGGAAAAAGCAAGAGAGTTCCAGAAAAACATCTATTTCTGCTTTATTGACTATGCCAAAGCCTGTGACTGTGTGGATCACAATAAACTGTGGAAAATTCTGAAAGAGATGGGAATACCAGACCACCTGATCTGCCTCTTGAGAAATCTGTATGCAGGTCAGGAAGCAACAGTTAGAACTGGACGTGGAACAACAGACTGGTTCCAAATAGGAAAAGGAGTACGTCAAGGCTGTATATTATCACCCTGCTTATTTAACATCATGAGAAACGCTGGACTGGAAGAGACACAAGCTGGAATCAAGATTGCTGGGAGAAATATCAATAACCTCAGATATGCAGATGACACTACCCTTATGGCAGAAAGTGAAGAGGAACTAAAAAGCCTCTTGATGAAAGTGAAAGAGGAGAGTGAAAAAGTTGGCTTAAAGCTCAACATTCAGAAAACGAAGATCATGGCATCTGGTCCCATCACTTCATGGGAAATAGATGGGGAAACAGTGGAAACAGTGTCAGGCTTTATTTTGGGGGGTTCCAAAATCACTGCAGATGGTGACTGCAGCCATGAAATTAAAAGACGCTTACTCCTTGGAAGGAAAGTTATGACCAACCTAGATAGCATATTCAAAAGCAGAGACATTACTTTGCCAACAAAGGTCCGGCTAGTCAAGGCTATGGTTTTTCCAGTGGTCATGTATGGATGTGAGAGTTGGACTGTGAAGAAGGCTGAGCGCCGAAGAATTGATGCTTTTGAACTGTGGTGTTGGAGAAGACTCTTGAGAGTCCCTTGGACTGTAAGGAGATCCAACCAGTCCATTCTGAAGGAGATCAGCCCTGGGATTTCTTTGGAGGGAATGATGCTGAAGCTGAAACTTCAGTCCTTTGGCCACCTCATGCGAAGAGTTGACTCATTGGAAAAGACTCAGATGCTGGGAGGGATTGGGGGCAGAAGGAAAAGGGGACAACAGTGGATGAGATGGCTGGATGGCATCACTGACTCGAAGAACGTGAGTCTGAGTGAACTCTGGGAGTTTGTGATGGACAGGGAGGCCTGGCATGCTACGATTCATGGGGTCGCAAAGAGTCGGACACGACTGAGCGACTGAACTAAACTGAACAGGAACTAGAACTCAGGTCCAGCTTTCCTCATTCCCAGTTTCATCTTCTGTCTACAGAACTGGTTGGAGGAACCCTTGAGAGTTCCACCTTGGTCTCAGTTCAGTTCAGTAGCTCAGTCGTCTGACTCTTTGCGACCCCATGGACTGCAGCACACCAGGATTCCCCATCCATCCCCACCTCCTGGAGCTTGCTCAAACTCATGTCCATTGAGTCGGTGATGCCATCCAATCATCTCATCCTCTGTCATCCCCTTCTCCTCCTGCCTTCAATCTTTCCCAGCATCAGAGTCTTTACCAATAAGTCGGTTCTTCACATCAGGTGGCCAAAGTATTGGAGCTTTAGCATCAATCCTTCCAATGAATATTCAGGACTGATTTCCTTTAGGAGTGACTGGTTGAATCTCCTTGGTCTAGCAGAACTTTTTTCCTGCCCCATTACAAGATGACAGGCCAAGTTCATTTTCCCTCCCCAGCCTCGGGTGGTAATAACTCCTGCAGTTCCCTTCTTCAGGAACATTCTCCCAGCTCTTCCTGCCTTATTCATTTACTGTAGCCCATAAACACCTCTCCCTCCCTGAGCCCCTACACCAAGCAGCTTTTTATTTTTATCATTTTTTTAAAAACTTTTAATTTTATATTGAAACATAGGTAATTAACAATGTTAGTTTCAGGTGTACACCAAAGTGATCAGTTATATATATGAGTATTGATATCTATTCTTTTTCAAATTCTTTTCCCATTTAGATTGTTACCTAACATTGAGCAGAGTTCCCTGTGCTATACCTTAGGTCCTTGTTAGTTATGGATTTTAAACATATCAGTGTGGACATGTCCATCCCAAACTCTCTCGCTATCTCCTCTCACTCTTCCCCTCTGGTAACCATAAGTTTGTTCTCTAGGTCTGTGAGTCTGTTTCCCTAGTAGCCTTTGTTACTGAGAATAAACCCTGCTGGGAAATAGACTCCATGTGGGCATTGGCTTCGGTGGAGTCTGCTAGCTGTCTGCCAAAACCCCTTCTCCCAGCCTTTCACAGTGACAGAGCTGCCTAGCTAAGCTTCCCTTCCCAGCCTCACTTACAGTTAAGAACGACTGGGTAGGGACTTCCCTGGTGACCCAGTGGTTAAGATTCCCTCCTTCCAATGCAGGGGGCCCAGGGTTAATCTCTGGTCAGGGAGCTAGATGCCACATGCCACTCAACTATGACCTGGCACAGCCAAATAAATTAAAAAAAACGAAACAAAAGAAGACTGAGGAAGTTTTTGCCAGTGGAAGTGATGTATGAAACTTCAGGCAAGGCCTTTAGTCAGTGGGCCTGGCTCCTCCCTGCTCTTTCTTCTCTCTCTAGCTGGGTCCAGTCCTGACCTTGTGATGATTATAACATGCTGAGGGATGAAAGGACCACCACACAGAAAGTTCTGGGGTCCCTGAATAGATCACATGGAGAGAAAGCTACAGGCAGACCGGGAATAATTCTGGGTCACCTTATGCTCTTATGTGAGCATAAGAAAAGTAATCTTTGTTCTTTAAGCCATTGACTTTTTTGGGGTGGGAGGGTACGTGTCTGTTGGCTAGAACCAGCCCTGCACTTACACAACCCCGAGAGTGACAGCTTCCTTAAATTTTGTGCCCTGGGTATCTCACTTGCCTTACCCTAGTCTTAGTCCTGTTCAGTACCCATTTAGCCAAGGAATAAGTCATTCCCTTTAGCTTTACAATACTTGGTCTCCTCACCCTCCCACCTCCCCGAGTGCAGCTTCTTTAACTGCAAGTCTCAGGAACCAGCTCTGGCTAACTTTAGCAGTAAAGGAGTTTCTTGGCAGGCTAGTGGCAATTCACAGAGGTGACAGGAAGCTGGAGGACTAGGGTTAGAAAAGGACAGAGCCTGGAGATGCTTTGGGTGTGTACGTAGCCAAAATGAATTCATTCCACCCTCTTCTCCCCTTTCTTGATCAGATCTTTCTTTGATCAGAGTCAAGGTCCCTGGAGCAAGAGTCTAGTGGCTGGGCTCAGGTAACATGCCCAGCTAAGGAAACATCGCTTAGCCAAGGAAGGCAGGCACCCTGATTGACGGCTCAACCAAGGCTACTACACAAGGCAAGAATTCTTCAGATCCCTCCATCTCCACTCCCAGCTGAGACCCTGGCATTTCAGACCAGGCGCCCTGTTTTCAGACTGAAATCAACTAGGAGAAGTACCTGAAGCTGAATGTCATCATTATACGAACCCAACACAATGTCTGGAAGCCAATATGGCATGATAGTTATGATCCCCGGGCCTTGTAATTATACAAGAGCCCTTTGTAGCCTCACGGACCTGCAAGACCAAAGAAAGAGCCCAGAGACACCAATGGTTTATTGTGTCTTACACAAGGGCTTTCCTGGTGGCTTCGTGGTAAAGAATCCACCTGCCAAGCAGGAGACTTGGGTTTGATCCCTGGGCCTGAAAGATCTCCTGGAGAAGGAAACAGCAACCCACTCCAGTATTCTTGCCTGGGACAAGTGGAGCCTGGCAGGCTATGGTCCATGGGGTCGCAAAAGAGTCAGACACGACTTAGCAACTAAACAACAACCACTCTTACACAAAGGGTCCTGGAGCGACACCTTACTGTGTGTGGCAGATGGTGGGCATGGTAGCAGTCTTCACTACTTGGGTGGAGGAGGAGGTGACCGTTTATAGGGGGAATTGATGCTAGGTGGGAGCATTAGTTACTAGGGTCTAATTAAGCCCTATAATTAAGAGAATTGGATATTCATGTGAGTGAAGTGGGGCCAGGTTGAGTGGGGGATGTACAGAGAGCAAGAGAGCTGCCGTCTTGAATGGCCTAACCATACAGGCCAAGCTGTGTGTTCTCTGGTACATTAACTAGATCTTTCTGAAGCTCAGTCTCCTCATCTGTACAACGGAGATAATAACAGTATCGACCTTGGTGGACTGTCATGAGAATTCAGTGAAATACAGTAAATGCCCAACACTTAGCAGGGTGCCAGGCACATAATATGGAGAAGGAAATGGCAACCCACTCCAGTATTCTTGCCTGGAGAATCCTGTGGACAGAGGAACCTGGCGGGCTACATACAGTCCACGGGGTTGCAAAGAGTCAGACACAACTGAGCGACTAAACAGCAACAGCAGGAACATGACCAGTGCTCATTAAGTTGTATGTAGTCTTCAAAATGGGAGAAGGCAATGGCACCCCACTCCAGTACTCTTGCCTGATCCCATGGACAGAGGAGCCTGGTAGGCTGCAGTCCATGGGGTCACTGAGAGTCGGACACGACTGAGCGACTTCACTTCCACTTTTCACTTTCATGCATTGGAGAGGGAAATGGCAACCCACTCCAGTGTTCTTGCCTGGAGAATCCCAGGGACGGGGAAGCCTGTTGGACTGCCGTCTATGGGGTCGCACAGAGTTGGACACGACTGATGTGATTTAGCAGCAGCAGCAGCAGTAAGTACTCACTGTATTCTTTTAGTTCCTCTAAAGTCACATCTGAAACCGGAGCATATGGAAATACTTCTCCCAGTTCTCTAATCCTTTGACCACCCACATTTGTGTAGTCTGGCATCCCTTTGGGGCCTCACTTTCCTCCTTACCCAGCTCACAGCCTCACCCCTGGTCTTCACTATAATCATGCCCTTGTGTTTGCCCTCAACCTAAATCACCATATGTCACACCTATGCCCAGCAATGGACTGGGGCCAGAGGAAAATACAGACCCTCACATCAGTCCACCAGAGGAGACCATTCCTTATTCTTAACTGATGACCTTATCTCTCTGACAAAAGAGAAAAAAGAAAGGAAAAGAAACAATAAGAAGAAAACAACCTCATCTTCTCACTGCAAATCCACCCATCCACTTGCATCAGAGCCTGAATGCTTTGCATCCTTCTCGGATCCTCCATAAGGGCGATCCTGGAGGTGCAGGTATATTTCATCTCCTGTCACCTACTCAGAAATGTTACTTCTGTAGTTTTCTCCTCTCCCTTGCAGACCAATGCTTTGGTTACTCCCATCAGCATCCACCTATGCCATACTGTGGTCCACCTCTAGAGTGCTGGGGTGCTTAGACAAAATCTTCACCATCGTCTTCAAGACCTCAGATGATCTGGCATTTGATTTCTTTCCACTCTCCTCCTAGCTCACTCTACTTGAGTCTCATAGGTCTAATCTCCCATTCCTTGATCAGTTTTTTCCTCTCTCTCTGCCTTTGCACCTGCTGTTCCCTTTCCTGGAATGCTCTTCCCCCATCATCACATGGCTTACTTTTTTACTTTATTGAGGTCATACTCTAATACCTCCTCAGGCAAGTCTTCCCTGACCACACTATCATTTGTAATCCAGCTCCTCCAACCCCACTGTGTATCCTTATCCTGCTCCAATCTCTTGTATAGCACTTGATGTCACATTGCTGTTTTGTTTATGACTTTCAGTTTGGTTGTAGACTCCATGATAGCAGGGATATTGACAAGCTTGTTCCTGGCCGTCTCCCCAGGACCTAGAGCGTGTGTGTGCATGCTAAGTCGCTCAGTCGTGTCTGACTCTTTGTGACCCTATGGACTGTAGCTGGCCAGCCTCTTCTGTTCACGGGATTCTCCAGGCAAGAATATTGGAGTGGTGTGCCGTGCCTTTCTCCAGGGAATCTTCCCGACCCAGGGATTGAACCCACATCTCTTATGTCTCCTACGTTGGCAGACGAGTTCTTTATCACTAGCGCCACCTGAGAAGCCCACCTAGAGCATGTCTAGTACATAATACTCGGGCAATATCTTACGTATTGCATCATCGAATAAACAAAAAGAAATCATGGTTAACCGGTCTCTATGAACTTGACTCATGCTATGTTTGAATCTTCCCAAACACTTGAAAATTAAGCATGTTCCTTCCTTCTGACAACAATAATTGTTGAAATACGATTCCTGACACCATATCAGAAGGGTTTCTGACATGGCGGCTCATAATCGAAAACAATGTGTATCTGCTAGAAGAAATAGAATTCGTATTTATTATGGATCTACTATGTGCCAAGACTTACGTTGGGGGCTGTTATGCATACAATCTCATCTAAAATGGCTAACTTTCTATGAAGCACTGATGCTGCTGCTAAGTCTCTTCAGTTGTGTCCGACTCTGTGCAACCCCATAGATGGCGGCCCACCAGGCTCCCCGGTCCCTGGGATTCTCCAGGCAAGAACACTGGAGTGGGTTGCCATTTCCTTCTCCAATGCATGAAAGTGAAAAGTGAAAGTGAAGTCGTTCAGTCATGTCCGACTCTCAGTGACCCCATGGACTGCAGCCTACCAGGCTCCTCCGTCCATGTGACTTTTCAGGCAAGAGTACTGGAGTGGGTTGCCATTGCCTTCGCCAATGAAGCACTAGGGTGCCCATTTTACAGATAAGGAAGACTGAGGTTTAGCGATGCAAAGAAACTTGCCATGCAGCTTGTTTGGTACCCAAGTCAGTCTGACATCAAAGTACATGACCTTCTCTTTATACTCATCACTGAAAACAGTACACCTGGGCATTTCACTCTTTGTCAAACACTTGTTAGGCTTGGATAGAAAAGAGATTTTGTGCCAAGGTCTTTACATGATTTATCTCACTTGATCCTCACGTTCCCATGAGGTGCAGACTCATTACCTTTATTAGACAAATGACGAAACTGAGGTACGAGAGGTTCAGACATTTGTCTGGGGTTAATTGGTGGAGTGGTGAAGCCAGTCTTCAAATACAGGTCGAATTTCAAGGCCTGGATCTCTTCTGCAATATTGTACCGTTTCCCTTAAGACATCTCTCTGCCTCAGAAAGAGGAGAAAAATGACTAAAACAGGCGAATAAAGCATCATTAAGAAAATTCATGGTGCCTTGGTTTTTAAGTGGGAAGCAAAGGGCAGGAGGCAGACAGCCAGTCTAGCCTCAGCTCTTGCAGGTTAGGGGTTCACATAACTCACGATAACTTCATTTGCGAAGATCGCTCTTCCAGAAACTGGGGCTTATCTTGTATTTGTGTGAGTGGAAGCGGAGCCTGGGGTGGGAGGTGAAGACCCTGGTGAGCAGTCAGCGGTCAGCCCCGGCCAGGGACCGACTCCAGCCGCTTGTGTGAGACTAGCGCCCTCTGCTGGCCCAGGAAATCATCTACCAACATCTACAGCTCTGTGGGTGGGTGGGCGTGTGTGTGTGTGTGTGTGTGTGTGTGTGTGTGTGTGTGTGTTGGGGCAGGAGGACATCAGGGGAATGAGATAGTCAATGAGATTTGCGAAACGACTAGCACACCTAGTAGATAAAAATAATAGTTACCACTTACAGTGTGACAGGGTAGGGACAGGCACTGTTTTAAGGATTTGGGGCTGTGCTTAGTCGTTCTGACTCTTTGCAACCTGTAGCCCGACAGGCTCCTCAGTCCATGGGGATTCTCCAGGCAAGGACACTGAAGTGGGTTGCCATGCCCTCCGCCAGGGGATCTTTACAACCCAGGGATCGAACCCAGATCTCCCGCATTGCAGGCGATTCTTTACCGTCTGAGCCACCAGGGAAGCTACATTAATTTTATTTGCTCCTAGGGACTTTCACATACTGTATCTAATTGAAACTTCACCCCGACCTGCTGAAGTCAGAATTCTGATTATTATTGCTCCCATTTTTCACAAGCGCAAACTGAAGCACAGAGAGGTTAAGTCATGCGCTGTATGGCTATTAAGTGGCGAATCTGGGGCTTGAACAAGCGGACTCTCAGCCTTGGCGTCCGTGCTCTGGGAACCACTACATGGCCGCCATTCTTTGTGCCCCGAGCGCCCCCTGGCAAGTCCCCTGTAAACAGCTTCACCGAGGGCGGACACACAGTAATGGCTCAACAATTTCTTGGAAAATGGTGAGCCTGCTAGGATTTGCTGCTTTCTGGACCCGAGCGGGGGCAGGGGAGGTTGCAGGTTCTTCCTGAGGACTAGTCTTACAACCCACTGCATCCCTCTGAACCGGAGATAAGCCCCTGGCCAGCGCTAAGCTTGGCCCCATGGATCCACTTCTCCTTCAGGAAGATTTTACTTACAAGAGAAGCCGAGAATCCTAAATAATAATGTGAAATATTTTAACAACCAGTGAGGCATGAAGACTGACAGATGAGAACCGACAGCTCCTGGAGAAGATTCCTAGGAGCTCTGTCCCTCCCCCTTCCCGTGTGGCCAGCGCTGCTTTAACCCTTTAGTTACTGGACTGTGGGGAGGTGGAGGGGTCAGAGGTGGAGGGGTCAGAGGTGGAGCGAGAGCTCAGAAACGCTGGGGCTGTGGAGGAAACGCTGAGGGGTTTCAGACATCTACTATTTATCAGCTAATGTGGGGGAATTTTTCTACTTTAATGGTTGCTATGGCTATGCAGGCTGTGATGCCGTCTTTACTGTGGGTCCTCAGGCTGGTTGCTTGACCTCTCTGAAATGTATTATCCTCATCTCTAAAATAGGGATAGGAGTGGAAACTGACTCATGGGGCTGGTAAGGGAGTTATATGAAGTGAAACCAAGTAAAGGTCCTGCTTGTAGCTCTGAGTAGGTGTTCAGTCGATGGGGGTTGTTATTCATGACTAAACGTGTGTGTGTGTGTGTGTGTGGCTGTTAGGTGTGAGAGAAGAGTGAGGTAGCCTTGTTGACCCACGGCCCCTTTGTCTCACCATCTCTTGCCTTCATCACTTTAAGTGTAAGCCCAGCCCTGGAAATCAGAGCTTGGGTGTGAGGCGTGGGTTCCTTTATTGGCTGACGCTTCTTTTGCTCCTGGAGACACCTCCGTGAGTGTTCTGAACTGGCTTGGTTTGTCTGGAGCAGCTCCTTGGTTGTTGAGAAGCTGGAGTGGCCATGATAGAAGTGAAGACCCACTCTCAGGACTTCCCTGGCAGTCCAGTGGTTAAGGCTCTGTGCTTCCACGGCAAGGGTCATGGGTTCAATCTCTGACCCCGGTCAGGGAGCGACAGCATCCAGTAGCCTGTATGCCTCCTGGCATGCCCAAAAGACTTAAAAAACAAAGCAAAACCCACCCTTGCCAGAGAACCTGGCCTTAGAGGTTTGGCTGGAGGAGGAGCCCAGCTGGAGGGGCTCTTGTTTATTGTAGAGTTTATCTGTTCCTTTCGCAAATATTTGTCAAGTGCTCAGTATATGCCATTCACGGGTTATATAGAGTGAGCAAGACTAATGTGGTCCCTGCCCTCAGAGCGTTCACAGTCCTGCGGTGGAGATAGACAGCAACCAATAAGCAACTAACTAAATTAATTAATTAATTAAAAACATTATTATAAACAGGGATAAATGTGCTAGGAGAATGATTAGGCTCAGTTCAGTTCAGTCGCTCAGTCGTGTCTGACTCTTTGCAACCCCATGGACTGCAGCATGCCAGGCCTCCCTGTCCATCACCAACTCCCGGAGCTTGCTGAAACTCATGTCCATCGAGTCAGTGATGTCATCCAACTATCTTATCCTCTGTCGTCCCCTTCTCCTCCTGCCTTCTATCTTTTCTAGCATCAGGGTCTTTTCCAATGAGTCAGTTCTTTGCATCATTTGGCCAAAGTATTGGAGTTTCAGCTTCAGCATCAGTCCTTCTAATGACTATTTAGGACCGATTTCCTTTAGAATGGACTGGTTGGCTCTCCTTGCAGTCCAAGGGACTCTCAAGGGTCTTCTCCAATACCACAGTTCAAAAGCATCAATTCTTCAGCACTCAGCTTTCTTTGTAGTCCAACTCTCACATCCATACATGATGACTGGAAAAACCATAGCTTTACTAGATGGACCTTTGTTGGTAAAGTAATGTCTCTGCTTTTTAATATGCTGTCTATGTTGGTCATAGCTTTTCTTCCAAGGAGCAAGCGTCCTTTAATTTCACGGCTGTAGTCACCATCTGCAGTGAGTTTGGAGCCCAAGAAAATAAATCTCACTGTTTCCATTGTTTCTTCATCTATTTGCCATGAAGTGATGGGACTGGATGCCATGATCTTAGTTTTCTGAATGTTGAGCTTTAAGCCAACTTTTTCACTCTCCTCTTTCACTTTCATCAAGAGGCTCTTTAGTTCTTCTCTTTCTGCCATAAGGGTGGTGTCATCTACATGTCTGAGGTTATTGATATTTCTCCTGGCAATCTTGATTCCAGCTTGTGCTTCTTCCAGCCCAGCATTTCTCATGATGTACTCTGCATATAAGTTAAATAAGCAGGCTGACAGTACACAGCCTTGACGTACTCCTTTCCCAATTTGGAACCAGTCTGTTGTTCCATGTCCAGTTTTAACTGTTGCTTCTTGACCCGCACACAGGTTTCTCAGGAGGCAGGTAAGGTGGTCTGGTATTCCCATCTCTTGAAGAATTTTCCACAGTTTGTTGTGATCCACACAGTCAAAGGCTTTGGTGTAGTCGATAAAGCAGAAGTAGATGTTTTTCTGGAACTCTCTTGCTTTTTTGATGATACAGCAGATGTTGACAATTTGATCTCTGGTTCCTCTGCCTTTTCTAAAACCAGTTTGAACATCTGGAAGTTCACAGATCACATACTGTTGAAGCCTGACTTGGAGAATTTTGAGCATTACTTTGCTAGTGTGTGAGATGAGTGCAATTGTGTGGTAGTTTGAGCATTCTTTGGCATTGCCTTTCTTTGGGATTGGAATGAAAACTGACCTTTTCCAGTCCTGTGGCCACTGCTGAGTTTTCCAAATTTGCTGGCATATTGAGTGTAACACTTTCACAGCATCATCTTTCAGGATTTGAGATAGCTCAACTGGAATTCCATCACCTCCACTAGCTTTGTTCATAGTGATGCTTCGTAAGGCCCACTTGACTTCACATTCCAGGATGTCTGGCTCTAGGTCAGTGATTACACCATCATGGTTATCTGGGTCATGAAGATCTTTTTTGTATAGTTTTTCTGTGTATTCTTGCCACCTCTTGTTAATATCTTCTGCTTCTGTTAGATCCATACCATTTCTGTCCTTTATTGAGCCCATCTTTGCATGAAATATTCCCTTGGTATCTCTAATTTTCTTGAAGCGATCTCTAGTCTTTCCCATTCTATTGTTTTTCTCTATTTCTTTGCATTGATCACTCATTTTCCCACATTTTAGCAATGGAAGGAGGAGGGTTGCACAGTCTTGGAGGTCCTCTCTGAGGAGGTGATGATTATACTGAGACTTGATGGCTGAATAGCAGTTTTCCAGGTGAAGGGGGAGGGTTCCTAGTAGAAGGGCCAGCAATGTGGGAAGACCTGGAGGCAGGAGAGATCTGACTTGAACTGGGTCATTAGACTGTAAAGGAAGGAGGAGAGATGGGCAGGGAGAAGCCAGTTAATGCAGGTCTTGTCAGCTCTGAAGTAAATAGTTTCAGTTTTGTTCTATGTGCAATGGAAATCCACGAGAGGGTTGGAAGCAGGGGAATGACAAGATCTTTGACAATTTTGCAAAAAGATCTCTTGGGTGCTGTGATCCGATTGTGTTGAGAATGGCTGGTAGGGTTCAAAGATGGAAGCAGGAGGACTAAATGTGATGTGAATATTAAAAGCTTGCAGACTCCTAGGAAAAGACTGATTTTTCTATAGCCCTAGGGATAAATAACCACCAGAACTGGTCTTCAACCTGTCTAACAGGTCAAGGGCAACTCACCTCACTGATCCTGCCTCTGAAACCAGCCAATCAGTGACAGTCTGTGCTTTGAAAACCAGCCAACCTGCAGAGCTTCACTGAAATGAACATGCTTCTAAGGCTGGCATCACCCTACTCCCACTTTTGGAAACAATGCAATCCCAAAACAATCTTTTCCCAAAACCTATGTATGATTAACCGTTTGCTTTGCTCATGAGACTATGCTGAGCAACTGAGTGCTCCTACATGCGAGGAAGCAATAAGTTCAGCTGGTTGCAATACAGAGAGGTGGTCTGATCCTCCATCAGAGCTCTTTACAGTCATCCTGGCTACAGATGACGATGGTGTGTCCTCTTGGGACTGCTGAGACTGTCCTCCTGGGCTTTTTGCTGCTGGCTCTCGCTGGTCCAGGCTTCAGTGGCTGACCAATCCTCTTTTGACGTTCACTCTATCCCTTGGGAGGTTTTAGGCCTTCATCTTGGCATTCACCTCTTGGCCTTGGGGGGTGCTACCCCCTCTTCGAGGGGGAGGTGTGGGTCATGGTCTAATCAGGAGTTGGAAACCACACCAGTTATTTAAGAGAGATATATTGATATAAAGAATTGTTAACGAGGTATCAAGTTATTAAGTAGGCATCTAAAAAAGGATCAAAAGAACTCTTAAGTTCTCACGGAGGCAGTGACCACAGGAAACGTCTATTACCTCTAAGGCTCAAGGAACAAAGGAAAGACACTGACATTATTAAAACCTAGAGGTGGTTTCAGCAGCCTATGAGGACAGTCTCTGGCCAGCTTGTGCTGGTGTCTGAGCTCAGAGGAGGGACCTTGAGGGTGGGATGCTGACCTTTGAGGGGGAGCCGCTCCCCCGGGGCTGGATGTCCCTTGTGGTTCAGTGGTTAAGATTCGTGCTCCCAATGCAGGGGGCCTAGGTTCCATCTCTGGTCAGGGAACTAGACCCTGTATGCTGCAAGTAAAGATCCTGCATGTTGCAACTAAGACCCAGCACAGCAAAAACAATAATAATAGGCTTCCCTGGTGACTTAGACAGTAAGGAATCCACCTGCAATGCAGGAGACCTGGGTTCCATTCCTGAGTCAGGAAGATCCCCTGTAGAAGGGAATGGCTACCCTCTCCAGTATATCCTTGCCTGGAGAATCCGAGGGACAGAGGAGCCTGGTGGGCTACAGTCCATGGGATTGCAAAGAGTCGGACACAACTGAGCAACTAGCACTAACTAAAAATATGTTTTTTTTTAAAAAAAAGTTTTCTGCAAGTGTTAAAAAAAAAACACCTTGCAAACTGGAATCAACTGGTGTTACAGGAAGAAATGTAGGTGCGTGTGTTGTACTTAGTCTGACTCTTTGGACCCCATGGGCTGTAACCAGCAAGGCTCCTCTGTCCATGGAATTCTCCAGGCAAGAATACTGGAGTGGGTTGTCATTTCCTTCTGCAGAGGATCTTCCCAACCTAGGGACTGAACCCATGCCTTTTAAGTCTCCTGCATTGGTGGGCAGATTTTTTTTTACCACCAGCGTCACCTGGTAAGCCCCAGGTGATGAGAGGAAGAAACAGGCATGCCCAAGGTGAACACGGGATGCTGGGGTGATGCTCTCAGGAATCACACAAAAGGACACGGGAAGAGCAGTTCCTTTTCCTCTTCCAGGCTTGCAGCTCCCGCCAGGACACTCTCCCCACTTAGCAGAGACTAGAAGGGGGCTGCTGGCAAAGCTGCAGAGTGTTTCCAGAATCCCAGCGCCAGTATCACAGAGCAGAGCATGGAAAGGTGGGTCTGGAGCTGAGGGGCAGTAGCTTGATAGCTGAACAGGTGACATTCTGCATCTGTCTCTAGACCGTGTTTTGGCTTGTCTTATCATTTCCTTATCAGCGGGCAGCCTTGTTTCTAAGATTTTGGAAGTCACCTCAGATTTCTCTTGGTTGCCCCCTCTCCAGTGGTGGGCACAGTCGCACACACAGATTAGTTGATGCCCAGCAAAGAAGGGTGATGCCTCCAGTGAACAGAGGAACAGAGGAAGTGGGCAGTGGTGAGAGTTCAGCCCGAACGGTTCACATCCCTGGAAGTGGCCGCTGTGCCTTTGCATTCACGTTGAAGGATGGGTGATAGGTGGCATTCCAACAGCTTAGACACACGCCCTGTAAGGCCTGTGTTATAAATGAAGAAACCACCCACTTCTTGGTCAGAACAAACTTCATCTGTCTGACTGCTGACCCGAGATGCCTAACCTTCTGCCTGGCAACTAGAGCTTGTAATTTCTTCGGGTTTCTCATCCTATAAAATGGGGATAATGACATCTGCCTTTTGGGTGGTGATGAGGATTAACTGGCTTCATATATTAAATAAAAACATAAAGCCATTTTGGGAGACAGATGCTGGACAGATTCCCACTTTCCACTCACCAGCCTGCCAATTTGTAGTTCAAGTTCGTGCCTCGGCAAAGGGATAAAGCAGTCCCTGTCACGGATCTGGGGGTGGGAGGGGTGGTGGTGTTCTCACTTGGTTGAGAACAACCAAGAATGTAAAATCCTTGAATGTCTCTGTCTCAGCGAATACTAATAATAGGGGTAATAATAATAATGATAATATGCTCCCATTTAACGAGCACCTACTATATATGTGTCAGGCATTTGACATTATTATTCTGCTCTGTGTATTCATCCAACAGGTATTTAGCTCACTACGTGCCAGGCATCATGTTATATTAACTCTAATCATCACAGTGAAACCGAGTGGTAGGTATTATTATTCTTGTTTAATAAATGATAAAACTGAGTTGACAGAGCACACAGAACCAGGCTGTGGAATAAGTATCACGAATATCTAGCATGAGAGAGCCTAGCACATTAAATTTTTTAAAAGCTCCCCAAAGCTTTGTAAATGAAAATGTTTCATTTTTTTTAAAAAAATAATAACTCTTTAAAAAGTAAACATCTCAATAGATAGGTTGAAGAGCAAAATGGGTAGAAGAGTTAGTGAGCCAGAAGATCAAGCCAAGGAATTCTTCCAGAATGCAGTGCAAAAGAAGAAATGGATGAGAAGTGTGAACAAAGTGTTAAGAGACAGATACGCAAGTTCACTGTCTGCTTAATGTGAGCTACAGAATGAAAGCAGAAGACGAAGGAGAGAATCCCCAAGGCAAGGCAATAATTCAAGGCATTTTCTCAGGATTTAAATACATGTGCTCTTACATCGAGAAAACCTAGTTACAGGTCCTGTACAGCTCACAGGAATTACTTCCTGCAATTTACAAGAAGACTGTCAAAAGACCTACATCTAAGCATATCGCAGTGGAATTTCAGGACCCTGAGCATGAAAAGAAAGTGGAAAAAATTAGGCTGGAATGAGAATACAGTGGACATCAAGCTTCTCATTTGCAACTCTGTAAGCAAGAAAACACCAGAATGATGTCTTCAAAGTTCCCTGGTGAAAGACTTGTGAATTTAGGATTCTTTATCCAACAAAGCTAGCAAGCGCATGTGAGGGCACCACAGACACTTTAAGACGCAGATGGACTAAAGCTGTTTGTAACTCCGAGTCCAGGCAGAACAGCACTTCTCACCAGGGTCCTGCTGGCATTTGGGTGGAGCCATTGATCACTGTGTGCACACACTTAGCGTTCTTCACTGCCACCCACTAACTGCCAGTGGCATTCCTCCTTAGTCGCTGTGACAGTACAAAACACCCCTACACTGGAAGAGGGTGCGTACAGCCTCTGGTTGAGAACCCATTGGTGTAGACGGTAAACTTCAACAAAGAGAAAATGAATCCAGGAAGAAACCACCTGACATAAGAAGCACAGGCAAGCAAGGAAACCCAAAAAATTTATGTTTAAGTCTAAATAAATTTATTTACGACAATTAATCAAAAGCTAAGATGATAACCCATGGGGTTGCAAAGAGTTGGACACGACTGAGCGACTTCACTAACCTAAGATGATAACATGGGGTGGAGATACATAAAATCTGGGAAAGAGGTAGGAGATTCTCATTTTATTTAGTTGGAAGACATAGATATTAATTAACTCCAGATGTTGATTAAGAATATGTTAAGCTATGGGACTTCCCTGGTGGTCCGGTGGCTAGGACACTGTGCTTCCAATGCAGGGGGCCTGAGTTCCATCCCTGGTCAGGGAACTAGATCCCACGTGCCGCATGCCACAACTCAGACCCAGCATGGCCAAAAAATTAAACAAGGATGCGTTTAACGATATGTGTCAAAGATATAAAGATAATAGGAACAGAATATATATTTTCCAAGCCACTAGAAGGAAAATTAATTGAGAGCAAATAAAATGTTATCAACTAACCAAAAAGCAGGGATGAAAGAGAAGCATGAAAACAGCATATGCAATAGAAAATCCATGGTAAACTGGTAGAACATGTGCAAATATATCCGTAGCCAGAATAAATGCATTAAATTATATAAACTATATTAACACATTAAATCCAATATTAAAAGACAAAGACTCTAAATTGAGTTTAAAGTCAAACTGCATGATGTTTTATAAGAGACAGCAAAAACAGGGTAATATAGAAAAGATGGAAAATACTGAGATGGGAAAAGTATTCCAGGAAAATGGCAGCAAAGGGAGAACATCAATGTTAGCATTAGGCAAAATGGATTCCAAGGCAAAAATAATCAGTATGATTGAAAAGGCAAAAATAGATATTGGGACTACCTGCCGGTTCAGGGGACACGGGTTCAATCTCTGGTCTGGGAAGATCCTGCATGCCACAGAGCATGCATCACAACTCCTGAGCCTGCACTCGTGCCCAGGAGCCACAGCTACAGAGGACTGCATGCCTGGCCTGTGCTCCGCAGCAAGGGATGCCATGCACTGCAATGCAGGCCAGCCGCTCTCGCTGCAAATAGAGAAAGCCCTCACAGAAGCTGCAGAGACCCAGGGCAGCCAAAACTAAATAAGTAAATAAAATTTAAAAATAGATATTGAGGAAATAGTCAATCTGCCAATAAGTTTAATCTTTGTGCCTATATGTACCTAGTAACATAGAGTTGAGATGTGTAATACTAAACCTGATAGAATTAAAAAGAAAAAACAAATCTACAGTTTTGTCAGAAACTTTAACTTACGCCGAAGAATTGATGCTTTTGAACTGTGGTGTTGGAGAAGACTCTTGAGAGTCCCTTGGACTGCAAGGAGATCCCACCAGTCCATTCTGAAGGAGATCAGCCCTGGGATTTCTTTGGAAGGAATGATGCTGAAGCTGAAACTTCAGTACTTTGGCCACCTCATGCAAAGAGTTGACTCATTGGAAAAGACTCGGATGCTGGGAGGGATTGGGGGCAGGAGGAGAAGGGGACGACAGAGGATGAGACGGCTGGATGGCATCACTGACTCGATGGACGTGAGTCTGAGTGAACTCCGGGAGTTGGTGATGGACAGAGAGGCCCGGTGTGCTGCGATTCATGGGGTCGCAAAGAGTAGGACACGACCGAGTGACTGATCTGATCTGGTCTGATTAGAAATCTGTAGAAACAAGTAGTCAAGAAATCAAGAAAGGCATTAGCATGATTAATAAGCTTTACAGAATAAAGTTATAAATATAAGTCTGTTATATGGAAATATGTGTTTTCCCTTTGCAAACACATGTGATAACTCTGACAAACATTGTACCTGTTTGAAATAATAGTTCTTTCTTTTAACCCCTCTTCTCACTTTTCTTCTATATTTTTCTATATTTTTTCCAATTTCTGCTATATTTTCTTTCCTCCCTTCCCGTTTTTCTCTCTCTCTGTACCACCTGCTTTTCTTCCTCCCAGGTAACCTTGCTAGCAGATGGATTATATCCTCCTGTATTTTTTTTGTGTTCGTAAAGTCAGATGCAAATGTATATATCTATGTAGATTTCTCTCCCTATCTCTTACAAAAATAGAACCTCAGTTTATAGTACATTTCTCTGGATCTTGTAGAGATGAAAGATGGAAATACCTTCAAGTCAGCAGACAGAGGCTTTAAGACATTCGTCTTTAGTGGCTGTGTGACGTCATGATAGAAACGTACCATGATGTATTCAACTATTTGAGCATACACTTTATTTTTAGAGTTTCATTGCAATCATGTTCATTGTTGATGTGAATAACCACAGCCACATATATTCTGGTGCTTTTATTTCTATGGGATGGATTCCCAGGCATGAGATTGCTGGGTCAGAGAATGTGTGGAACTGTTTATACGTTGCCAGATTGCTCTCCAACAAGGTCATCGCTACTGGAATGTGGTGAAGAGAGTCCCTTCCGAGCCTAGAGTAGGTGTTATCATGCTCTCAGTTTGCTAGTCTGATGTGAGTAAAGTGATATCTCACTGTTATTTAATTTGCATTTCCCTGATTCCTAGGGAAGATGAACATCTTTTTTGGTTTGTTCACCATTTGGATTTGTTCTTCTATGCATAGTCTAGTGATAGCATCTGACCATTTAATTCTGGTACTAATTTGCAAATGCTCTGTGTATATATAGATATTAACTCTTTATCTGCCATCTGCATTGCAGATAGTCCCAAGATCTGATTGAGGGCTGAAAGGTAAAGTGTTATAGGTATTCTTCTAAGATTTCAATGGTTTGATTTTTTTTTTCAGACTTGTCTTTAATTCATTTGAATTTTTGTTTGTTTAAATGATGTGAGATAGGGTTATTATTTTATTTCTTCAATCTCTCCATTCTCTACTATAGTCCTCAGTAACCACATGTGGCAATGATTTTATTTGAAATGTGACTGGTCTGACTTGAAATGGGCTGTAAGTGTAAAATATATACCAGATTTCCAAGACTTGATACGAAGAAAAGAATGTACAATGTCTCATTAATAACTTTTATCTCAATTACATGTTTAAATAATAATATTTTGGATATATTGGATTACATAAAATATTAAAATTACTTCATATATTTTCTTTTTATTCTTTTTAATGTAGCTCAGAGAAAAATTTTAATTACATACACAGCCTACATTATATTCCCATTGCACAGACTGTTCCTGATCATTGGTAGTGCCAGAACTATTTTTTAAACATTTTTATTCTCTTTCATTTATCTTTTATCTGCCTCTTGACAGGTGTATCTGTTTTATTGCTTATAAAAGACATCTGTCTGATTCATCACTTCCCATCGTCTTTTAAACAGTCTTTTTATATTTGGAGAAATAATTCATCAAATCTCAAATTCCCAGCCTCCCTCACCATTAGGCTGTGTGTACTTGACTTTCACAGGATGAATGGGAAGTGAGCTACATGGGGAACCAGGCTCTAGGAGTTTCCATTTCCATGGGTCCAGGTGACACAGGCAATGAGCTTTGAGGATAGCAGCCCCAAGAATGGTTTTAAGGTCAAGGTCGTGGCTTTGGGCAGGTAGTAACAGCACAGCCATTTCCTCATCGGGCAGGACTGGGTATGGTTTGGGGGCATTGCTTAACCTTGAATCTGACTTTTCAGCCCTCACAATGACTCTCTTTAAAAAAAAAACTTGCTTGCTCTTTAATCATCAGAATCAGCTTCCATTGCAACATAGGACTCACTATAGAGTGGGATGGGCTTCAAGAAGAGGATTTGGGACATTTTTCTTACTGTTTAAAAAATATCTTCCATCTTTTTTAATTTTTATTTTTTAAAGTTATGAAAATGATAACACATTTACAGGAGACTTGGAAACTACAGAACAAGGTTACATATAGTTCCACTATAATTACAATTATTTTTAACGTAGATAAAGTAAGATTTTTAGTTGGAGTTTCAACATCAAGCTCTCAAAAATTAATAGAATGAATATACAGAGACGTAGAAGGATATAGTAAACCTGAAAAGCACTATGAACCAATTCAGTGTGATTAAGATTTATACAATTTTCACACAGCAGTAGGATACAAATTCTATCCAAGTTCCCATAGACTGTAAACTAGGAGACACTGGAGCTATCCAGGGACACAAAACAAGGTGCAAAAATTTCATGGCCTAAAGGCACTGAAATCGTACAGAGTCTGTTCCCTTATCACCGTGAAATAAAAAATGTCTTCCACCCTAATGAGTTCTCTCTTCTTACTTTTTATCCCCAGCTTATTTTCTTGTTCTTTTTCTACTTCTCAAGGAGACTATTGTCTTACCCTGGCTTCCCCAGAAAATAGAAGCCTGTGTCAAAAGTTTACCTGCTAACACTTCATTGGGTTTGTGCAACAGACCAGTTGCAGGAAACCTGGTTGAAGGAGAAAGTGAGGCAGGGAGGGAGCGGAGCCGACTAAGAGGCGGCATTTCTGAGAGGCTCACTGTTTAACCAGTGGAGCTAGCTGCTCGGGCTCACGGTACCTCTTCAGAGAGGCTGGATGAACTACTCTGGCTTGGAGCATCCTTTAGCAAGAGAAGGTGAGATGAATTTATCCACTGGGTCCTTCTTTGTCCCCCAACTCCTATGGCTCAAAGTCTGCCTCAGAGGGCACTAATTCAACATATCCAAGGCAGTGTTTTGTGGCCTCTGGAGAAGCCAGAACCTCCTGGACCTATCTGGCTGCTGCAGAGTGGGCTGTCTCTCCCTTTCTGTCTGTGCTACCATGGGACTCCTCAATCTGTAGTGCAGACGATGGCAGGGACCCTGACCTGGCTTAACGACCAGGGAATAGCTTGCCGTTCCCTGCAGAGCCTCTCCATCCAGGAATCCAGACAAATGATTTAGGGGTGAGGTGGGTGAGTCGTGGGCTTGAGGGCGGCACAGCACAGAGGCTGTGGAGGTGCATAACCTCAGTCTAACATCCTGCCCCTTGCACCCCTGGCTTTCGCCCTCTTGTAATATGTGGAGCACACACAAGGACAAGGTGTCCTCATTTCTTCCCTCAGAGGGGAGATATAAGTCAGTTTTTCAAGGCAGTAGCTGTTCAGTGAAGCAGAGAAATGCCTGGGGACTGAGGGACTAAAGGGGAGACAGGCAGGGAGAAAGAGTGGAGAGCAGGGTATGGTATGGATCTGAAGTAGTGCTTAAACTGAAGCATACACAAGCATTACACTCTTTCCATTTATAGATGAAATTACTTAAGGTAAAAAATTTCCCTTGAGGGTAGCCTTTTCTACCTCCCATAAGCTTTCCAATAAAAAAAATCTCCATTTCTTTGTTTTCTGGATAATCTGTAATTTCATTTTTCACTTTCCTTCAATTCAGGTGTTCCCAAACAGACTTAATTTCCATGTAGTTCGCATATTCTGGTGACTTTAAAAATGATTTGCTTTTCATTTCTTGAATGATGAGCAGAGATGATAGCCCATGAAACATCAAATTTATTGAATTTTTCAAGATTTTCCTTCTAGCCCAGGGGATGATACATTTTAGTAAATGCTCGTGTATTGATGTATTGAATATGTATAAAAAGTACGTTCTGTATTTGAAGAAACATTTATTTGAATTTGTAGATTATATTTTTAATTCTTCCATATCTCTACTTTTCCCTATCAGATCTACTGATTTTGAAAGGAATATATTGAAGCCTCCTGCCGAAATTATGTTTTCATGAGACTCTCTTTGTATTTCTAATAAATTTTGCTTTCTAAATTTACCTGCTACAGTTTTAAGTCCATTGCATCCTCCTCACAAATTATGCAGTAGTAGTGTCCTTCTTTGCAAACACAAAATTAAAAGACGCTTGCTCCTTGGAAGAAAAACTGTGACAAACCTAGACAGTGTATTAAAAAGCAGAGGCATCACTTTGCCGACAAAGACCTAGATAGTCAAAGCTATGGTTTTTCCAGTAGTCATGTATGGATGTGAGAGGTGAACCAGAAAGAAGGTTGCGCGCTGACGAATTGATGCTTTTGAAATGTGATGCTAGAGAAGACTCTTGAGAGTCCCTTGGACTGCAAAGAGATCAGTCAAACCAGTCAGTCCTAAAGGAAATCAACCCTGAATATTCATTGGAAGGACTGATGCTGAAGCTGAAGCTCTAATACTTTGGAGATGCTTTCACTGAATCGGTATCACAGCCTGCTGCTGCTGCTGCTAAGTCACTTCAGTCGTGTCCGACTCTGTGTGACCCCATAGACGGCAGCCCACTAGGCTCCTCCGTCCCTGGGATTCTCCAGGCAAGAATACTGGAGTGGGTTGCCATGGACTTCTGCCTAAACCTTCCTTCCTTTTGGAGATGTTGGTCCCAAGAGCGCTCCTTAATAAACCTTCTTCCTGGGCTTCCCTGGTGGCTCAGGGGTAAAGAATCTGCTTGCCAATGCAGGAGACACGGGTTAGATCCCTGACCTGGGAAGATGCCACGTGCTGCAGGGCAACTAAGCCTGTTCCTCAAAACTACTGAGCTTGTGTTCTAGAACCGGGGAACCCCCGACTACTGAGCCCATGTGCTGCAACCATGAAGGCCCTGCACCCTAGGGCCCGTGCTTCGCTCCAAGAGAAGCCACTACAATGAGAAGCCCTCGCACCACAACTAGAGAAAAGCCACGCAGCAGTGAAGGCCCAGCACAGCCAGGAACAATAAATAAAATTATTAAAAGAAACCTTCTTCCTTCCTCTTCACAAATGTTGATCCCAAGAGCACTTCACACGCAAATCTCTGTTGCAGTCTTTTTTCTAGGAAAGTCAGCTCTGACAATAGGCGATTGCCCTGATTCTTAAGGGACGCATGCTTCAGAGTGAAGTGTCATAATATTGGTAACTTATTTTCAAAGATTCAGACAAAATGCGTATGTATGTATAAAACAAAAGACACAGAGATAAAGCAAATAGGGCACAATAACAGCTGGTGAATCTAAATGGTTCATATGGAGATGTTTATTGTAGCGTTCTTCTGCCTTTTCTGGGGATTGGAGATTTTACAAAATACACCAGTGAAAATAAAATTCCTTTAAACTCTTTTTAATAGATGTCTCAGTGGGACCAAATTTACAGTTGAACATTCAATCCTCTATCTTTCCCTGGGACCTCTTCATTATTTTAAATCTTTTGTTTGCTTTTCCAATAAACTTCTTTAAATCCGTAATTCTTCCTTTGAATTTTTCTTTAGTCACCCTTCAAAGATTTTTATATTTTGTGCTCTCATTGTCATTCAGCAAAATAATTGATCATTTCTATTCTAATTTTCTCTTTAATCCAATAGATAGCTAAAAAGTGAATTTTGGATGTTCATGTTTGGGGGGTTTTGGTGGTGGTGAAGTTTTTATTTTTGTTTGGCTGTCCTGGGCGGCGTTTTCTAGTTTTACTGCGTTGGAGTTGGGGGGTTTTGGTGGTGGTGAAGTTTTACTTTTTCTTTGGCTGTCCTGGGCGGCCTTTTCTAGTTTTACTGCGTTGGAGTCTGTGAGAGAGCCTGTAGTCTTTCTGTCTTTGGGCTACAATAAGTCCCCTGCATACGAACCTTCACGTTGCGAACTTTCAAAGATGTGAACATGAGTTCCATCAGCATCAGGCCTGAGTGAAATTGCAGCTTGCCCTCATCTCCTACTGTTGACGATCCTTCAGCTCTGCCATCTCCCAACACCTCGCCCTTCTCCAGTTAGTAACCCTTCTTGCCCGTTTATTCAGTACCCGCCCCTGAGTGCCAGCTGTTGTACAATTCTACTATACTTTTCAAGGCACTGTACTGTAAGACTGAACACGTTTATTTTTTGTGTTTGTTTTTTACATATCATTTGTGTGAAAAGTATTATAAACCTATTACAGTACAGTCCTACCTAGCCAATTTGTTAGGTGGGTACCTAGGCTAATTTTGTTGAACTTATGAACAAATTGGACACAGAACCCACTCGCAGAACAGAACTCACTTGCATGCAGGGGACTTACTGTACAGGGAAACTTCCTCTGCGAATTCTGGGGAGATGGTTACTTGAATACATCCTTGCTACTCTAATCTTTCAAATTAAAACCAGCTACAGAATGCTTTTTGAGGACAGCAGCTTCTGAGGTCTAGAGTAGAGGTAAGATCGAGTGCATCTCTGGGGTCTAGTCTGGGTCCAGTGAGAGCAGGGCCCAGGGCCTGGGAGTGATGGTCAGAAGGAAAGAGGGAACAGCTGAGAACATCTGACTTATGCAAATCCAGGCTTCCTGCAGGAGCAGCTTCACCCATCCACGGGGGCGTTCTCAGCCTCACTGCTCCAGAGCTCAGAAGGCTGAGCAGGGAGAAAGTAAGTATGCTGGGCCCTTTCTTTCCTGGGGAAATGCCAGCTGAGGAGATGAGAGAGCAGAGGGGTCCTTCTGGGACCAGCACCCCACCAGCTGGAGCACTGCTGACCCAGGAGACCTAAGACTGCTGAGCCATCCTGGGCTTGAAGGCCTGACTGGCTGCAGGGCTCCAGCAGGGAGTCCTGAACACGCACCTCGGGGAGCCAGCAAAGGGAAACACCAGTACACCCGAGGGGTCCTTGAAACGAGAAAGGGGGAGAACTGGCATGTCACAGAGGACAGTTAGTACTAACCTGCTGGAGGAGAGAGAAGGTAATGTGGACAGAAATCAAGCATGAAAACAACCCCTGAGGCAGGAGCTAGATGGGCCCCAGGCTGAACAGTTCTCTCCCCTGTGGCCAGAAACTCCACGAAAGCGGAAGGACAGAGGAGGCTGGGCCCTGCCCAGATAGGAGCTAAAAGACCACATATTCCTCCTTCTCGAAGTCAAGGAGACCTCCCTGACTACACAGGCACATAAAGGCTCCTTGCAGGTCAGAAAGGGAGGGGGTGTCCCCTTGTAGTAGGTGACGTCAACTACCCATAGGCCTCTTCACTAGAATCCATCTTGGCTGAGAGACGCCCACGTGCACAAGGGAGGATCCTGAAATACACCAAACACACTCAGAATCCGGCAAGTCAAAAGGACCGATCACAGGAGACTGAGAAGAAACGTCCCACAAAACTGATTCAAACCACCGTGAGGGCGTGACTCTGAGCCGGGCCATGTGTCTGTCCGCATATGCTGTTTTTTCCTCCTAATAAATACTTGTTTCACTACTTTTGGTCTCTGCGGGAATTCTTTTCCTGCAAATCCAAAGGACCAGGGCCTTGCCTGACCACTGGTCTAGTGTCTGGGATTCGGGGCTCTCGGCACCACGACCCGACCTCAGTCTCTGGCGAGGACCTGAAGCCCTGCTTCAGGTTGCTGCAGACTGAGGCCCCCTGAGATCAGATCCATAACACTGTGTGATGTGTGTGTGTTTACACACACACTCATGCTTTGCATCAAAGGAAAATCTTGTATTCAGACTAAAACATCTCAGGAGATGAATCCAAGGAGAGTGTGGTTGCTGTTGAAACCTAACGTGGATTAACAGAGAAATAAAAAAAAGTTCAAAGAGATGGTGATAATGAGGTGAAATCAAAGAGGTTGGGGGACTGATGGGATCAACCCAATGAATGCTTGTCTGTTTGAATTATTCAATATTGGGATTATGACTATTGGAAAAAACAGAAATTCATAAAATGGAGGTACTGGAAGGCAGGCAATAATGAAACAAAACAATGGAGGAAATTTTCCCTAAAATTTTCCCAACAAAGACCTGATTGGAAGACATGAAGCATTCACCGAATTCCAAACAGAGCTTCCAAAAGAGAATACTCACCTGTGTGCTGGGAAAATGAACTCCAAGAATGCATATAAAGCTTACCAGCCTCCAGAGAGGGGAAATAAGTAACTTACCAAGAAAATCAATGAGGCTTGAATTGGACTTCTCATCTGCAATATAGGAAGCAAATGATGATGTAATACTGTCTAGGGACTCTTTTGGCGGAAAAAGGAATCCTAAAGGAAAGATTAATAATAATATGGGACTACAAATACTGAAGGACCTCAGTCTGGCTTTTGGGGAGGGGCAGGTGGAGACGAAAATAAAAGGTTTTGAATCTCTTTGAGAGTTACAGAGCACGGAGATGTAAAATATTACAAAGGATTGTCTTTTTTAAAAAATTTATTTATTTTTGATTGAAGCATAATTGTTTTACAGAATTTTGTTTTTTTCCTGTCAAATTTCAACATGAATCAGCCATAAGTTCAGTTCAGTTTAGTTCAGTCACTCAGTCGTGTCCGACTCTTCGCGACCCCATGAATCGCAGCACGCCAGGCCTCCCTGTCCATCACCAACTCCCGGAGTTCACCCAAACTCATGTCCATTGAGTTGGTGATGCCATCCAGCCATCTCAGCCTCTGTCGTCCCCTTCTCCTCCT
The DNA here is from genome assembly GCF_029378745.1 of Bos indicus. Classification (NCBI taxonomy): domain Eukaryota; kingdom Metazoa; phylum Chordata; class Mammalia; order Artiodactyla; family Bovidae; genus Bos; species Bos indicus. Next base: position 75,176,134 of record NC_091772.1, read on the forward strand.
GCCCCCAATCCCTCCCAGCATCAGAGTCTTTTCCAATGAGTCAACTCTTCACATGAGGTGGCCAAAGGACTGGAGTTTCAGCTTTAGCATCATTCCTTCCAAAGAAATCCCAGGGCTGATCTCCTTTAGAATGAACTAGTTGGATCTCCTTGCAGTCCAAGGGATTCTCAAGAGTCTTCTCCAACACCATAGTTCAAAAGCATCAATTCTTTGGCACTCAGCTTTCTTCACAGTCCAACTCTCACATCCATACATGACTGCTGGAAAAACCATAGCCTTGACTAGACGGACCTTGGTTGGCAAAGTAATGTCTCTGCTTTTGAATATGCTATCTAGGTTGGTCATAACTTTCCTTTCAAGGAGTAAGCGTCTTTTAATTTCATGGCTGCAAACACCATCTGCAGTGATTTTGGAGCCCGCCAAAATAAAGTCTGACATTGTTTCCACTGTTTCCCCATCTATTTCCCATGAAGTGATGGGACCAGATGCCATGATCTTTGTTTTCTGAATATTGAGCTTTAAGCCAACTTTTTCACTCTCCTCTTTCACTTTCATCAAGAGGCTTTTTAGTTCCTCTTCACTTTCTGCCATAAGGGTGGTGTCATCTGCATATCTGAGGTTATTGATATTTCTCCCGGCAATCTTGATGCCAGCTTGTGCTTCTTCCAGCCCAGCATTACTCATGATGTACTCTGCATAGAAGTTAAATAAGCAGGGTGACAATATACAGCCTTGACGAACTCCTTTTCCTATTTGGAACCAGTCTGTTGTTCCACGTCCAGTTCTAACTGTTGCTTCCTGACCTGCATATAGGTTTCTCAAGAGGCAGATCAGGTGGTCTGGTATTCCCATCTCTTTCAGAATTTTCCACAGTTTATTGTGATCCACACAGTCAAAGGCTTTGGCATAGTCAATAAAGCAGAAATAGATGTTTTTCTGGAACTCCTGCCATAGGTATACATATATCCCCTCCAAAGGGTTGTCTTAATGTGGAGAAATAGATGGTGTTTTTCATATAATGGAAGATTATATAATTGTGATCATATATTTTGTTTTTTGATAATTTATATTTATTAATTTTTTTTTTTTTTTTGCTGCACTGCATGGCATGGGGCAATCTTAGTTTCCTGACCAGGGATTGAACCCATGTGCCCTACATTGGAAGCCTGGAGTCTTATCCACTGGATGACCAGGGAAGTCCCCATGATCATGGTTTTTTTTTTAATATAAAAAATAAAAGGTAACCATTAACTCTTACCGAACACCAAAACCAGATAATAAATGAGTGTGTGATCAAGCCAGTAAAAAACAAGAAAAAGGAAGAGAGAAATAACAAAGTAAAATAAGTAGTAAGCCTAATTGAAGTGGAAGGAATAAAATGAAGCGTTTCCATTTTTACGGTAATCTCAAAGGGGCTGAATTGTGCTATGAAAACTCCAAGAGTGCTAAATAGGATTAGTGAACAAGACCCAGGCATGGGCTATTGTTAGGAATACGGTATCAGCCAGAATTGTGTGTAACAGAAACTTGAATCACAGCGGTTTAGACACAGGAGAAACTTGGTTTTCCTCGTGTAACAAGAGGTAGGTAAGTGGGTGGTGCAGGGAATACCTCCCCTGTGAGTTCTGGATTTCCCTCCCTGTTGGCCCCTCTGCTGGATGAGTGGCTTACCTGGTGGCGTGGCCGTTCGCCCTCACTCCTAAGGGACCTGGGCCCGTCCTAGTCACTATGCCGTTCTCAGGATGAGGCCACGACGGGTGCACATGTCCATTTACCATCCAAAGTGGACCCCTCCTCCATACAGCAAGCTTAGGCTTCTTCCTTCTCTCTGCTGGTCATGAGGGACCCACCTCCCAATGCATTCAGCCATAGGTTGAAGCCAAGGGGCAGGCAACAGGTGGATGAAATGGGGGTCTGGGCTGCTTACTCATGCAGCTGGCTTCTGCCATCTGGCCCTCCTCTGCTCAATCTTGGCCACTCCCGAGGTGGGTGAGGGCATGTTGGCATGTTTGGAGCAGTCTTCCCAGGAAAGACTCCTTTTGAATCACTGAAGGTGGCCTCTCCCAGAGGAGTGGGAAAGGGGCCCCATTGCCTGGGGAAAGAGACTTTAACCAGCTCCTTTGTTATAAAGGGGAACAGATACTTCCCATACAATACAGTGATTTTACTCCTATGTATTTAAGAAGAGAAATGAAAACCTAAGTCCATACAGAGACTTGTACACAAATCCTCACAGCAGCTTTATTCACTGTTGCCTCAAACTGGACAGAACCCAAATATCCATTAATGAGTGACTAAATCAACAAATTGTGTTATATCCTCACAATGGGATACTACTCAGCTCTAAAAAATAATGGACCATTAATACACCCAACAACATGGATGAATCTCAAAATGATGCTAAGTGAAAGAACTGAGAAAAGAGAGTAGTTCACAGTGTTTGACACCATTTAGGTAATACTCTAAAAATGCAAACTAACCTATGGCGACATAGTCGATCGGAGATTGTTCAGGGACGGAGGGTGGGGGACAGCGGTGGGGAGGGAGCACAGAGGTGCACGGAAAGCTTGTGGAGATAATTTGAATGGAACTGAAGTTTCATGGGGCAGGGGGACATCCTGAGCCATGACAAGACCTTCAGTTAGGGACTGTTGAGGTTGGGCGGTGCTCAATTTGTGGCACTCCCCAAATTATGGGAGAAAGAATTATGCTACATTATATGTGGAATCTAGAAAAATGGTGCTGATGAACCAGTCTGTAGGGCAGGAACAGAGATGCAGACGTAGAGAACAAAACTACGGACACAGGGAGGGAAGGAGAGGAGAGGAGCGAATTGAAAGAGTAGCATTGACATATATATGTATATATTGTGTGTATGTATGTATGTATGTATGTATATATATGTATATTGACATATACAAACATATACATATATAATATCATGTGTAACCCAGGTGGCGCTAGTGGTAAAGAACCTGCCTGCCAATGCAGGAGATATAAGAGACGTGGGTTTGATCCCTGGGTCTGGAAGATCCCCAGGACATGGCAACTCACTGCAGTATTCTTGCCTGGAGAATCCCATGGACAGAGGAACCTGGTGGACTACAGTTCACAGGGTTGCAAAGAGTCGGACATGACTGAAGCTTCTTAGCAAGCATGCATGTGTAAAATAGATAGCTAGCAGAAAGCTGCTGTATAGCTCAGGGATCTCAGCTCGGTGCTCTGTGATGACCTAGAGGGGTGGGAGGGAGGTTCAAGAGGGAAGGGATATATGTATGTGCTTAGTTGTTCAGTCGTGTCTGACTCGACCCCATGGACTGTAGCCCGCCAGGCTCCTCTGTCCAGGGGATTCTCCAGGCAAGAATACTGGCATGGGTTGCCATTCGTTCCTTCAGGGGATCTTCCTAACCCAGGGATTGAACCCAGGTCTCCCACACTGCAGGTGGATTCTTTACTGTCTGATCCACCAGGGAAGCCTGAATGTATGTATACATACGACTGATTCATGATGTTGTACAGCAGAAACCGATACAACATTGTAAGCAATTATATTCCAATTAAAAAAAGAAAGAACTGTGCTATGTATTCCTAACTTCATGTGTGGTACAAAGATGACATCTTTTGATTCATCTCCCGTTATTCCAGTGTTTCTCAACTTTTTTTTTAAGTTATAGCTCCTCCAAGGGGACTTTTTAGATATTTTTTTTCCCTGTAATAATTGTCCTCCCCATAAAAATTTAATACCACAGATATACTGCATATCTCTTTATGTACTATGGTCCTCTGAGGGCCACAGACCACTGTAATATCTAAAGATTTTTTAAGGCTCTAAGAACCAATTTTCACCCCCTTGGGGGCAATATTGCCCCTGTTGAGAATGCATGTCTATTCTTTTAAGGAAAAAATTAAAGCAGGCAGGAAAAAGGCAGTCTTATAATTTAAATGATCTGATTTGTTTCTTTGACAGAAATGCGGTGACACACATAACTGTGAAAAATGCCTCCCCAGCACCATGCATTAATGTGGGTTAATGAAAATGGGTGGCTGAAATGAGGAGAGGAGGGTTTGCAAAGCGGACCGCTTTCAGCCAGGGTAGAGACGTGCTGGAGCCATTCATGTGCGCGTAGAGCCCTCTGCTGGCCATTTTGGGAACATGCTGCTGCTGTTGCTGCTGCTAACTCGCTTCAGTCGTGTCTGACTCTGTGCGACCCCATAGACGGCAGCCCACCAGGCTCCCCCGTCCCTGGGATTCTCCAGGCAAGAATATTGGAGTGGGTTGCCATTTCCTTCTCCAATGCATGAAAGTGAAAAGTGAAAGTGAAGTCGCTCAGTCGTGTCCGACTCTTCACGACCCCATGGACTGCAGCACGCCAGGCCTCCCTGTTCATCACCAACGCCCGGAGTTCACTCAAACTCACGTCCATCGAGTCGGTGATGCCATCCAGCCATCTCATCCTCTGTCGTCCCCTTTTCCGCCTGCCCCCAATCCCTCCCAGCATCAGAGTCTTTTCCAATGAGTCAACTCTTCACATGAGGTGGCCAAAGTACTGGAGTTTCAGCTTTAGCATCATTCCTTCCAAAGAAAACCCAGGTCTGATCTCCTTTAGAATGGACTGGTTGGATCTCCTTGCAGTCCAAGGGACTCTCAAGAGTCTTCTCCAACACCACAGTTCAAAAGCATCAATTCTTCGGCGCTCAGCTTTCTTCACAGTCCAATTCTCACATCCATACATGACCATTGGAAAAACCATAGCCTTGACTAGACAGACCTTTGTTGGCAAAGTAATGTCTCTGATTTTGAATATGCTATCTAGGTTGGTCATAACTTTTCTTCCAAGGAGTAAGTGTCTTTTAATTTCATGGCTGCAAACACAATCTGCAGTGATTTTGGAGACCCCCAAAATAAAGTCTGACACTGTTTCCACTGTTTCCCCATCTATTTCTCATGAAGTGATGGGACCAGATACCATGATCTTTGTTTTCTGAATGTTGAGCTTTAAGCCAACTTTTTCACTCTCCTCTTTCATTTTCATCAAGAGGCTTTTTAATTCCTCTTCACTTTCTGCCATAAGGGTGGTGTCATCAGAGGAACCAGAGATCAAATTGCCAACATTTGCTGGATCATCGAAAAAGCAAGAGAGTTCCAGAAAAACATCTACTTCTGCTTTATTGACTATGCCAAAGCCTTTGACTGTGTGGATCACAATAAACTGTGGAAAATTCTGAAAGAAATGGGAATACCAGACCACCTGACCTGCCCCTTGAGAAACCTGTATGCAAGTTAGGAAGCAACAGTTAGAACTGGACATGGAACAACAGACTGGTTCCAAATAGGAAAAGGAGTACGTCAAGGCTGTACATTGTCACCGTGTTTATTTAACTTCTATGCAGAGTACATCATGAGAAATGCTGGGCTGGAAGAAGCACAAGCTGGAATCAAGATTTGGGAACATAACCCCCCAAATTAAATGCTGCTTATTCCTTACCCCAGCATCCCTAACACGTCATTGATGAGCTCCAGGCTTGGGCCTGAGGCTCAGCAAAGTTTAATAATCAAATCAGAACCACATAGTAGTAATTGGGAAAACTGGCATCCAAAGCCAGTTCTGTCTGAATCCAAAGTCCACACTTTCCTCCTCAGGAGGCTGAGGTTCATTTATTCACCTACAGTTTGTCCAGCTGCTCCAGCATTGTTTGTTGAAAAGCCTATCCTTCCTCCATTGAATTGCTTCTGCACCTTTGTTAATAAAAAACCAGTGTGTATATTTGTGTGAGTCTGTTTCTGATTTCTCTGTTATATCCATTGATCTACATGTCTATCCATCCACCAAAGCCACAGTCTTGATTACTGTAGCTATATAATAAATCTAGTGAGTAGACTGATCTTTCCATTTATTCTTATTTTTCAAAATTGTTTTAGCTAGTGTAGTTTCTTTTTATTTCCACATACATAAACTTTAGAATAATCCTTCTTATATCTACAAAAAGATTCCTGCTGGGATTTTTTTTTTTTCCTGCTGGGATTTTAATAGAAATTCCCTTAAACCTAAATATCAATACAGGGAGAACTGGAATCTTTACTGTGTTGAGTTTTCCAATCCACGAATCAGGTACGTTTATCCACTTTTTAAGATGTTCTTCGACCAGCATTTTGTAGTTTTCAAAATGCAGGTTTGGACATGTTTGGTTAAGCTTACATCTAACTATATTTGAGCAATTAAAAGAGGATATCATATTTAAAACTTTGCTACCCATGCGTTCATTGCTGGCATAGAGAAATACAGTTGGGTTTTGTGTGTTTCTCTTGCATCCTTTGACCTTGTTGAACGCATTTATTAGTTCTAGGAGGTTTTCCTGTTTTGTTGCTGTTGTTTGTAGCTGCTTTGGGATTTTCTACTTAGACAATCATTTATCTGTAAATAGAACAGTTTTATTCTCTCTTTTCTGATCAGTATGCTTTTGTTTCCTTTTCTTGTCTTGTTGCAGTGGCTAGAACTTCCAGCACAATGCTGAGTAAAACTTGTGAGAGCAGATAACCTTGCCTTGTTCCCAATCTTAGAGGGGAAGCATCCAGTCTTTCACCATTAAGGATATTGTTAGCTGTAGGTTTTTATAGATGCTCTTTATCAATTCACCCCACTTGTATTTTTATGAGAGTTTTGTCATAAATTTCACGTACATTTTGTCAAATACTTTTTCTTCATTGGTGGAAATTGTGTGATATTTCTTCTTTGTTTGGTAATATGGTGAATTACATGTATTGATTTTGAATATTTAATCAGCCTTGCATCCTTACAATAAACCCCATGGTATAAAATTATTTTCATATACTCATGTCTTTGCATACAATTAATAAATAATTCTATTTGCTAATACTTTGCTAAGGATTTGTGTGTCTAATTCATGAGGAATATTGGTTTTTATTTATCCTTTTTTGTACTGTATTTAACATTTTTTTCTTGGTTTTGGTATCAGTGAATCTAGCTTCATAAACTGAACAGGGAAGTGTTTTTTATTCTTGAATTTTTGGAACAAAGTGTGTAGAACTGGGGTTATTTCTGCTTTTAAACATTTGGTAGAATTCTCTAGTGAAACCATCTGGACCTAGAGATTTCCTTTTTGGCAGTTTTAAAATTACAAATTAAATTTCCTTAATTCTATTTCATATTCAGTGAGTTGTGATAGTTTATATTTCTGGAGGAATTGGTCTATTTAATCTAAGTTGTCAAGTTTATGCATATAAAGTTGTTCGTAGATTGCCCTATTATCATTTTGACGTCTTCAGGGTCTGTCATGATATCCCATTTCATTACTGATATTGGTAATTTATGCCTTATCTGTCTTTTTGTCAGTCTTTCTAGAGGCTTCTGCAATATACCACGTCGCCTAAAACCCAGACATGTATTTTAATAACTATCTTTGAATTCTTCAGAGCACTCAGCCTGATGAAATGCCCTTCAGTGACCTCAGGAAATCAATGGTGAATTAAAATTGACTCCTGCCTTGTACTCCTGGGATATCTTGGTGTTTCTGTGGAGTCTGAAGCCAAACTGCATCCTGTAGCTTAAGGATAGCTCAGGGGCCCTCCAGCCTGTTTTGTTGTTGTTTTTGTTCAAGGTGGCTCTAGTTTGAGCCTGCCAGAAGCTAGATTTGAGATTCCAGAGGTCAGTGGGTGCCACTGGGGACCGACATTGGTTCCCAGGGCGGAGGTTCCATCTAAAGTGAATTTGTCTTTGGGGCTCTGGTAGAGTCCACATGGATATATCATCTGTTGTGTGTTAGGAGTCTCCAGAAACAAAAATACAAGGGGACACACACAGAAGAAGTAAGACTTCTTACTGAGACTTCCCTGGTGGTCCAGTGGTTAAGAATCTGTCAATGCAGGGGACACAGGTGCGATCCCTGGTCTGGGAAGATCCCACATGCCATGGGGCAGCTAAGTCCGTGAGCTGCGTCTGCTGAAGCCCTCACGCCCTAGAGACCAGGGAGCGAGTTGCACCGCAACCAGAAGGTGCGCCTGCTCGCTGAAACTAGAGAAAGCCGGCGCAAGCGACTGAAGACCCATCACAGCCAAAAATAAAGACACAAAGACATCTTTAAAAAAAAAAAATAGACTTCTTTACCAGTACTCTGGAAAGAGGTAGAAGGGCCTCAGTCAGGGAGTTGGGCCAGAAACAAGACAACTCTTGGTCCTTCTGTTCAGAGTGTGCGAAATTTGCATGGTGTTCTCCTTCGTGAGGGAGTATCAGGACTGGGTGATGAAGGTTTAGGACAGCTTTCAGAGGAGTCAGCTGAGCTCAGAGGATGGGCAGGAGACAGACTCCACAATACAGGCCCTATTTCGAGGTGTCTGTAAGAGGACAGTCTAGGCAGAGGCTAGACCCAGCTAAGGAAATTTAATCTCCAGTCCTCTCCAAAGACACTGTGCTTGCTTTATTCTCTACTTCTCTCCAGGTTGTCACTCTTGGCCTCTAAAGATGTGCTGATTGCCCCATAAATCGACAATCACAGTTTAGAATGATAATACTGGTTAATAATAATATAGTTCTTATGGACTGTCTGTATTCCTCCAAAATTTCTATGTTGAAATTCAAACTCCCCAATATTATGATGGTATTAGAAGGTGGGGCCCTTGGGAGATGCGTAGGTCATAAGCGAGGAGCCCTCTAATAAAAGAGACCCCAGGGAGCCCCTCACCCTCTCTGCCATGTATGAACAGGGAGGAAATGGCCAACTCTACACCAGGAAGCAAGTCCTCACCAGACACTGAATCTGCTGGTGCTATGATCTTGGTCTTCCAGCCTCCATCACTGTGAGAAATAAATTTGTTGTTTATTAGCCCCCTGGGTCTATGGTATTGTTACAGCAGTCTGAAAAGATGAAGACAATAGTATGACCTGAATCTGCCTCTTCCTTTTAAAGATGAATAACGTTAGGCAAGGTCAAGATTAGAAGTCAAGTTGCCCACTCTCAGTGCCCTGTGGTCATTCCAAATAGTCAAAACAAGTTGCCTATTTAAAGTTTCTTCCTAGAAATGTCAACCAAGGGAATGCCATCAATCAAAAAGACACACATGCCTGAGAGCCTCTTCCCCCAGCGGTGGATTTTCTGACCGCAAAGAGTTGAAAATATTAAGACAGAAGAGCAGCATAACCTGAACATATTTACCTGTTGATGGATTATTTCCCTATAAGGTCATTTTGATGAGAGGCTAAAGAATCAAACAGTTAAAAACACAGTTGGGTTAAATGATATAATCACAGGACTTGCAATTAAGTGCTTACATTTTAGTGGAATATATATATGTGTGTGTGTGTGTGTGTGTGTGTGTGTGTGTGTATACACATATACATGCTTCCCTGGTGGCTCAGATGGTAAAGAATCTGCCTGCAATGCAGGAGATTCAGGTTCGATCCCTGGATTGGGAAGATCCCCTGGAGAAGGGAATGGCAATCCACTCCAGTATTCTTGCCTGGAGAATTCCAAGGTCAGAGGAGCCTGGTGGGCTACAGTCCATGGGGTCACAAAAAGTTGGACACAACTGAGTGATTAAAACTTTCACACTTTCATATATCTACATACATACTTTTGCCCAATCCTTTAACTTTCAAATTTCCTCTGTCACCTGGTTTTACTATTTTTTGGTAAACTACACATACTTGGATTTAGTTTTTTAACTGAGCATTAATCTGCCTCTGCCTTTGATATATAAATTCAATGTGTTCACATTGTCTGCGATTACTTTTATTTTTCATTTGTATTTAGTTTACTGTACTTTTTGTTTCTTTTTCACTTTCTTTACTTTTATACTTTGTCAATGTTCATTTTATTATTTTTTTTAATTAGAATTTTTTTTTACTAGGAAATAAAGGAAAAATACAATCAAGAAACTCAGTCATACCAGGCCCAAATGAATAGTGGTACAAATACTTGAAAAAGTCATCATAGAGGTTCTGGATACAGAAAAATAGATGAAAGAGAAAAACCTTGATTTTTACACCAAACACACTTTTGCTAACATTATAATACAATTATTTCTATCTGTTTCTTGAAAATTAAATAGCAAATACACATAAACACACACAGAGACAAAATATAAAGAAATAAGAAATACTCATGACCCATTTAATAACACGAAGCTTCCTCTCTCTCTCCCTGAATGTAAGCCCCTCCTTCCTCCACAGATGTAACTGCTATACTAGATCTTGTGTTCACCATCCACGGGTTTTCCTTTGTAGTTTTACTGCTTATTATATATGTGTTCCTAAACAATGTACTGCTGAATTCTTTTTGAACTTTATATAAATGCAATAACATGGTATTTATAGTTTCCTTTTTATTAAACATTACTGTTTTAAGATAACAATCTTGATATGTATAACTGAGGTTTATTTTTATTGGTGTATAGTATTTCCAGTGCTTTGACAAACCTAGATAGCGTGCTGAGAAGCAGAGATGTTACTCTGCCAATAAAGCTCCGTATAGTCAAGGCTATGGTCTTCCCAGTGGTGACATACGGTTGTGAGAGCTGGACCAGAAAGAAGGAGGAGTGCCGAAGAATTGATGCTGGAAAAGACTCCTGAGAGCCCCTTGGACAGCAAGGAGATCAAACCAGTCAATCTTAAGGGAAATCAACCCTAAATACTCATTGGAAGGGCTAATGCTGAAGTTGAAACTCCAGTATTTTGCTCATCTGATGCAAACAGCTGACCCATTGGAAAAGCCCTTGATGCTGGGAAAGATTGAGGGCAGGAGAAGAGGGCATCAGAGGATGAGATGGTTGGATGGCATCACTGATGCAACAGACATGAACTTGGGAAAACTTCGGGAGATGGTGAGGGACAGAGAGGCCTGGCATGCTACAGTCCAAGGGGTCGCAAAGAGTTGGACATGACTGGGTGACTGAACAATAACAATTCCCACTGTATAACCGTACCAACATTTATTTATCTAGTCTATTGTCAGTGGACATTACTACTTTCTTTTTTTCAACTGTCATTACAAAAACTTGCAACATGGCAATAGACCTTCTCTTACTTGTCTACGGGTGTAGATGTCCAAGAGTTTCTCAAGGGGAGGGTTTTCCTGTGATGGGGGTATTGGTATCCTGGCTGAGTCCTTTCCTCCTGTCCTCTCACTGACAGTGTGGGGTGTTGGGTATCTTTGGTCCTCTCACATACTAAATGCCTGTAGCACACTTAATTATTTTTGGCATTGCCTTTCTTTGGGATTGGAATGAAAACGGACCTTTTCCAGTCCTGTGGCCACTGTTGAGTTTTCCAAATTTGCTGGCATATTGAGAACAGCACTTTCACAGCATCATCTTTTAGGATTTGAAATAGCTCAACTGGAATTCCATCACCTCCACTAGCTTTGTTCATAGTGATGCTTCCTAAGGCCCACTTGACATCGCATTTCAAGATGTCTGGCTCTAGGTGAGTGATCACACCACTATGATTATCTGGGTCTGGAAAAGGTCAGCTTTCATTCCAATCCCAAAGAAAGGCAATGCCAAAGAATGCTCAAACTACTGCACAGTTGCACTCGTCTCACATGCTAGCAAAGTAATGCTCAAAATTCTCCAAGCCAGGTTTCAACAGTACATGAATCGTGAGCTTCCAGATGTTCAAGCTGGATTTAGGAAAGCAGAGGAGTAATAAATGCTGGAGAGGGTGTGGAGAAAAGGGAACCCTCTTACACTGTTGGTGGGAATGCAAACTAGTACAGCCACTATGGAGAACAGTGTGGAGATTCCTTAAAAAACTGGAAATAGAACTGCCATATGACCCAGAAATCCCACTGCTGGGCATACACACGAAGGAAACCAGAATTGAAAGAGACACGTGTACCCCAATGTTCATCATCAGATCAGATCAGATCAGTCGCTCAGCCGTGTCTGACTCTTTGCGACCCCATGAATCACAGCACGCCAGGCCTCCCTGTCCATCACCAACTCCCAGAGTTCACTCAGACTCACGTCCATCGAGTCAGTGATGCCATCCAGCCATCTCATCCTCTGTCGTCCCCTTCTCCTCCTGCCCCCAATCCCTCCCAGCATCAGAGTCTTCCAATGAGTCAACTCTTCGCATGAGGTGGCCAAAGTACTGGAGTTTCAGCTTTAGCATCATTCCTTCCAAAGAAATCCCAGGGCTGATCTCCTTCAGAATGGACTGGTTGGATCTCCTTGCAGTCCAAGACTCTCAAGAATCTTCTCCAACACCACAGTTCAAAAGCATCAATTCTTTGGCGCTCAGCCTTCTTCACAGTCCAACTCTCACATCCATATATGACCACAGGAAAAACCATAGCCTTGACTAGATGAACCTTTGTTGGCAAAGTAATGTCTCTGCTTTTGAATATGCTACCTAGGTTGGTCATAACTTTCCTTCCAAGGAGTAAGCATCTTTTAATTTCATGGCTGCAGTCACCATCTGCAGTCATTTTGGAGCCCAGAAAAATAAAGTCTGACACTGTTTCCACTGTTTCCCCATCCATTTCCCATGAAGTGGTGGGACTGGATGCCATGATCTTTGTTTTCTGAATGTTGAGCTTTAAGCCAACTTTTTCACTCTCCACTTTCACTTTCATCAAGAGGCTTTTGAGTTCCTCTTCCCTTTCTGCCATAAGGGTGGTGTCATCTGCATATCTGAAGTTATTGATATTTCTCCCGGAAATCTTGATTCCAGCTTGTGTTTCTTCCAGTCCAGCGTTTCTCATGATGTACTCTGTATAGAAGTTAAATAAGCAGGTTGACAATATACAGCCTTGACGTACTCCTTTTCCTATTTGGAACCAGTCTGTTGTTCCATGTCCAGTTCTAACTGTTGCTTCCTGACCTGCATACAAATTTCTCAAGAGGCAGGTCAGGTGGTCTGGTATTCCCATTTCTTGAAGAATTTTCCACAGTTTATTGTGATCCACACAGTCAAAGGCTTTGGCATAGTCAATAAAGCAGAAATAGATGTTTTTCTGGAACTCTCTTGCTTTTTCCATGATCCAGCGGATGTTGGCAATTTGATCTCTTGTTCCTCTGCCTTTTCTAAAACCAGCTTGAACGTCAGGAAGTTCACAGTTCACATACTGCTGAAGCCTGGCTTGGAGAATTTTGAGCATTACTTTACTAGCATGTGAGATGAGTGCAATTGTGTGGTAGTTTGAGCATTCTTTGGCATTGCCTTTCTTTGGGATTGGAATGAAAACTGACCTTTTCCAGTCCTGTGGCCACTGCTGAGTTTTCCAAATTTGCTGGCATATTGAGTGTAACACTTTCACAGCATCATCTTTCAGGATTTGGAATAGCTCAACTGGAATTCCATCATCTCCACTAGCTTTGTTTGTAGTGATGCTTTCTAAGGCCCACTTGACTTCACATTCCAGGATGTCTGGCTCTAGGTCAGTGATCACACCATCGTGCTTATCTGGGTCGTGAAGATCTTTTTTGTACAGTTCCTCTGTGTATTCTTGCCATCTCTTCTTAATATCTTCTGCTTCTGTTAGGTCCATACCATTTCTGTCCTTTATCGAGCCCATCTTTGCATGAAATGTTCCTTTGGTATCTGATTTTCTTGAAGAGATCCCTAGTCTTTCCCATTCTGTTGTTTTCCTCTATTTCTTTGCGTTGATCACTGACAAAGGCTTTCTTATCTCTTCTTGCTATTCTTTGGAACTCTGCATTCAGATGTTTATATCTTTCATTTTCTCCTTTGCTTTTCACTTCTCTTCTTTTCACAGCTATTTGTAAGGCCTCCCCAGAGAGCCATTTTGCTTTTTTGCATTTCTTTTCTATGGGAATGGTCTTGATCCCTGTCTCCTGTACAATGTCACGAACCTCATTCCATAGTTCATCAGTCACTCTATCTATCAGATCTAGGCCCTTAAATCTATTTCTCACTTCCACTGTATAATCATAAGGGATTTGATTTAGGTCCCTACTTTCTTCAATTTAAGTCTGAATTTGGCAATAAGGAGTTCATGGTCTGAGCCACAGTCAGCTCCTGGTCTTGTTTTTGCTGACTGTATAGAGCTTCTCCATCTTTGGCTGCAAAGAATATAATCAATCTGATTTTGGTGTTGACCATCTGGTGATGTCCATGTATAGAGTCTTCTCTTGTGTTGTTGGAAGAGGGTGTTTGTTATGACCAGTGCATTTTCTTGGCAAAACTCTATTAGTCTTTGCCCTGCTTCATTCCATATTCCAAGGCCAAATTTGCCTGTTACTCCAGGTGTTTCTTGACTTCCTACTTTTGCATTCCAGTCCCCTATAATGAAAAGGACATCTGTTTTGGGTGTTAGTTCTAAAAGGTCTTGTAGGTCTTCATAGAACCGTTCAACTTCAGTTTCTTCAGCGTTACTGGTTGGGGCATAGACTTGGATTACTGTGATATTGAATGGTTTGCCTTGGAAACGAACAGAGATCATTCTGTCGTTTTTGAGATTGCATCCAAGTACTGCATTTCGGACTCTTTTGTTGACCATGATGGCCACTCCATTTCTTCTGAGGGATTCCTGCCTGCAGTAGTAGATATAATGGTCATCTGAGTTAAATTCACCCATTCAGATGTTCATCATAGCACTGTTTATAATAGCCAGGACATGGAAGCAACCTAGATGTCCATCAGCAGATGAATGGATAAGAAAGCTGTGGTACATATACACAATGGAATATTACTCAGCCATTAAAATGAATACATCTGAATCAGCTCTAATGAGGTGGAGGAAACTGGAGCCTATTATACAGAGTGAAGTAAGCCGGAAAGAAAAACACCAATACAGTATACTAACACATATATATGGAATTTAGAGAGATGGTAATGATAACCCTGTATGTGAGACAGCAAGAGACACAGATGTATAGAACAGTCTTTTGGACTCTGTGGGAGAGGGCAAGGGTGGGATGATCTGGGAGAATGGCATTGAAACATGTATAATATCATATGTGAAACGAATCGCCAGTCCAGGTTCGATGCATGATACAGGATGCTTGGGGCTGGTGTACTGGGATGATCCAGAGGGATGGTATGGGGAAGGAGGTGGGAGGGGGGTTCAGGATGGGGAACATGTGTGCACCCGAGGCAGATTTATGTTGATGTATGGCAAAGCCAATACATTATTGTAAAGTAATTAGCCTCCAATTAAAATAAATAAATTTTATTAAAAAAAAAAAAGAAAGAAAAGCAGAGGAACCAGAGATCAAATTGCCAACATCCACTGGATCATCGAAAAAGCAAGAGAGTTCCAGAAAAACATTTACTTCTGCTTTATCAGCTACGCCAAAGCCTTGACTGTGTGGATCACAACAAACTGTGGGAAATTCTTCAAGAGATGGGAATACCAGGCCACGTGACCTGCCTCCTGAGAAATCTATATGCAGGTCAGGAAGCAACAGTTAGAACTGGTTCCAAACCAGCAACAGACTGGTTCCAAATAGGGAAAGGTGTATGCCAGGGCTGTATAGTGTCACCCTGCTTATTTAAATTATATGCAGAGTACATTATGAGAAATGCTGAACTGGATGAAGCACAAGCTGGAATCAAGATTGCCAGGAGAAATATCAGTAAATATCAATAACCTCAGATATGCAGATGACACCACCCTTATGGCAGAAAGTGAAGAAGAACTAAAGAGCCTCTTGACGAAAGTGAAAGAGGAGAGTGAAAAAGTTGGCTTAAAACTCAACATTCAGAAAGCTAAGATCACGGCATCCAGTCCCATCTGCTGCTGCTACTTTTGCTAAGTCTCTTCAGTCGTGTCCAACTCTGTGCAACCCCATAGATGGCAGCCCAGCAGGCTCCCCCATCCCTGGGACTCTCCAGGCAAGAACACTGGAGTGGGTTGCCATTTCCTTCTCCAATGCATGAAAGTGAAAAGTGAAAGTGAAGTCACTCATTTGTGTCTAACTCTTTGCGACTCCATGGACTGCAGCCTACCAGGCTCCTCCGTCCATGGGATTTTCCAGGCAAGAGTACTGGAGTGGGGTGCCATTGCCTTCTCATCACTTCATGAGAATAGATGGGAAACAATGGAAACAGTGACAGACTATTTTGGGGGACTCCAAAATCATGGCAGATGGTGACTACAGCCATGAAATTAAAGGACGCTTGCTCCTTGGAAGAAAAGTTATGACCAACCTAGACAGCATATTAAAAAGCAGAGCCATTATTTTACCAACAAAGGTCTGTCTAGTCAAAGCCATGGTTTTTCCAGTAGTCATGTATGGATGTGAGAGTTGGACTATAAAGAAAGCTGAGCACTGAAGGATTGATGCTTTTGAACTGCGGTGTTGGAGAAGACTTTTGAGAGTCCCTTGAACAGCAAGGAGATCCAACCAGTCCATCCTAAAGGAAATCAGTCCTGAATATTCATTGGAAGGACTGATGCTGAAGCAGAAACTCCAATACTTTGGCCAACTGATGTGAAGGACTGACTCATTTGAAAAGACCCTGATGCTGGGAAAGATTGAAGGCAGGAGGAGAAGGGGACGACAGAGGATGAGATGGTTGAATGGCATCACCAGTTCAATGGACATGAGTTTGAGTAAACTCTGGGAGTTGGTATTGGACAGGGGGGCCTGGTGTGCTTCAGTCCATGGGGTCACAAAGAGTCAGACATGACTGAGTGACTGAACTGACTGACCCTTAGTCATAGTGACAACAAATTATCCCAGCATTTCCAATCACCCCTCAGAATGCCCAGTGGTTTTAGGGTATGTGTCCAGAAATGCAACTGTTGAGGCATGGTTTGTGTGACTGCTCAGTTTTCACTTATTACAAATACTGGATTGTTGAGATTCAGAGATAGAAGTGGGTTCCCTATATAAATCCAACATACACACAATTCATGTTATACAGTACACTTATGTACTATATAACATATTCATATACTTCAGAAAGTCCTCCCATATATATTCTATGCTGTTGTGCCAATAACTTATTCCTGCTTTGACAAAAGCTGCATATTTCACATTCTATTAAGAACTGAATATTTTATCATATTTTTTTGTAACAAGTTTGGCATCACATCTAAAATACAACTTCTATTTTCACAAGAACATTTTCCCACAAGAACATTTTTATCCACATTCTTAGAACAATACATATCTCCTCATATCTTTGAATACTTTTTGAAAGTTTTAACACAATCAAAGCCTTCCTGTGTGTGCTCAGTCGCTCAGTCATGTCCAAGTCCATGTGGCCCCATGGACTGCAGTCCTCCCCAGGCCCCTCTGTCCATGGGATTTTCCAGGCAGAATACTGGAGTGGGTTGCCATTTCCTCCTCCAGGAGATCTTCTCGACTCGGGGATTAAACCTGTATCTCCTGCATCTCCTATATTGGCAGGTGGATTCTTTACCACTGAGCCACCTAGGAAGCCCCAAAGCATTCACAGAGCACTCCTATTTCATTTTTATATTACTTCTCTAATTACAATTAGCTATGACCTATTGAACTTCCCTGGTGCCTCAGATGGTAAAACCATCTGCCTACAATGCGGGAGACCCAGGTTTGATCCCTGGGTCGGGAAGATTCCCCCTGGAGAAGGAAATGGCAACCCACTCCAGTACTCTTGCCTGGAAAATCCCATGGACAGAGGAGCCTGGTAGGCTACAGTCCATGGGGTCACAAAGAGTCGGACACAAATGAGCAACTTCACTCTCACTTTTACTTTCATGACCCTTTGATAAAGACTTTCCTGCATGTTGACATCATTGCGGTTCTGCCCTGTGATTTTGCTGGTGTTCAGTGAGCATGACCTGCAGTGGAAAGTGTTTGTGGGAGTTTTCTCCTCGCCTGTTTTTCTTTGATGTTTGGTGAGTGCTGACCTCTGGCTGGAGCTTTTTCTACATTCATTACATTCATAGAGTTTTTTCCCCTGTGTGAATTTTCTGATGTTTTGTGAGGGGTGACTTTTCATAGAAGGTTTTCCCACATTCAGGACATTTGTAGGGTCTGTCTCCAGTATGAGTTCTCTGATGTACAACAAGGTTGGATTTCACGCAGAAAGATCTCCAGCATTCATTACATTTATAGGGTTTCTCTCCTATGTGCATCCTTTGATGCTGAGCAAGGTTTGACTTCACACAGGAGGTTTTCTCACCTTCATTACATATACGGGGTTTCTCTCCTGCGTGAATTCTCTGATGGATGATGAGGGCTGACTTCAGGCAGGATTTTCCACATTCATGACACACATAGAGTTTCCTTCGTTCTCTGATGCTCAGTAAGATTGAACTTCACAAAGAAGGACTTTCCACATTCACTACATTTGTAGGGCTTTTTCCCTGGGTACATGCTCTGATGGTGAGTAAAGTCTGTTTTCTTAGGGAAGCTGTTTCCACATCCACATTTATTACAGTCATAGGTTTTCTTCTCTCTGTGAGCCCTCTGATTTCGAGTGAGGTGTGACTTTTCATTTAAAACCCTCCTACTTTCACTACACTCATTTTTTGGTTCTCCCAAGCAAGCTTTCTGATGTTGACTTAGTTTCAACAGCTTATGGAAGGATTTCTCACACTTACTCCCTTTCAAGTTTTTTCACTTGTGTTAATTCTCTGATTTAGAGCAATGTAGGACTCCTTTTTTTATGGCTCTTTCACTGTCATTACACTCACTGGGTTTTTCTGTTGTGTGAGTTCTCTGATGTTGAGTCAGGTATGGCTTTTCATGGAAGGATTTCCCACACTGGTTACAGGCATCAATTTTCTCTCCTGTGTGAGTTCACTCATTTTGAGGGTGGATGACTTCTACAAGACTTCCTTATTTCTGTTACATTCACCAAGTTTTCCTCTTGTGTGTATTCTCTGATGTTGAATAAGGTTTGACTTCTCACAAAAGGATTTCCCCAACTTATTACATTTACAGTGAGCTCTCCGAGGTATATGTTTTGACCTCGCATATGAAAATTTCCAATTTTTACTGGACTCATGTAGATTCCTTTCCCCAGGGGTTCTTGGACAAGCACTGAGCTTTAACTTTTGGATAAAGGCTGTTTTTCTGTGAAAGGCTTTCTCATAATGATTATATTCAAGAAGATGCTCCAAAGCTGAAATCTTCTGATGTTCAATAAAGGCCTCAATTTGCCTGTGGGATTTCTTCTTTTGATCATTTTCACAGGATTTATTTTCTGTATGAGTTTTTTCATGCACAATATCAAAGAACATACATCCATGAAATCATCAGATTTTTTTCTCATATTACTTCTATTACTAATCATTAATTGAGAAACACTTTTCAAATTTGTTACAAATGGGTCACCCTGATGGGATATTTTTCTTGAGGGCACTGGATCTGTGGCCATATTAAGTGTTTCTTTGAAGGTCTTATTCCTCTCCTTAGTCAGCGTTCTGTTGTTGATGAATAAATCTTGCCTCAAATACCTGTCATTTTCTTGGCGTATCTCTTTCATGTTATTGGTTCTTTGGACTTCTAGAAATATGAAAAGTTAACATACATTATAAATCTTAACACATTTCTTAAGGAACAGGTTTGTACATAAATGACCTAGGTTGAGGTGATTCTTAGATTTTAGACATAGACTCCTGGGGTGAAAGAACTCCTAAGCACATATTAATCTTACTCTTTTAGTTGGTACATGAAAACAAAAACATATATGGTAGTAGAAAAAGGGAGAGGAAGAGTAGCTTTGGCTTGCTACAAAAATGACCTCAAAATGGGTACAGAGTTTGAAATAAAACACAAGGAATGGTGGAATGAGTACACTTCTCTAATCAGAACCTGTACATCCTTCAGGGTAATGCTATGACCCCATTGTTTAAAAATGAATCTCCTCAATACTTTAAGTTCCATTTGTGGTTAAAGTTGGCAAGTTAATACTGTCTGTGTGATATATTCCAACACTATTTACACAGCTATGTCACTTTCTATTTCTACTTCCATGAACAAGCCTGATTTTCATTGCTTTTGGCAATTTTTCCACTTTTTTTAAGTTTGGGGTTTCAGTTGCCTCCAATCTGTAATAAAAATGGAATTGACATTAAATATTTTTCCTGTGGCCTTTGGATAATTTGGAAAGGAAAAAAGGAAATGGAAAGGAAAAAGGAAAAAGGGAAATGTTGACCACATTTACATTTGCATCTTAGAATTCACTCCACCCTTCTAGAAAACACTTTGTTCACATGCTCCTGGGACACCACTGTATCCTGATTCTCCCTCTACCATGGTAGGTGCTCTCTCTTGGTCTCTCTTGTTAGAGCCCTACATCTCTCTGACTTCCAAATGCAGTGCTCAAGGGTGTATCCCTTGATCTCTTCCCTCACTGAACCCTCTCTGGTCCCACCAACTTCCTTGCTGTTCCCTGATTACACCAGGCACACTCCTGTCCAGAGGTATGGCCCCTGATGTTCTCTCAATCTGGAATCTCTCAGATAACCCACGGCTCACTCCATTCCTTCATTTAAGACTCCATTCCTGAATAAAGTCCTCTTCAAACATCCACCTCCACTGAGAGGCCTTCTCTGACTTTCTTCTGAAACAAGATTCCCTGTCAGTCTCCCTCCCCTTCATCTGACTTTAATTTTTCAGAATTAAAGCAATCAGAATTCAGATTGCTACCAGAATCTTACATATGCATTTGCTATTTGGATCTATTGACAAGAGTAGAGATTTCACTTTTGTATCTCCTGTGACTTAAATAGAAAGTGACTGGTGTATAACAGGTCTTAGTAAGTACTTACTGAATAAAATGATGCATCAATAAATGCATAATTACAGGATGTTTGGCACGGGAGGGAAGGCAAAGGATCCAATCATTGAACAGAGAAAAACAGAGAAATAAGGGCCTAGGATGAGAAAGACAGCAATTGGATTCTACAAAACCCAAGCAAATCTCTTTCTCCAAAGGACAGAAAACAAAGAACATTTATATATGAGAGTGACATTTGGTGGCTTGATATCTAAGAGGTGGTAGCCATCTACCTTTCAGTCAGTTCAGTCGCTCAGTTGTATCCGACTCTTCGCAACCTCATTTGCCTTTAGTCACTTCTAAAAGGCTAGAGTCACTAAAAGAGATCCTTAAAACCCATTTCAAAGATACCACCCCCTGAACTGGCCAGTTTGGATCCAGTTTTCCCCAGTTGTCTTCTATCTGACTTCGTTAACTCACCCGGGTGGCTCTGACTTGGGAGTTGTCCCTTTAATATCCACAGTTCTTCTTGCTCCAACTCCTTGCTCCAATATCAGCTCAGGTTAGATAACACAGTGACCTGTTATGGGAAAGGACACGGAACTTGGCAAAGTTGCTTAGGGGTCAAGCCCTTTGAAGAATCAGAAGGTAGAAACTTTAAGAGCCATACAATTCTGAGGATCCTTTCACTAGGGAGGTGAGAATACAATATCCTCCCAAGTTCCCTTAAAGGTCTTTGAATCCAAAATTTCAAGCCCAAAACTCATGACAGGCTATAGTGGTTTGGTCCCTAAGACAGAAAATGCATGCTGTCAGGAGTGGCATGGGGGGGGGGGCCAGGCTTAACCAGGGACACCATGCGCTCATAGTTCTCCAGCATCACATCCTTGTGCAGGAGCCTCTGAGCATGGTTCAGCAGCTGCCACTCATCCTGGGTGAAGTCCACCAGTGCATCATTGAAAAACATGGATCCCTGTAATAGCCCAAGGCTGCTCAATCTGCAATGCTCAAGACCAGATGGCATGGAAAATACTTATGGATTCTGATCTTACTGTATTCACTGTGACGAGTTTACCAGAAAATGTTATAAAGGCTGTCTACCACATACCTTCTGTCATGCTATACAGGTACCTTGGAGATATTGTGGGTTTGGTTCCACACTACTGCAGTTAAGCCACATGAACTTGGGAGGGAATTCCCAGTGCATATAGAAGTTATGTTTATGCTATTTATTGGGTGTGCAATAGCATTACATCTAAGAGAACAATGCACATGCCTTAATTTATAAAACACATTATTGGTGAAAAAAAAGCCAACCATTTTGGTCTTCAGTAAGTTGTAATCTTTTCACTGGTGGAGGGTCTAGCTCTGATGTTGACGGCTGATCAGGGTGACGGTTGCTGAAGATTGGGGTGGCACTGGCAATTTCTAAAAATAAGAAAACAACAAGTCTTGCAATATGATTGAGTCTTCCTTTCACTAATGATTTCTATATAACATGCAGTGCTATTTGATAGCAATTTATCCACAACAGAACTTCTTTCAAAATTTGAGTCAGTCCTCTCAGATCCTGCCACTGCTTTGTCACCTAAGTGTATGCATTCTGAATCTTTTGTCTTTTCAACAATCTTCACAGCATCTTCACCAAGAGTAGATTCCATTTCAAGGAACCACTTTCTTTGTTCATCCATAAAAAGCAACTCCTCATCTGTTTAAGTTTTATCATGAGATTGCAGCAATTCAGCCACATCTTCAGGCTCCCCCTCTAACTTTAGATCTCTTGCTATTTCCACCACGTCTGAAGTTACTTCCTCCATGGAAGTCTTGAACCCCTCAAAGTCATTCATGAGGGTTGGGATCAATTTATTTCAAACTCCTGTTAATATTGATAGCTTGACTTCTCCCGATGAATCACAAATGTTCTTAAAGGCATCTAACATGGTGAATGCTTTCCAAGAAGTTTTCAGTTTGTTTTGGCCAGATCCATAAGAGGAATACTTGCCTATAGCAGCAACTGCCCTATAAAATGTATTTCTTAAAGAAATTACTCCTTGATCCATGGGCTGAACAATGCATGCTGTGTGAGCAGGCATGACAACAACATTAATCTCACTGTCCATCTCTATCATAGTTCCTGGATTAGCAGGTGCATTGCCAATGAGCAATAATATTTTGAAAGGAATCTTTTTTTTCCCCCTGAGCAATGGGTCTCAATAGTGGACTTAAACTTTTCAGGAGACCATGTTGTAAACAGATGTTCTGTCATCCAGGCTTTGTTGTTCTATTTATGGAGCATAGGTAGAGTACATTTAGTTTCATTCTTAAGGATCCTAAGATTTTCAGAACGGTACATGAGTAGTGGCTTCAACTTCAAGTCATGAGCTGCATTAGCTCCTAACAAGAGAGTCAGCTTGTCCTTTGAAACTTTGAAGCTAGGCATTAACTTCTCCTCTCTAACTATGAAAGTCCTAGCTGGTAGCTTCCTGACCTCTTTCAACCTTCACAGAATTGAAGAGAGTTAGGGCCTTTCTCTATATTAGCTTTTGGTTTAAGGAAATGTTGTGGCTGCCTTGCTCTTCTATCCAGGCCACTAAACTTTCTTCATATCAGCAATAAGGCTTATCATTTGTGTGTTCACTGAAACAGCACTTTTAATTTCCTTTAAGGACTTCTCCTTTGCATTTACAACTTGGCTAACTGTTTGGCACAAAAGGCCTAACTTTCAGCCTATCTCAGCTTTCAACATTTCTTCCTCACTAAGCTTATTCACGTCTAATTTTAGATTTAAAATGAGAAATGTGCAGCTCTTCTTTTCACTTGAACACTTACAAGTAACTGTTGGATCATTAAGTAACCTCATTTCAATAGCGCTGTGTCTCAGGGAATGGGGGAGGGGGTCCAAGGAGATGAAGAGAGATAGCACAACAGCTGGTCAGGGAGCAGTTGAAACACATACAACATGGACAGGTTAAGCTTGCCATCTTATATGGGCAATGTTTGTGGTGCCCCAAAACAATTATAATAGGGACATCACTGATCACAGATCACTGCAACAAATACAACAATGAAAAAGTTTGAAAAATTGTGAGAATTGCCAAAATGTGACATAGAGACACAAAGTGAGCAAATGTCATTGGACAAAAGGCACCGACAGACTTGCTCCACACAGGGCTGCCACAAACCTTCAATTTGTTAAAAAAAAAAAATGCAGTACCTGCACTTCAGTAAAGTGAAGCACAATAAAATGAGGTCTGTCTGTATTTTATTGGAGAAACAAAAACCAGACCAGAATACTCTGCCTCTGCCTTCAGCTGGTGATTCATAAAACAATTTGAGTTCCTCTACATGCTTATACCAGTACTCTTGCCTGGAAAATCCCATGGATGGAGGAGCCGGGTAGGCTGCAGTCCATGGGGTCGCTGAGAGTCAGACACAACTGAGCGACTTCACTTTCACTTTTCACTTTCACGCATTGGAGAAGGAAATGGCAACCCACTCCAGTGTTCTTGCCTGGAGAATCCCAGGGGCGGCGGAGCCTGGAGGGCTGCTGTCTAAGGGGTCACACAGAGTCGGACACGACTGTAGCGACTTAGCAGCAGCAGCAGCAGCAGCACATGCTTATATTTCAAATCCTGGAAGATGCTGTGAAAGTGCTGCACTCAGTATGCCAGCAAATTTGGAAAACTCAGTAGTGGCCACAGGACTAGAAAAGGTCAGTTTTCATTCCAATCCCAAAGAAAGGCAATGCCAAAGAATGCTCAAACTATCGCACAATTGCACTCATCTCACACGCTAGTTAAGTAATGCTCAAAATTCTCCAAGCCAGGCTTCAGCAATACATGAACCGTGAACTTCCAGATGTTTTAGAAAAAGCAGAGGAACCAGAGATCAAATTGCCAACATCTGCTGGATCATGGAAAAAGCAAGAGAGTTCCAGAAAAACATCTATTTCTGCTTTATTGACTATGCCAAAGCCTTTGACTGTGTGGATCACAATAAACTGTGGAAATTCTGAAAGAGATGGGAATACCAGACCACATGACCTGCCTCTTGAGAAACCTATATGCAGGTCAGGAAGCAACAGTTAGAACTGGACATGGAAAAACAGACTGGTTCCAAATAGGAAAAGGAGTATGTCAAGGCTGTATATTGTCACCCTGCTTATTTAACTTATATGCAGAGTACATCATGAGAAACACTGGGCTGGAAGAAGCACAAGCTGGATCAAGATTGCCAGGAGAAACATCAATAACCTCAGATATGCAGATGATACCACCCTTGTGGCAGAAAGTAAAGAGAAACTCAAAAGCCTCTTGATGAAAGTGAAAGAGGAGAGTGAAAAAGTTGGCTTAAAGCTCAACATTCAGAAAACGAAGATCATGGCATCTGGTCCCATCACTTCATGGGAAATAGATGGGGAAACAGTGGAAACAGTGTCAGACTTAATTTTGGGGGGCTCCAAAATCATTGCAGATGGTGACTGCAGCCATGAAATTAAAAGATGCTTACTCCTTAGAAAGAAAGTTATGACCAACCTAGATAGCATATTCAAAAGCAGAGTCATTACTTTGTCAACAAAGGTCCGTCTAGTCAAGGCTATGGTTTTTCCAGTGGTCATGTATGGATGTGAGAGTTGGACTTTGAAGAAAGCTGAGCACCGAAGAATTAATGCCTTTGAACTGTAGTGTTGGAGAAGTCTCTTGCAAGTCCCTTGGGCTAGAAGGAGATCCAACCAGTCCATTCTAAAGGAGATCAGTCCTGGGTGTTCTTTGGAAGGAATGATGCTAACGCTGAAATTCCAGTACTTTGGCCACCTCATGCAAAGAGTTGACTCATTGGAAAAGACTCTGATGCTGGGAGGGATTGGGGGCAGGAGCAGAAGGGGACCACAGAGGATGAGATGGCTGGATGGCATCACCAACTCAATGAACATGAGTTTGAGTGAACTCCGGGAGTTGGTGATGGACAGGGAGGCCTCGAGTGCTGCAATTCATGGGGTCGCAAAGAGTCGGACACGACTGAGAGACTGAACTGAACTGAACTGACGTGCTCATAACTTTCCTAGTTAGAACCTGGAAAGACCTCCCAGCGCAGCAGCAGCTGTGGCTAAAAGCCAAAGCCTTTGGGCTTGGGCTTAGGGAACATGAGTCATAGAAGGGCGACCACACTCCTGATCCCAAGGATTAACCCTGATCCTGAGGGTTAATGCTCAGGAGGACATTCCCTGTAAAAAGCTAGGAACTTCAACAAAGACCTACTGTAAAGCACAGGGAACCCTACTTAGTACTTTGTAATATCCTACATGGGAGAAGAATCTGGAAAAGAGTAGCTATGTGTGTGTATATATATAGATATAACTGAATCACTTTGCTGTATCCCTGAAACTAACACACTGTAAATCAACTATGTGTGTGTGTGTCCAGTTGCTCAGTCATATCTGACTCTTAGTGACCCCATATTCTAATATAAAATAAAAAATTTTAAAAAAGCAAGGAACTGCCTCCAGATATCTGCATGGACCTTGAAACCAAAAGGGGAGCAAGGTACAGCGCTTAGTCCTCTGATTCGGGCACAGCGTTTGTTTCAAGGCAGCTCTGGGGAAACAGACTAGAATGCCATTAGGTAAGAGGCTGCCCCCTTTAGCAGGGGGAAGGGGGTCCCATCAAGTTTTGTTCCCCTCTGTAGAGCCTAAGAGAAGCCAGTCTGTACACATAACCCAGTAATCCATGTAAGAGGCCCCAAGTCAGTCCTTTCATTCAGGGGAAAATCTTGCCCAGGAAACAGACCTCTGCACTGCTGAGTATCACACATCAGCTGCCTCCGTTGATCTAACGAGGTCTTTACTTTTCTCTTCACCCAGAAAACAACAAAGGGCCCAGATGCTAGAGGGAAAACAATGATCTGAGAAAGAAGCATCAGGAAGAGCAGACTTGAAGACTGCCAAACAAATAGAATGCCAATAAAAAGCAGCAGCCTGAAAGATAAGTATCAAAACCAACAGATTGAAGACTATGAAAACAAATGTAAGTAAGATACTGCAGAGAATAAATTTTAAGTATTCCCACTGGTGTCTGCAAATCACTTAAGAGAGTCTTATTTACCTAAAAGGAGAAAGTTGGCTATGAAAACAGAAAAATGAAACACGAGTTTTGTTGCTGACTCAGCACACCAACAAAAAACCAAAACTCTTAAGGGAAGGCTTGAAAACAAAATGATTCCAATAGCAAAAATGTAGAGACCTCTTAATGCATAAAACATAAAAACACAGGAGAATAGAAATGATGAAAGAAACACAGAGGAGCACATTTGGAGAGAAGCACTGACTATCTCATGGGATTTGGGGGCTACAGAAACAAAGAGGATGGAGGGAAGGAAATAAACACAGAAAGATCCAAAAATGTCCCAGAGCAAGTGGGTTTTCATCTCCACAGGATGCATCCTATTACCAGGCAGGAATTCTGAAACAAGACAGGTAGCCAGACACACTGCCTAGGAAAATAGCTGAAACCCAAGGGTAAAGAAAAAACTTACAAGAAGAAAAAATAAAACCGGCTACAACAAAGGATTGAGAATCAAGCTGTCACATGACTTCTCTCTGTCTCCCCAAATGCTAGGAGATAATACAGATCATCTATGATCTTCTGAAGGAAAGGGATTTCAAACTAAAATTCTATAACCAGCCAGTCAGTCATGGAGTGGGGCAGAAAAAAGACCCTTTCAGATTCCCAGACTCAGAGGGCATGTAACCCATAGGGAGTCTGCAGAATACTCCAGAGGCCTCTATTAAAATTCACCAGAATCTGGGAAAGTAACACATCAAAAGCAATCAATAACACAATAAAAATAAGCTGTGGGCCTTCAAAACCAGAAGAAGAAAAAAAGAGGAAAGTAAAATAATAACACAGGAAAACACTGGCAAATGAAAACGATGAACAATTGACAAAAAACCATGGTTATTAAAAATGCAAAGTAACTTTAAGATGTCACTGAAAAAACCTGAGTAATAAACAATTCACCTGGACTGTGTTCATTTTCTCCCACTCCTGGAAAGGTTTAGAGAACTGGGAAGGCAGAGCTGGAGGAAAGGGATAGAGCAAAGAAGTTGGGAGACTATGATCTACCCTGAAGGTCCCCACAGCACTTGCCTAGAAATCCACACATATTAGCTAACAAACAGTAAAACGGAGGAAGACTGTCTCTGACCCTTTGGAGGGACAGGCAGGCCGAGGGGACTCTGGCAACCCTGGTGTAACAAGCAGAGCTAAGAGAAGCAGGCTTTTCACTGGTCAGAGTTTTTTTTTTTCCTTATTAGTTCTTACCAAAGAATCTGTCTGTAATGCAGGGTTTGATCCCTGGGTTGGGAAGATCCCCTGGAGAAGGGAATGGCTACCCACTCCAGTATTCTTGCCTGGAGAATCCTATGGACAAAGGAGCCTGGGAGAGCTATAGTCTATGGGGTCCCAAAGAGTCAGACACGACTGAGCAACCAACACTTTGATTTAATAGCGACAAGTATAAAACAAAAAGTCCAACGGAGAAAGACCTGGTTTAATGCTTCACAGCATCGCAAGGACGCCATGCCGTGCTTTTGACTGTTATTAAACCTGTTACATTCTGAAGGTCTAAAAATAATTTTTTTTTTCTTTAATTTGGCTGCTGGGTGGCTTGCGGGATCTTAATTTCCCCGACCAGGGACTGAACCCACACCCTTGGCAGTAAAAGTGCAGAGTCCTAACCCTGGGACCACCTGGGAATTCCCACATTCTGAAGGTTTTGATGTCTGGGATCTATATTAAAATAATCCAGTAGAGGAAGGCAGAAGAGCAAGAGTGTACGTGCGTGTTGGTGGTGCGGCAGATGTATATGTTGATAACTGCGGAAGCTGTGATAAGTATACAGGATTTCTCTTCCCAGGAAGCCTGCCTTCCTGCTACCACCCTCAGCCCAACTCCCTCTCTCTCTTGAAAGCTGGCCCACACCCTCACTGACCAACGGTTCTCCACAACCTCTGGTGTGATGTTACTCAGGTTGGAAGGATCAGGAATTGCTTGTTTCTGGGCTCTCTGTCCCGCAGCGGTAGTGAGGTATGTCTGCGTAACGTGGAGATCTCCAGGAGAGAGTCCTGCTCCTGGTGGCCTGCCTTTTTTCCTCACAAGAACTGTAAGAGCCAGGGAAAATTTGTTCCTGGATGGGGCAGATCAGATCAGATCAGATCAGTCACTCAATCGTGTCCGACTCTTTGAGACCCCATGAATTGCAGCACGCCAGGCCTCCCTGTCCATCACCAACTCCCGGAGTTCACTGAGACTCACGTCCATCGAGTCAGTGATGCCATCCAGCCATCTCATCCTCTGTCGTCCCCTTCTCCTCCTGCCCCCAATCCCTCCCAGCATCAGAGTCTTTTCCAATGAGTCAACTCTTCGCATGAGGTGGCCAAAGGACTGGAGTTTCAGCTTCAGCATCATTCCTTCCAAAGAAATTCCAGGGCTGATCTCCTTCAGAATGGACTGGTTGGATCTCCTTGCAGTCCATGGGACTCTCAAGAGTCTTCTCCAACACCACAGTTCAAAAGCATCAATTCTTCGATGCTCAGCCTTCTTCACAGTCCAACTCTCACATCCATACATGACCACTGGAAAAACCATAGCCTTGACTAGACGAAACTTTGTTGGCAAAGTAATGTCTCTGCTTTAGAATATGCTGTCTAGGTTGGTCATAACTTTCCTTCCAAGGAGTAAGCATCTTTTAATTTCATGGCTGCAGTCACCATCTGCAGTCATTTTGGAGCCCCCCAAAATAAAGTCGGACACTGTTTCCACTGTTTCCCCATCTATTTCCCATGAAGTGATGGGACCAGATGCCATGATCTTCATTTTCTGAATGTTGAGCTTTAAGCCAACTTTTTCACTCTCCTCTTTCACTTTCATCAAGAGGCTTTTGAGTTCCTCTTCACTTTCTGCCATAAGGGTGGTATCATCTGCATATCTGAGGTTATTGATATTTCTCCCGGAAATCTTGATTCCAGCTTGTGCTTCTTCCAGCCCAGCGTTTCTCATGATGTACTCTGCATATAAGTTAAATAAACAGGGTGACAATATACAGCCTTGACGTACTCCTTTTCCTATTTGGAACCAGTCTGTTGTTCCATGTCCAGTTCTAACTGTTGCTTCCTGACCTGCATACAAATTTCTCAAGAGGCAGGTCAGGTGGTCTGGTATTCCCATCTCTTGAAGAATTTTCCACAATTTATTGTGATCCACACAGTCAAAGGCTTTGGCATAGTCAATAAAGCAGAAGTAGATGTTTTTCTGGAACTCTCTTGCTTTTTCCATGATCCAGCAGATGTTGGCAATTTGATCTCTTGTTCCTCTGCCTTTTCTAAAACCAGCTTGAACATCAGGAAGTTCACGGTTCACATATTGCTGAAGCTTGGCTTGGAGAATTTTGAGCATTACTTTACTAGCATGTGAGATGAGTGCAATTGTGTGGTAGTTTGAGCATTCTTTGGCATTGCCTTTCTTTGGGATTGGAATGAAAACTGGCTGGGGCAGGGAGGGGTAAATTCAAACAACTACAATCTTCAGCCCAGGTTCCAGCAACTCTACCTTGGAGTCAGTTCACCATCTTCTACAGTGGAGGTTCTCAATGAGTGGTCCCCAACCAGCAGCATCAGGGACATGTGGGAACTTGATAGAAAAGCAAATTCTTGGGCCCCTCCCCAGACTTCCTGAACCAGAGACTCTGGGGTGGAGCCCAGCAGAGTCACGGGTTTTAACAAGCCCTCCAGGTGTTTCTGATGCCAGCTCCTTTGAGAACCACGGCCAGAAAAATCTGACTTGGGAGTCTGTAAACTGCTGCAGGCACAGGACAGATGGGCAATGAAAGAAGAGTCTAGAAGCTTCAGTTATGCAGTAACCTGAGGACTCTGAACAGATATTAAGGGATCTCCAAGAGGTTCTGGAGAAGACCCAGTCCCCATATAGTCCGGGTCCTTCCCTGTGGCTCTTAGGGGCATGCCACTCTGCTTAGCACCCCATGGACTATGGCCCACCAGGCTCCTTTGTCCATGGGATTCTCCAGGCAAGAATACTGGAGTGGGTAGCCGTTCCCTTCTCCAGGGGAATCTTCCCCACCCAGGGATCAAACCCAGGTCTCCCGCGTTGCAGGCAGATTCTTTACCGACTGAGCCACCAGGGAAGCCTGTGAAGGGTGTGCTACTGCATAAAGCCCAGTATGGGATCTGGAAATAAAACTGTGGTTTGTAATCCCAGCTTCTTCAATCACTGGCCTTGAGTATTCACCCCCAGAATCTTGGTTTTCTTGTCAGTTGGAATGGGTAATACCAGCTTGCCAGGGGGTCTTTGAGAACCAGTATCTTCGTGAAAAGAACAGTGATAAGGGCAATGAACACTTCCTGAGTGCTTAGTGAACACGGAGACCACAGCTGAGAATTTGCAGGTTATCTTAATTCAATCCTCAAAGCAACTTTGAGACAGGCTTTTGGAATAACCTCCTTTGACAGATGGGGAAACAGACTCAGAGGTGCATCCTTTTGTCCAGGGACTCTCAGGGGCCAGGCTAGAATCTGAACTTGTCTTAGTTCAAATAGAGGCTCTTAAATCATCCTGTTATACTGCAGACCCTTCACCTGCCACTAGCCTGCAGGCATATAATAAATGTTATCAGAATTAATTCTTGTCCCGCTGGTGTCCTGCTGGATGTGGTTCGATAATGAATGATTGGCCAGGTCACTTGCAAACTCGAGGAGCTTCTGGAACAGCTTGTTAACCTTTGGATGCTTTCAGCGCATTTATTTTGACCTAGTAACCTGTGCTTCTCCCTTAGTCCCTTCATGGAAGCCGAGCTGCTCTATCACTTGGCTTTCTTTAGGCTCAAATGCAGACCAGACTCAGGAACAAGTGCTATACAGCGTCTCAGCCTACATGGGATTCGCGCAAGCTTTTGCTTCTACCAGGTGTGGGCACAGAACCTATCCTAAGCTCAGCAAAAACAAAACAAAACCCCTCCAAACTAGGTTCTTACCTGTAGCGCATACGGCTCGTGCAGGACCCAGTCACTGAACAATGCACGAATCTGGTGGCTCCAGGATTATCTGCAGCGCAAAGCTGGTGACTAGCGAGCGAACAAGAAGGACGAACTACGCATGCGCAGAGGGGGCTGTGCGGGACCAGTTCCCTGCCCTCTCCTCCTTGTAATCCATCTGTTTCCCATTAGTTTCCATGTCCCCTTCCTTACAGTATGTCAGAAGAGCTCCTGCCTTATTTGGTGAGTTGGATCATTTGTCCACCTATACTCAAAACGGATTTCGAAAGTAACGAACCACAACTGTGGATAAAATGGCAGATACACATAAATGAAGTGAAGTGAATGAAAGTCACTCAGTCGGGTCCGATTCTTTGCGACCCCATGGACTATACAGTCCATGAAATTCAGGCCAGAATACTTCCTTTTTCCAGGGGATCTTCCCGACCCAGGGATCAAACCCAGGTCTCCCGCACTGAGGGCGGATTCTTTACCAGCTGAGCCACCAGGGAAGCCCAAATTAAATGAAGATTTGACCAGAAGGGAGCCCTCATAACTTCCTCTCCCCGAAATGCCCATGTTAGATGATATCTTTATTAAAATAGGACCCTAAAAGTTCAGTGTGTTATTTTGATATTGTCATTAAATAATAGGTTAGTAATTTTCTTATTGTTTTTACCTTCTTCTTTTGAAAATTTTCAAACTCACAGGAAAGTTGCAAGGATGATTCCTTATGAATGAACACCTGTAAAATGTTTACTGAGACTCTTCAAGTATTATTTTGCCACATTTGCATTCACTCAATTTCTCTCATCTTCCTCACCATTTGAGAGTAAGTTCAAACAGGAACTGTCACCCATAAAATTTGCATATATTTTAAGTAACAGGAACATCCTTTTACATAATCACCACTAATCAAATTCAAGAAAGTGAACATTGATATGTTATCATACAATATGCAGACCATATTCAAATTTCACTCATTGTCCCAATAAGGTCCTTTGTAACACTTTTTTTTCTGATCCAGCATCCGATTCAGCCAATTCCTTACATCCTGTTGTCATATAATTTAGACTTCTTTCATCTAGTTCCTCAGCCTTTTTTGTCTTTTATGACATTGGTAACTTGAAGAGGACAGACACTGTTTTGAAGAGTGTTCCTTCATCTGGGTTTGTCTGACTGTTTTGTCACAATTAAACTCAGGTTATACATTTCTTGGCATACATAATAGATATTAAATTCTTCTCAGTAAACTGTACCAGATCAATTTCATACACACGATGTCAGTTTGTCCCACTTTTGGTAATATTAACTGATTCCATAATTAAGATGATGTGCAGGTCAACGTACTTTTACATCAATTGTTTCTCATGCCAATAGTAGTTAACAGAAAATAAGTCCCAATTTCAGTAGCATTCGGTATCTAGAACTAGGTTAATAATAATTGGGCAGAATTTACACAAAAGACACTATTATACTCTACTGTGTGACATGAAAGATGTGAACAGAGACACATACTGTCTTTCTAGATAGGAAGACATTTTTAAACAAAATCCCAATTAAATCTCAGTAGGTTGAATGATGTGGTTTCTTTAATTTTTATTTTACTTTATAAAACACATCTAAATTTCATCTGGAAGAACAAAAAAGCCTAGGGAAATGGCCAGGACTTAAAAAAAGAAACAAACAAAGAGTTACCTGTATTTCCTATCAGACATGAATATGAATAACGTTAACATAATATTCAAGAAGTTTCCTCTGGCTCATTAAAGAACAGATACAAGAACAACAAGAGCTCATAAGAATTTACAGTATGATTAAGGTGGAATTTCGAAGCAGGCCATCGTGTGGGGAGGGGAGAAAATGAAGTAGTCAAGACAACATGTTAGAAGACTGGAGGCAGTGTGGGAAGATGACCTCTCTCACCCTTCCTAGACATAAATTTCACATGGATTCTTGATTTAACATTTTAATAGTTAAGCACCTGGAGAAAATAGAAAAGAATGTTCTCATTTAATCTCTGAGTAGGGATGGCAGGCTGTCAAGCCATAAACAAAATGACTACAGAATTTTACTCTAGAAAAATTTATAATTTTATTTTATTTAGTCATTATTTATTTTTTGCTGTGATGGGTGTTCATTGCTGCCTGGGCTTTTCTCCAGTTGTGGCAAGCCGGGGCTACTCTTCACTGCGGCGCGAGGGCTCCTCATTGCACCGGCTTCTCTTGTTTCGGGGCACGGGCTCTGGGGCACGCAGGCCTCAGTAGCTGCAGCACACGGCAGTTTCGGCTTCCCAGCTCCAGGGCACAGGTTCAGTAGTTGTGGCACATGGGCTCAGCTGCTCCACAGCATGTGGGAATCAAGAATCTGAGACCCGTGTCTCCTGCATTGGCAGGTGGCTTCTTTATCACTGAGCCACCAGGGAAGCCCTACTCTAGAAAAATTTAAAACCTTACTTTCAGAAAAAAAAAAAAAAAACCCAGGTGAAAATACATTTGTTAACTATATGAAAGAAATGGTTTACTGACTTTATTTCTTACACATTTATAAGAAGATCACCCTACCATAAAAATGATCTATGGATATGAAGGAAAAGTAATAAAAGGGAAAATGCAAATGAGGGATAAATATGTGAAAGCAGCCTATGGACTGCAAATAAAAAATGCAATGGTTTAAATACATTTTTTTGCCTTTACAGTTGGCAAAGATGATAAAGAAAAATGATATCCAGGGGAGCATACATTTGGGGAAATGTTTATTCTCATAAATTTCTCTTTGGAATGTAATTTATAAAACAATTTGGAGGCTACTCTGTACCAAGATTTAAAAATAGCCTGCACTTTAATGGAACAATTCTATTATTAGAAATATGACCTAAGAAAATAATTTTCCAAAGATACACATATAAATACATTTCTTAAAGTTCATGTTAACAAAAACACACTGTGAGAAGTCTAATGTAGGAAAAAAAAAAAAAAGAGAGAGAGAGAGAAAAGAAATGAGCTTGTAGGAACCTATAAGGTGGGGTATTAGGTAACCATTAAAAATCTTAACAATGAGATATATTAGTTGATATGGGGGAGTTTATATCTTTATTGTATTTTTAAATAAAATGCTCTTTACACAAGAATTTAAGGCATCGATCTTTTTTGTAAAAACATCAATGTCTCCTAAGAGTATAAAAGCAAATGTAAAAATCAAATGCAGGAACAAAACTGAACCAAAAAAAATTGGAAATTACCTATATACATGAGAATGGAGCAGTCTAATATCCCCATAGGAATAGATGGAAGATAGGAAGAATGCATTCTCAGGGAGCATAAATTTACATCCATTGTGGAGTGTTTCTGCTCTAATGCTGTCTTTTTAAATTCTCTCAGCGTTAGCTCTGATGTAGTATTGACTGTTCACCACTGAATTAACTGCAGAGAGTGATACGGTGTTTGTTTAAGTGTCTTTGTAGTATAACATCTAATTTCCACTTCAAAGTAATTGGTCTTCATGAATTTTTAAGCCCCCTAAGGGCCCTACCATTTAATGAATATTCGGATGAGACTGGAGTAGTAGTTGAAAGATTTAAAAATTTTCATAACAATGAATGTTAAAATAATAGTCAAAATTATAAAATCATCCAAAATATTCTACAGCATTAGTCAGTGTGCTCACTAGCCAGGACATCAGCAACTCTGACTTGATTATGAGACAGGTATGTTTCAGTTCATGTGCTAGAGTGATACAGCCAAATCTCAACAATTTAAACACAGCTCACAATTAGTGCTCTTTACTGTTTATAAATTTTGCGGTTCCTTACAGTCTGTGGAAACTTTGGAAGACTTGTATTATATTGAAATTTGTACCTAATTTGTACAAACTTTGAAAGTTATGTGGTTATACTGAAATTTGTACTTAATTTGTACAAACTTGGGCTTCCCTGGTGGCTCAGATGGTAAAGAATCTGCCTGCAATACAGGAGACCTGGGTTCGATCCCTGGGTTGGGAAGTTCCCCTGGAGAAGGGAATGGCTACCCACTCCAGTATTCTTGCCTGGAGAATTCCATGGACAGAGGAGCCTGGCAGGCTACAGTCCATGGGGTCGCAAAGAGTCAGACACGACTGAGCAACTAACTTTGTATAATCTTATAAGTTATATGGTTTCTTAGAATCTGTGAAAACTTTGGAAGACTTATATTGAAATTTGTACCTATGAGATATTAGTATACTGGCTGTAGGTTTCTTATTATCAATCACAGGGAATTCTTTCTGTTCCTAGTTTGCTAAGGATTTTGAAAATCATATATTTAAAATAATGAGTAGATTTTGAGTTTTAACAGATGCATTTTCTATATTATTTTTTATATTATTGATAGACCTTTATCTTGCTAATATAACTCATCTCTTAACTCTTGTTTAAGAGTGAAACAAATATTGCATTCCTAGACTAAATCCAACTTGGTTAAGATATTTTACCTTGTAAAAATACTGCTTTTTTTGCTACTTATATGAGATGATGGATAAATTTGTGTGGTAATCGTTTCACGTTATATGTAAGTCAGGTCCTATGCTGTACACCTTAAGCTTACACAGTGCTGTGTCAGTTTCCATCTCAATAAAACTGGAAAACTATTGCCCAATTTTATTTGCTAATATTTTGTTTATAACTCGTATTCAAGAATGAGACTTATTTTTAATTTCATACTTTTTTTTTTTTTTTAAGATTTATCTGTTTAGGGCTGTGCTGGGTCTTCATCGCTGCCCAGGCTTTTCTTGAGTTGTGGAGAGTGGGGGCTACTCTCTAGTTTTGGTGCACAGGCTTCTCATGACCATGGTTTCTGCTGTTGAGAAGCATGGCCTCTAGGTGCGTGGGCTTCAGTAGTTGTGGTTCGTGGGTGCAGAAGTTGTGGGCTCTGGAGCACTGGCTCAGCAGTTGCAGTGCAGGGGTTTAGTTGTTCCAAGGTATGTGGGATCTTCCCAGACCAGGGATTGAACCCATGTCCCCTGCATTGGCAGGCAGATTCCTTACCACTGAGCCATCAGGGAAGCCCCTTCTTTGGTTTTGATATCAAGGTTATGCTAGCAAATAGAATAAGTTGGGGAATGTCTTCTCTTTTACTAGTCTCTAAAACAATTTCAGAAAGATTGGGTTACTTCTTCTTTATGTATTTGGTAGAATTAATCAGTAATGACATCTGGACCCCTAAATTTTCAATTATGGATTCAATCTCAAAAAATAATTTAATATAGTTCAAAATTACATAGATTTTCCATTTCTTCTGTTGTCAGTTTTGGTAACTGATGTTTGTCTACAAATTCATTTATTTCACCTAAAAGCACTGGCAGGGGCTTCCTCTCAATTTCTAGTTTTAATTCTGTCACTAACATTATGCATGGTCCTAGACCTACTGATTCGGAAAGTCTGGTGAGGGAACTAGCAATTGATGTTTTTTTAACAAGCCCTCCAAGGGAGGCTGGTGCAAGCTCAAGTTTGAGAATCACAGCTTTCATTCTCCTCTCCTCACCACACTCTAAGCCAGAAGGCTGGGAGCTATGCAGGCAGGTGACTGGCTCTGATTGAGGAACCAGAAGATCCCGGGTGGGTTTATCGGAGCTCCATATAAGCAGGTGGGGTGGGGTGCGTAGTTTGCCACAGAAGCTGGATTTCCAGTTCTAAGAAAGGGTGATCACTCCCTCCCTCTCTGTTGGGAGTAGCAGCTTGGTTTTTTCAAGGCAGATTTGGTGAGGATGGTTCTAGACCTACCCTAACTCCTGGCTTCCAAGGCAGCCTTGTGGGGCGTCCCTGAGGGCTGATGAAGAGGGGGTGAGGGTCAGAGCTGGGGAGGCTGTTGCAGTTTCCCCTCTGTGTGCTGTGCTGGGGAAAGGGTCGTGGACTCTCATGATTCTGTTTTTGGTTCCAAGGTGTGGTTTCTCAGAGTTCTGCTCTTTGCTAGTGAGAAAACTATAAGAGAAGGGGGAGGATAAAATGACGCTTTCATTTTTAAAAATCATGTCCCAAATGATGACTCAGGTGAGTTCACTTCTTGTCTCCTTTTCTGAAATGCTGATATTCAGCTCCTAACACATTAGCTTTACACATTAGGTTTCCTAGAATTTCATACTAAGAGGCCACATCTAGTGGCATGATTTCCACATCTGAAACTAGTCAGAAAGCAGAGGGTTTCTTCCCTTGCCTTCTCCTCTAGTCCAATATTCACATATTTATTCAACAAAGTACTCAAGGAGGTACTAACCAAGGGGTCTCAGAAGACGTACTTTAACCATTTAAAAATTTTATAAATTATTTATTATCTCAAAATCTTAATTATGAATTCAGTTTCCTTACTGTTGTTGTTCAGTCGCTCAGTCATGTCCGACTCTGCAAACCCATAGACTGCAGCACCCGGGCTTCCCTGTCCTTCACTATCTCCTGGAGTTTGCTCAAACTCATGTCCATTGAGTTGATGATGCCATCCAACCATCTCATCCTCTGTCACCCTCTTCTCCTCCTGCCCTGTTCAAATGAATCTATTTCATATTGGGTGGGCTATAAAAGTTTGTGCTTTTTGAAGCACTGAACCATTAAAGTTGTCTAATGTATGTATGTAGAATTGTTCATACTATTCCCTTATGATTCTTTTGATCTCTGGATGGTCTGCAGGGATGGCCACTCTTTTGTTCCTGATGTTGACAATATCCTTTACCCCCTGAATCCACCATGGTATCAAGTTTAGACTTACATACAACCTCCTACTTTTTATATCTCAAATATTAAGACTAGTATTTCTATAGGACTACTCGGCTATATGGGCAGTTGGAGAATCAAAGTACTTGGTTTTTTAATTTAATTTTATTTTTTAACTTTACAATATTGTATTGGTTTTGCCATATATCAAAATGAATCCACCACAGGTATACATGTGTTCCCCATCCTGAACCCTCCTCCCTCCTCCCTCCCCATACCATCCCTCTGGGTTGTCCCAGTGCACCAGCCCCAAGCATCCAGTATCATGCATCGAACCTGGACTGGTGACTCGTTTCATATATGATATTATACATGTTTCAAAAAGTACTTGGTTTTTCAGGAGTCAGTAAAATTTAAAGATGTGTTTGTTGACTTCTCTTGGGAGCAGTAGGAATGCTTAAACGCTGATCAAAAAAAACCTGTACAAGAAGCTGATATTGGACAACTACGAACATATGATGACTTTGGGTAAGAATAAATTTTCTCAGTTGATATGCTGCCTATTTTGAGGCTTTTTCTTGCTATTTTACTGATATCTATGGAACTCGAAGTGCTGACCTAAGTTCCCTAAATTAAGAGCTTTCTGAAGGGAGAAATGAGCACATTCATGCTTCAAACACCCAAGCTTCGTGCACCCAATTTCCTCAAATCTTCATACATTTCTCAAAGACAACTGTCCTAAGGCTCTTGTGGACCCCAGGTCACCGGTAGAGCTACTTTTAAAACACAGGTAAAAAAAAAAAAAAAGCACAGGTGGTTTATGGACTGAACTGTGAAAGAATGCTGCTCCCAGGCTTCCTTGGAGATCTCTTTCCTTACCAGGTATCAATATATAACTTCTCTTCCATCCTAAGTGGTGTTGGAAGTGAAAGAGAATGTTATAAATTATGTTGGGATAACTAAAGCAAACTGAGACCTGTAGACATCTCGCTTATGGCCAAAAGATTGGGTTTAAATTCTCTGACAGTTAAAGCACTGAAAAGATCATTTTGCTTCCTTATATGCAGGGCAATGGGCTTTTAAAGCAAGAGCAATGTCATCTTTGAAGCAACAGAGTGATCCCTGGATGCTGAAAAGAGAGGCAACAGATGATCCATGCCCAGGTAATTGACATGCAGTGAGCAAGGTGAAAGTCATCACAATTCCCACCTCAACTGGTCAGAGTAACCTGGGTCCCTGAGGTGATGACAGATGAACTCTGTGCACGGGTTCCCATATAGGACAGAAAAGAATAATCTAGTGGATCTTTTTATTCCATCACTATTTTTCTAGAGCCCTTCTTGTCATCTCTCTCTTTTAAAGAGGCAGATACTCTCACCTGTCTATATGCATATATATCTTTTAAAAATTAATTTATTTTAATTGGAAGCTAGTTACTTTACAATATGTAGTGGTTTTTGCCATACATTGACACGAATCAGCCATGGATGTACATGTGTTCCCCATCCTGAACCCCCCTCCCACCTCCCTCCCCATCCCATCCCTCAGACCTTTGACGTAGGTCAGGATCTGGGAAAAATAGACTCTGATATCTGAGATTTGCATGCAGGAGGTTTTGGAGTTCTTTTGGGAACAACATCTGTGAAGAGGGGAAACTAGATTGAGCCAAGGGAGAAACTGAACTACTGAGCTATTGCATCTCAGGCTTCATATCCAATCCTACAGGGACTTTTGAACCTCAGATGGCCCTTCAGAGTGGTTCTGCATTGAGGCAGAGAAGGTGGACTTTTGCACCCCTGCCCTTTTGCACCCCTTACACTTACAGGAGTGTAACTCTGGGTGAGGCAGCCATCTTCATTCAAGCACAGTGGCCCAAAAGTTTGCTCAGCTGTGAGCCATAGGCAGCCAATCTCTCAACAGGAGGAAGGAGCAGTGACTTAATCGTGAAAGAGCATTAGGACTCAGGACTAAGTGATGGGTGATGGACCATCATATCCATGACCTCCTTAGACATTGATTTTTTTTTTCATTTTTAACATTTTTATTTGACTGAAAGAACAGAGACATGAATTGCTCAACCAGATAACAGTTTCAGTGGGCAAAAATTAAGGAGAGAATGATAATCCAAAATCCACCAAATCACAAGTATCACAAATATTTTAACAAATGGTTGTGGAGGAGTTTTTAAAAAAAAATGTTTGTGGTAAAGCAATAAGAAAACTGGAGACTAAAACTTCATAAATTAACAAGAAGTTTATGTCAAATGGAGGAGACAAGCTATGATCATAAATATCAATGTGGAGGACTTCCCTGGGAGTCCAGTGGTTAAGCATCCACCTGCCAATAAGGGGAACATGGGTTTGATCCCTGGTCCGGGAAGATCCCACAGGCATCGGGGTAATTAAGCTCCTGCACCACAGCTTCTGGAGCCATGGTCTGCAACAGGAGAAGCCACTCCAATGAGAAGCCCTTGCTCGCTGCAACTAGAGAGAGCCCATGTGCAGCAGCAAAGATGCAGCACAGCCAAAAATAAAATAAAGAAAAAAAACAACGTAGAAACAAGCAGGATTTCTAATCAGATAGAATGTAGGTCCAATACAGAGTTCAGAGATAGTAAAATATAATTTCCTCTTAAAGTTTAAAGAATTTTGGAAGAAATAACTGTCCATTAATTCCAAAAAATTAAGGGGAAAATATGGCAGGGGGATATTTTTATTTTGTATCTTAACTAGGTTCAAAGAATAGGAAAGAAATGATCAAATGTAGATAAGCTGTGATCAGTCTGTAATGTGGGCTGGGAACCTAGAAGTAAGTTAAACATAAGAGAATCAGATATAGTAAAAATGTTGAAAAAAATTTTAATGATCTGAGAATCATTCATTGAATTCTAAATAATACCTAGGTATTTATTTCCTGGGTTAAAAACTGCTCCCTCAAGGTGACCTTAATAACCTTCCCATCAACAGTCAAAGTATAAACCTGATTGCAAGATAGCAAAATCTGAGTTGGGATCATTTATGTAAAATATGAGAAAATACTCTTTTCCTGAAATATATTTTCAAAAGGTTCAACCTACAAAGTTTCAAAAAAGAAAATGTAAGAAATGACTCTAATCTCACCACTCATTTGGAACTGAAGTATTGGGTTGGTCAAAACATTCTTTCATTTTTTAAGTACGAGTCTTGACTATACCATGTCCCTGCCCTTCCTACCCATTTAGTTGTGGCTCCTTCTTGAAATCTTTTAGAAGATCTTTTCTGCTAGTCTTCTGATCTTTCTCATCAATAGTTGCTCTTTAAACAATTGTAATTTTGGTGTGCTCATGGGAGGAAGTGAACTCAGGGTCCTCCTACTCTGCCATCTGGGCCATGCCTCGGTGGTAGAGAGTCTTATATTTACTTTATACTTTTGTAATTTGTTTTATCTCATAAAGCAAAACCCAGATATCTAAGGTTATCTAATAAATAATAACCTTCAAAATGAACCTTAGTTCAGTCACTAAGTCGTGTCCGACTCTTTGTGACCCCATGGACTGCAGCACACCAGGCTTCCCTGTCCTTCACTATCTCCTGGAAATAAAAAGATCAGTGATAAAACTAAGTATCTGATTAGCAAAAATATAAAATACCAGTAGAACCCAGGGCTATAGAAAGTGATAGCAATGACTCATACATGTACTAGAGTTCAGAATTCGAACTGGCAACTTACTTGAGTTTTATGCTTTAACATGTGGAACATACATAATTGAGATTCCTCTTTGAAAGAGTAATTCTGTGACTTTAAACATAGTATGCAGGAGACCTGGGCTTGATCCCTGCGTTGGCAAGATCCCCTAGATGAGGCCATCGTAACCCACTCCAGTATTCTTGCCTGGAGAATCCCCATGGACAGAGGAGCCTGGAGGGCTACAGTCCATGGGGTTGCAAAGAGTTGGACATGACTGAGCAGCTAAGCACAGACACACGTACTGGTGATTAAATTCACAGAGGTCTAGACACAAGTTAATGGACCACTCTTTACATTAACAAATGGATACAATGCAAATTCCTTGTAATAAAATCGATGGATAAATCTAGTACGGCACTCTTAGTATTCAAGAAGCATTCAAATTAGTGTACTACTTATATTGAGCCACATATTAACTCGGGCTTTTCAGGTGGCTCAATGGTAAAGAACCTGCCTGCTAATGCAAGAGACTCAAGTTCAGTCCCAGGGTCTGGATGATCCCCTGGAGGAGGAAGTGGCAACCCACTCCAGTATTCTTGCCTAGGAAATTCCATGGACAGAGGAGCCTGCTGGGCTACAGTCCATGGGGTCACAAAGAGTTGGACACGACTGAGTGGTGGAACGTGTGCGCACATATTAACTCATCAAAATCTATGGCTAAAAGAAAAACGTAGGTGTAAAACCCTTTGTCTATTGAGTGTAACTTCTTAGTGTACCATTTAATAGGCAATTCTTAGAGAAATTATTCAGTTCAAACAATGTCAGTGCCTTATTTTTAAAAATACTGATGTTGCTTTTATTTTTTTAAACTTTATTCATTTGGCCACGCCAAATAAGAGATCTTAGTTCCCCGACTGGGGATTGAACCTGTACCCCCCCAGCATTGGAAGCGCAGAGTCTTAACCCACTGGACCATTAGGGAAGTCTCCCGGTACTGCTTTTAAATAATAACCTTCGAAATGCACAGCTGCACTTACTCTTCACCACTTCCCAATCTGCCACCTTCCAATCACATATTGCCACTGTATCTTCCTATTCCCTGACACATACACAAACAGCTTGTGATTTATATTGTGTTTGAGAGTCTAATTT
Source organism: Bos indicus (assembly GCF_029378745.1). Lineage (NCBI taxonomy): Eukaryota > Metazoa > Chordata > Mammalia > Artiodactyla > Bovidae > Bos > Bos indicus. The sequence continues at coordinate 75,219,307 of NC_091772.1, forward strand.
CATTTTCTTTTTGTCTTCCCATTAGCCTGCCAACCAACTTTTTCTCCTGAACTTCATGAATCCATGGGTGCCTTTCGACAGAGCTCACACAGCAAAGATTTTACATACTAAGGCAAAGCCATGAGTGTGATAACTGGGGAACAGCATTCAGTCATCTCTGACTCTTAATTCAACATAAGAAAATTCATACAGTAGAGAAATCATACGAATATGACAGGTATGCAAAGACCTTTAGACAACCATTTACTACTCACCAAAGCATTCATGCTTTACAGCAACTCTTTGAATGTCATAACTGTGGCAATACTTCTACTAGAGCTTTAAGGTTTATGCAGCATCAGAAAAAGCATATGGAATCGAAACGATACAAATGTGATGCATGTTACAAGGCCTTTAATTTTTATTCACTCCTTATTCAGCATCAGAGTTCACACTGGAGAGAAACCCTTTCAGTGTGATACGTGTGGAAAGGCCTTTAGCCAAAAGTCAACCATGCAATGACATAAAGAAACTCATACTCTAGGGCAAAGCTTTGAATGTAGCAGATGTGAAGACATCTTTGACAGTCATTCAAAGCTTATGGAACACCGGGCAACTCCCCAGGCAACGAGTACTGATCAGGCTACGCATATTCAATCAACGGCATACAAATGTGACAACTGTGAAAAGTCCTTAAAGTTCTACTCATAGGAGACATCAGAGAACTCATAGTGGAGAGAAATCCTTCAAATGTGATGTATGTGAAAAGACCTTTAGCCGAGAAGAGGTCTTGAAACGGCATAAAAAAATTCACACTGGAGAGAAGCCTTTTCATTGTCAAGTGTGTGGACGGGATTTTATCAGTAAATTTGAGCTTATCCAGCATGCAAGAATTCATACTGGAAAAAAGCCACATAGATGTGACCAGCGTGGCAAGGCCTTCAGAATTGCATCTGTTCTTAGAATTCATAAAGTAACTCACTTAGAAGTGAAACCTTTTGCTTGTGACCAGTGTGAAAAAACTTTTACAAGGAAAGTTTCAACATACCTTGTTCAACATCAGAAAATTCATAGGAAATAGAATTTCTAAAATCATGGTAATACCAAAAAGGCCTTTGGGTATCACATGGTCTTTATTAAATGTCTGAGAATTTATCCCGAGAAACCCTATTTATAGCTAAGTAACTTTCCATGTTGATTATAAGAGTCCATGCTTGTTCCTCAGAATGCACACTGTGTGAAAAATCTTAGAATAAAACTAGTATATGAAATTTAACATGTTTTTTTAACATGCAAGGAAACAGCATCATAGGATGACAGATTTAATATTTTCTCTTACTTTGACCATGATTCTTGGAAATATCCACTAGAAAAATGACTGAGAAGGTTCAGCGCAGGATTTGAAATAAGCCAAGGCATTGCTTTCATCATAGTCCCTACATTGAGAGTAGAAAGGGAAGAAGACTAATGTAATAAGAAAAAATAAATTCAGCTCATAATCTTATTTCAATGGATGAATAAACTAGGTCAGGAAAAAATCTTTAAAAATAGAGACAACATGGTCAATGATAAATAGACTTGTGAGAGAAAACTGTATATAGGATCCAAGTGGGCATAAGTGACGTGAACTCTCTCCCTAGGATTAAAACCAAAGAAAATTCCTATCTACAGAGACTAACAGCCTTAACTGACTTGCTCCTTAATTCTGAAACTAAAGTAGGGGTTGGTGATGGGTGTTGACATCTGTAATAAAACTTAAAATACTGAGAGTGACACAATGTTTCTGCTGTCTTGTCTGAATGGATGTAATGCCTGTGATATCTGGCCTTGTGCAGTTATTTAGAGAAAAATGAAGTATTGCAACAGAAGGCTGTTGGACTTCCATTATGAATGTGGAGAATCTATGGTCATATTTTACTTGGAAGGAACTATATTTCTTAATGGATTAATAAGTAAACACAAAGCTTTTGAGCATCTGCTGTGTAGTGGATTTCTGACACAAAGTCAGAATCCATCTCACATTTCTCGATGAATTCCTTCAACCATTAATGACAAAGTTCCCCTGTCCAGCTTAAGGCAGAGGGTATGGTTTAATAAGTTTCCCAGGCCTGTTTGTATTGCATAGACAACAGGGGAATATGAGCCTAAGTTATCGTTTCTTCCCTGTCACTCCTCTGATATTATGATGGCTTTTCCAAAGAAAGGGCTTGCCAGGTGGCGCTAGTGGTAAAGAATCCGCCTGCCAGTGCAGGAGACACAAGAGATTTGAGTTCGATCCCTGGGTCAAGAAGAACCCCTGGAGAAAGAAACAGCAACCCACTCCAGTATTCTTGCCTGGAGAATCTCATGGACAGAGAAGCCTGGTGGGCTACAGTTGATGTAGCTGCAAAGAGTCGGACATGACTGAGTACCCAAACAAAACATAATCTCCAAAATTTGGCTTCGGGTTTCCAGATGAGCCTTGCATGCCCAATTCACTAATAGCCTAAAGAGTAACATGCATGATTCTCCAAGTCACAGTTGAAACAGATCCTCAATTCTCTTGCCTCTGCAGGACCCATTCCGCTTTGAATTCAACTTAAAGGAGCTGAAACTAATTGCACTTGGCTAAAAAATATTTGAGAAATAGTTAAGAACACGGAAATGAGATTATAAACATGGACATGAAGATAGATACATTACTGGCCTAGGTAACTCATGACTTCCTCAGTTAACGAGACAAAGGAGAGACTTAAGACTAATGCGTATCACAACGCCTTCCCATCTTTGTTTCCTTTGCTGTTGTTTAGTCAGTTAGTCGTGTCTGACTCTTTGTGACCCCATGGACTATATAGCCCGCCAGGCTCCTCTCCATGAGATTTCCCAGGCAAGAATACTGGAGTGGGTTACCATTTCCTTCTTCAGGGGATCTTCCCAACCCAGAGATCGAAGCTGTGTCTCCTGCATTGGCAGGTGGGTTCTTTTACTGCTGAGCCACCAGCAAAGCTCCATCTTTGATCCCTAAAATCCTGCAAATTAAATGGCATATGTATAGTGATGACCCAAGAAAACTCCCATTGGTCCACCACTCCAACACCTGAATCCAAATGACAGGAAAGAAAACAAAAGAAACTGAATATAACACTAAAGAAACTTGTTCTGAAAAGCTGGCATTCACAAGTAGGCTATCAGTACACGAGCAATAGGCCCATCATTAAAAAAAAGTCAAAACTCATATTTTTCTCCTGTCCCCACTTTGCCATGTTTGTTTGGGGTTTTTACTGACTGTAAGCCAGTCTCAGCCTCTGAATTAACCGTTTGAACTTAATTGTTTAAGAGGTAAAGAAAAAGGCACTCATGAAATTTTGGTCATCCAAAGATATCATGATTGAGAAAATCCACGTAAAAATCACTTTATGCTTTTAACTTTTAACATACCCTTTATGTTAACTTGTCCTTTATGTTTAACATATGCTATTAATTTAATGTATGTAAACTTTTTAACATATCCATTTATAAATAATGGATTTATTATTTATTATACATATGGATATGTTTGATACATTTAACACAATGTTTTAAATACAAAAATGATAGTCATGAATGACATATTTATCTTGGAATATCTGATTATAACAGTATTATACACACATCTACTTTTCTTTAATTTTGTCATTAAATCTTTTATATTGGACACTTATGGTCACCCTTTTGAGGAGCTATGAAACTCCAACAAAGTTGCTCTAGTCAGAGTGGCCCTGGCCTGTAGGAAGAATGGATTCAGATTCTAATTCCATCACAAAGAGTTGGGAGTCTTGATGGTACAGAGGTGAACACAGCTACCTTCTATCACAGAGAGTTGGGGACCTATACTATCTCGTCTAACCTATATGTTCTCAACATCTCATTTAAAAAGTTGACTAGTCTTGCTCTTGCTTCCAAGCAACAGGACCAAGATGATGAGATACAAAAGAACTACAGAGAGATATCTTTGCAGGATGGTGGGCAGAATTCTGAGAATCAACTTCAATTTTCCAGCATTCTCCTACTCTAGCATCTGGTATGTCTTTGCAACTTAAGTCTGAATTTACAGTATATGTTTGATTGTGTCTATTCCTGCGCCTCTGCCCTAGTCCCTGCTGCATTATCTGTGGCTTGGACATCTGTAAGAATCACAGACTTCAAACTTGATCTGAGCAGTCTCTTTACGCACTCTCTCTAGGAACGGCATAACCATCACCTAAACCGCAAACCCTTAGGCAACACTGAAGTTAAGTCAGAAAGAGAAAAACTAACATTAATGCACATATGTGGAATCTAGAAAAAATGGCAAAGATGAGCTTATTTGCAAAGTAAAAACAGAGATACAGATGTAGAGAACAAACATATGGACACCAAGGGGAGGGGGGATGGATTAGGAGATTGGGATTGACACATGCACACTACTATGTATAAAGTAGCTCACTAAGCAGAACACCCTGCATCGCAGGGAACTCTACCTACCGATGCACTGCGGTGACCAAAATGGGAAGGAAGTCCAAAAGGGAAGGGACATAAGCATATGTGTGGCTGCTTCATTTCACTGTAGAAACACAGTCGAAACTAATATAACATTGTAAAGCAACTGCATTACAATAAAAATTAATTAAAAAATAAAGATGAGAAAACAGAGGTGAAAGCACCTAAGCCCTTAAAGATTGTGAATATTAAGGAGATGATCATGATTTCTGCCTCTATAATTACAATGACAGAGTGTCTGGTGGCAACTTCAAGATATCCAGCCCTGGGGTCAAAGAAATTTGGGACTAGACTGTCTGGCTGTGTGATAGAAAAATAACCAGCTTGGATTTCCTCTCACTAAAATGAGTTAACAACTATATCTACACCAGTAGGATTTCAAGATGCTGAAATAATTCATGCTAGTACAATGGACAGGTGATAGGATACTCTCAAAATAATGTCCGTTGAGGGCATTTTAAGCACTGTTCACTGGAATGAAAGGTTTTATATAGAAAGAGAAAAGGCACAGTCTCTAGTCCATAAATGAAGGCTTGGAAGAGAAAATAATATATTTTTTAAAAACTGTGCAGCACGAAGAATGAAAAATAAGTGGGTGTCTAGGATTGGTGGTTGATGAGCCAGGCTAAGGAACAAACGTGTCCAGGTGAGGAAGGCACAGGCTCAGAAAAGCGAACTTGGCCCAGGATTAGGCACTTAAGGGTGTGCCAAAGAGCCCAGTCTTCCAAAGTTGGCCAGATCTGGAAGCCCTGTGCTGCCCCCCAGCGCTGTGTGACCTTGGGCAAATAGCTTATTTCTTGAATCCTCCCATTTGTCTCCAAAATAAGAATAGTGATTTCTTTAGAGGGTGACTGTGTCAGGGAATGCGATCATGAGTATAGAGTGACTTAGCATGGGCTATGTTCTCAGTATCTTTCCGTAGCTGGCTAAAATGGCCACAGGCTACATAAAAGGTTCACCATCTTTACTTGCAAGCACAAGCTGGAATCAAGACTACCGGGAGAAATATCAATAACCCCACATATGCAGATGACACCACTCTTACAGCAGAAAGCAAAGAGGAACTGAAGAGTCTCTTGATAAAAGTGAAAGAGGAGAGTGAAAAAGCTGGCTTAAAACTCAACATTCAAAAAACTAAGATCATGGCATCTGGTCCCATCACTTCATGGCAGATAGATGGGGGGGAAAATGGAAACAGTGAGAGACTTTATTTTCATAGGCTCCAAAATCACTGCAGATGGTGACTGAAGCCATGAAAATAAAAGATGCTTGCTCCTTGGAAGAAAAGCTATGACCAACCTAGACAGCATATTAAAAAGCAGAGATGGTACTTTGCCAACAAAGATCTGTCTGGTCAAAGCTATGGTTTTTCCAGTAGTCATATATGGATGTGAGAGTCGGACTATAAAGAAAGCTGAATGCTGAAGAATTGATGGTTTTGAATTGTGTTGGAGAAGACTCTTGAGAGTCCCTTTGTCTGCAGATCAAACCAGTCAATCCTAAGGGAAATCAGTCCTGAATATTCACTGGAAGGACTGATGCTGAAGCTGAAGCTCCAACACTTTGGCCACCTGATGTGAAGAACTGACTCATTGGAAAACACCCTGATGTTGGGAAAGATTGAAGGGAGGAGGAGAAGGGGACAACAGAGGATGAGATGGTTGGATGGCATCACCAACTCAATGGACATGAGTTTGAGTTGGCGATGGACAGGGAAGCCTGGTGTGCTGCAGTCCATGGGGTCACAAAGAGCTGGACATGACTAAGTGACTGAACTGAACTGATGAAAGTGTTAGTTGCTCAGTTGTGTGACTCTTTGTGACCCCATGGACTGTAGCCCATCAGGCTCTTTTGGAGTGGGCAGAATAACAGGCAAGAATATTGGAGTGGGCAGCCATTTCCCTTCTCCAGGGGATCTTCTCAACTCAGGGATCGAACCTGGGTCTCCTGCATTGCAGGCAGATTCTTTATTGTCTGAGTAAGAGAAGCCCTTACTTTCTGTCTAACCAACTGTATTTGCTCAGCCACAAATAACGGCAGGAAACATATTCATATCACTCCAAGGTAGTTTCACATTTTGGTTCTTTTTTTTTTAATGAGCAAATTTTTATTGCACTTTTGTTTTCATTGTTAAGTCTTTTGGCCTTGCCTCGAAGCATGTGGGATCTTAGTTCCCCAGCCCGGGACAGAACCTGCACTCTCTGCATTGGCAGCGTGGAGTCTTAACCGCTGGACCATCAGGGAAGTCCCCACACTCATTCTTAAAACAGACTAGTCCCCACATCCTCATTCTTAAAACAGACTCTCGTGAGATTATCAGTTGATTGAGAAACAAGGTTCTGATCTCAAAGATGCTCTCAGACACATCCTCTCCCCATGTGTTCTTCCTCTTCCCTCCTCTTGTGCCTGTGAATCAAGTGTTCCCTGCATGAGGGCCAGATAAGAAGTGAAGGAGCAGGGAAGCATCTCAGGGCTGGGTGCAGTCCTTGTGCTTAATCACACCCGCAAAGTCCCTTTTGCCACATTAGGTAATATAGGTTCTGGGAATCAGGATGTGGTCCTCTTGCCACAGTGGTGGTGATGGTCATTATCCTGTGGACCACACCCTGCATCATTCCCAGCCCCTGTCTGGGACAAGCGGCACATGGGATTCTCCCGTGCCTGCTACCGATGATGGGCCATGGGGAAGAAGAGGTGCTATCAGATACCTTCTTCCTACCGAAGCAGGTAACTGTCTCTTCTCCTCCATGCAGCTGCCTCATGTGGGGCAGGGGTACCAGGTGAGATGCCCCCCTCATCTCAGAGATTCAAGCAGAAAGAGAATCAACCAGAGGGTATGTTACATGACACAGTGGGGGAACATGGTAGGGGGGTGAATAAGACCAGTAGGGAATTTCCAGCCTAAATCTTGACCTACACACCACATCCCCTAATCCTTCCTGTGTCTAATATACTCAAGATCAGAAGGGCTGAGAGTCCTGCAGGCGATGACGGGCCTTGATTGGGAAATGAGAAGGTTCTGGGTGTGATGAGCTGGGCTCTATATAAGCAGGCCCTAGGTGCATGACGGGCTTGCTGGCTATGCTGGAGCTGGTCTGTCTGGGATGGTGAGTTCGTGCTCTGTCCCACTGGGAAGCAGAGAACGTTTTGTGCACTGCACACCTGGGAAACAGCGGCATGCTCTGGCACATGGGCACAGGCCCCATACAGCTGCAGTTCTAGCTGCCACAGGCTCACACGTGGGCTCCTTGTGGAGCCCAGGAGAGGAGGCAATGTGTCAGGCTGAGGCTGGGAGGCTGTCCTGCATTCCTGGCTTCCTCTGTGTATGTGGTTGAGGTGGTTGGGATTTGGGGTGGAGATGGGGGTTTGGACCCTTGGTCTCACGTACTTCTGCTCTCAGTTTTAAGGTGTGACCTCTCTGGAGTGTTTTGCCCTGAGAATGGAAGGAGGAGGAGGAGGAAACATGGTTCTTTCATTTCTAAAGGCGATATCACAGGTGAATCAATCGCTTACTTCTGAATTCCTTCCTAAATACCAATTTACCGGCCTAATAACCCTTGGCTGTTTGGAGCCATAAGGCAGTCTGTTGCAGGTCTCTCCCCTGGCTTCTGGTGGATGCTGGCTGTCCTGGGCACTCCTTGGCTTGTGGGTGCCTCACTGCGGTCTCTGCCTTTATCCTCTAATTGTCTTCTCCCTGGGTCTCCTCACACAGTCTCCTCAGCGCATGTCTGCCACTGTATCCAGATTTCCCCTTCCTACACCATTGGATTAAAGCCCACCTGAAGCTCGTTTTAACCTGATGACTTCGGCAAAAACCCTATTTTCAAGTAAGGTCACATTCTGAGGTCTTGGGGGTCAGGACTTCCATGTATCGTTTTCGGTGGTGGTTTAGTCACTAAGTCGTGTCTGACTCTTCGTGACCCCATTGACTGTAGCCCGCCCAGCTCCTCTGTCCATAGGATTGTTCAGGCAAGAATACTGGAGTGGGTTGCCATTTCCTTCTCCAGGATCTTCCCGACCCAGAGATCAAACCCAGGTCTCCTGCAGTGCACAGATTCTTTACCATCTGAGATACGAGGGAAGCCTATCGTTTTGTGTGCACTATAAATGCACAAGTGGCTCAGTGGTAAAGAACCGCCTGTCAATGCAGGAGCTGCAGGAGATGCGAGTTTGATTCCTGGGTCAGGAAGATCCCCTGGAGGAGGAAATGGCAACCCACTCCAGTATTCTTGCCTGCAGAATCGCATGGATGGAGAACCTGGCAGGTTATAGTCCATGGCGTCGCAAAAGAGTTGGACATGACTGGGAGACTGAGCATGCACGCATGAATGCATAACAGCCCGACACAAAAAACTAACAAGGATTCTTCTGGGAGAGAATTTCTTTCTGTTATGGTCATTCATTGTTCAATTTCCTTTTGCTTTTTAAAAAGCATTCATTTATTTGGCTGTGCTGGGTCTTAGTCGTGGCATGCAGGGTCTTTTTTAGCTGCAGCGTGTGAATTCTTAGTCGCAGCATACAGGGTCAAGTACCCTGACCAGGGATGGATCCCGGGCCCCTGCATTGGAACCTGGGAGTTTCAGCCACTGTACCACCAGGGAAGTCCCTGGTTATTCAATTTCCAAGTCCAAATTGATGTGTTTATATCTGCCTTCATTTTCAAAGGATATCTTCATCGGGTATAGAACACGGCCTCAACCAAATGCCCCGTTACTCCACTTTCCACTCTGGCTGGAACCCCACATTCTTACCAGCACCACGTGACCTTCAAAACTTCTGTTTGACTCAGTATCCCAGCAGCTGTTCTCACAAGTTTGGCTCTGTGGTCAGCTATGGACCCAAGGGAAATTTTCATATTAGTGTTTAAGGCTCCCTGTCTAGCACCCTGCCCTCCAAGCCCAGTTGTGTTGAAAGGTCCAAACTCTGGTATCAAATCCCTCCATCCAGCAAGGTCACTGCTCCTTGCCCTGTGGCTCTAGAAACGCCATCAAAGAGAATGTCAGGATGATACATGCTTTTCCTCTGTCAAGGATCACAGCCCTTGAATACGTTGCTTTCCAGTATGTAAAAGTAAGGTACGTTTATTTATCTAGCTTCTCCTGCTCTTTCACAGTAAGAGGGTAACTAAAGCAACTACTCTATCATTGTTGCTGTTGTCCAGTCACTAAAGTCTTGTCTGACTCTGCAACCCCGTGGACTACAGCACGCCAGGCTTCCCTGTCCTTCACCATCTCCTGGAGTTTGCTCAAACTCATGTCCATTGAATCAGTGATGCCATCCAACCATCTTGTCCCCTGTCATCCCCTTCTCCTCCTGCCTTCAATCTTTCCCAGCATCAGGGTCTTTTCTAATGAGCTGGTTCTTCACATCAGGTGGCCAAAGTATTGGAGCCTCAGCATTAGTCCTTCCAATGAAAATTCAGGATTGATTTCCTTTAGGATGGACTGGGTTGATCTTCTTGCTGTCCAAGGGACTCTCAAGAGTCTTCTAGTCTTCTCTAACACCACAATTTGAAAGCATCAATTCTCCGGTGCGCAGTCTTCTTTATGGTCCAACTCTCACATCTGTACTCTCACATCCAATTCTCACATCACTCCATCATGGGTAGAACCAAAGGTGTCGGTTCTTTCATGTAAAGTACAGGTCAAGCTGACTTCCGGAGAAGGCGATGGCACCCCACTCCAGTACTCTTGCCTGGAGAATCCCATGGATGGAGGAGCCTGGTGGGCTGCTGTCCATGTGGTCACAAAGAGTCGGACACAACTGAGCGACTTCCCTTTCACTTTTCACTTTCATGCATTGGAGAAGGAAATGGCAACCCACTCCAGTGTTCTTACCTGGAGAATCCCAGGGACGGCAGAGCCTGGTAGGCTGCCGTCTATGGGGTTGCACAGAGTCAGACACAACTGACATGACTTAGCAGCAGGAGCAGCAAGCTGACTTCATTTTTGAAGGTCTGCCTTGATGCTTTGGCCCATATAATCTCAGTCCTTATCAGTCCACACTCTCTGACACTGATCAAGTGACTGCATTAATCAGGGTCCTCTGGAGAAACAGAACCATCAGGATCTCCAAATTATCTATCTAAATAAATGTAATGATTTATGATAAGGCTGAGAATAATGTGATTACAAAGGCAGAGGAGTCCCAAGATCTGCAGTCAACCGGAGATGGGGAAAGCTGATGGTGTAAGTTCCAGGTCTGAAGTCTGGCAGGCTTGAAACTCAAATAGAGTGGTGTTTCAGGAACAGACTGATGTCCTAGTCCAACAGTCAGGACATTGTCCTTATCATCCCACCTGCCTGGGACTCTGACTTGGAGGCCTGTAGTCATAATCCCACAGACGATAGCTTCATCCCACTGACTCTTCAGCCAAACACATACACCAAAGGCATGTTTCTTTAGCTGTTACTTTTCCACGAGGATAGATAATTTTGCCCTCCAAACTCTCTAAGGACAAAGTTTATTTCTTACAGTTTCTGTTGTGTGTGTTCATTCCTTGTTCTGCCTACCTCCCTGTTATGGAAAACTTGAAAGTTGTCTACCAAGGGCCACACAGAAGCATGTATACTTATATAGTATCAACTGTTGTTTCAGGAGTCAGTGAAGTTTAGAGACGTGGCTGTGGTCTTTTCTCCGGACCAGTGGGCTCATCTGAGCCCTGAAAAGAGAGAACTGTATCGGGATGTGATGCTGGATACCTGTGATCACCTTGTGTCATTGGGTAAGAAGATCTTTCCTAGTTAGTTTACAATTGCCCAAGGTGGAATTTTTCCTTCCATGGGAATATCTGCAAAGGCCCTAGAAACACTTGGTTGAATTCAACTCGATGTTCCTCAGTAAAGTACTGGTGCTGTGTGACGATAGGAGAGGGCATTATCATTTGGTGATGATGGATTCTTCATATTCTCCATCGTCTTCCAAACCATCACACTTTTTAAAAAAACATCATGTCTCTTAGGCTAGTGTCTGCCTAAGAAATACCTAAAAAAAAAAAAAAAAGGAAAAAAGAAAAAACCTAAAAAAAAAAAAACCAGCTCCTGAAAGATTTTTGAGGTGATAATGAATCTCATTAGAAGTCTAAGTCGGACTTCTGTAATTACTTCAGCATGGTGAAGATCATTTATTTTTCTTAGGACGCTGGGCTTACAAAGCAGAAGTGATGTCCTCTTTGAGGCAAGGGAAGGAGCCCCGGATGCTGGAGAAAGAGGTGACGAGTGCTCCATGCCCAGGTAATTGACAAGGAACAAACATGTGGAGGCTGTCCCCACTCATACGCCAACTGGTCAGAGTGATCTGGATCCCCAAGGTGACGAGAAGCGAGCTCCCCAAAGAAATCCTATTTTACCCCACATTCGTTCCTCTCCCTGTACCCGCCTTGCTGTATCTCTAGTCTTAGGATACTAAATGGTGTGCTGGTAAAATTTTGAAACTTAAATGACCCCACGAAGGGACAGAAGTATGAATAGCTGAACTGGTCAAATAATTTATCAGTGATTAGAATGGATGGGCTCAGAAGAGTGTCCTGAAAAGCTCCCCCACTTTTTTTCCCAAGAAAGAGTTAGGGAGATTGTCTTCTCTCTATATTCAGATAAAAAGTTAATTAGACACTGAGTAACCCATGAAAAAAGTAATCAAGTTTACCATCTAATTGGAGAGAAATGACAAGCCCATCACAAATAGAAAGTAGAAATTGCCAGAATGCAAGATGACCCAGAAATTTCAGAGAAACTCTAAATTTCAGTGTATAATAGAGAGCATAGCTCACTAACAGACCTCTGAAAGTCAAGGGACAAAAAGTTAAGTTTGCCCAGATGGTGATCTGGGCTTTGGACATCCTCAGAGCTGAGTAAGTTACTGCTGCTGCTGCTGCTAAGTCACTTCAGTCATGTCCAACTCTGTGTGACCCCATAGATGGCAGCCCACTAGGCTCCTCTGTCCCTGGGATTCTCCAGGCAAGAATATTGGAGTGGGTTGCCATTTCCTTTCTCCAAGGCATGAAAGTGAAAAGTGAAGTCGCTCAGTCATGCCCAACTCTTAGCGACCCCGTGGACCGGAGCCTACCAGGCTCCTCCGTCCGTGGGATTTTCCAGGCAAGAGTACTGGAGTGGGTGCCATTGCCTTCTCTGGAGTAAGTTACTAAATGCTTCAAAAAATACTAAATGCTTATAAGCTGTAGGCATTTTGGAAAGTGAGCCTGTAATCCAGGAAGAAATTAAAAGGTTTTTATAAGAACTGTTCACTAGAATTCCAAGTAATCCTGGGCTCTCTTTGTTTTTAAAAACTTAGTAGGCTGACCCCCAACTTCTCTCCTACCCCCAGATTATCTGTGCAGATGAGTCATCTTTTGAACTTTCACCTCCATTCCATTAACATGTTGGTCTTTATCCTTTGTCTGGCAAAGTGACAGGAGGGCTAGAAGTTTTAGGTACAGAGAACGCAGCCAATCATATTGTTCAGTTTATAGTCAATAATCACTGTTGATTACTGAGAATTATATTATATGAGAATCCATTCTTTTGTGTTCCCTTCATCTGTAGCCTATGATTTCATTAATCTTCCTGTCCCATGACAACCAGTTTAATATCTTTTCTATGTTGTTTTCTATGCATATTTTATAAAAAATATGCACACCTTTTTTATAAAATACACATCACTGTTTTATATATGGCATTTTAATTTAAATGGCATGCTGTAAAACTTATCATTCCAGTTATCTTTGAGATCTTTACATGTTAAATATACACGTTTTCTTTTATAGTTCAGTGGCTTAACAGTGTTAAGTTTTCCTTAACAGTGGCTAAATCTCTCCAACTCATTCTGATCAAAATCTCATATGTTCCTTTAAGAACCTGTGTAATAATTTCTCTGGGTCACAGGGCATCTCTAAACAATTTCACAAATATTCTCAGATTTTTTTCTGGACATCTGTTAATTGTACAAGCATTAACATCTGTTAATTGTACAAGGTCCTCTTCCTGCATCTTACCAATGCCTGGTAATAATCTGCATTTTAATTGTTCTATTTTGACAGTAAAGTTACCTCCTTTCTTTAATTCTACTTTCTCTAATAGTAAGATGAAGCTCCCATGATATTCTTGCTATCCACTCAGTATTCAGCTTTTCTGAATTGCCTCTTTGCCCATTTCTAATGGTTTTCTCTTTTCTTTGTTGGAAATTGAATTTTCTTTTATGTTCTAGATAATTTTTGCTTGGTTTAAGACATATGAAAACTTCCACCAATCTGTCATTTGCCTCTTGATTCTGAAGCTTTTCTTGACCAGAAATCCTTCATTTTGATGTAATCGCATCCTTCACATTTTTGAGGTAGCTTTTACTTAATATCTTTTTGTCGTTGTTTAAGAAGCCCATTCCATCCTAGGTAACTCACATAGTTTCGTGTTAGCTTTGCGTGCGTGCTCAGTGGCTTCAGTCATGTCTGACTCTTTGTGACCCCGTGGACTATAGCCTGCCAGTCTCCTCTGTCCACAGGATTCTCCAGGCAAGAATACCGGAATGGGTTGTCATGCCCTCCTCCAGGGGATCTTCCCAAACCAAGGATCGAACCTGCAACTCCTACATTGCAGGCAGATTCTTTTACCACTGAGCCACTGGAGAAGCCCCTTGTTAACTTTTGAGGCTTAAAATTCATACTTACATCTTTAATCTCTCTGGTTTTGAGAGAGAGATTTTTGTACACAGTGTAAGAAATCAATCAGCCCCATTTTTTTCCTGGATAGTGAGCCAGTTTTTATGACACTATCTACCAAGTCATCTATCCTGTCCTCACTGACTTGTGATGCCATCCTTATCACATATAAGGCTGCTGCTAACCTGCTCAGTCGTGTCCAACTCTTTGCAACTCCATGGACTGTTGTTCGCCAGGCACCTCTGTCCATGGGATTTTTCAGGCAGAAATACTGGAGTGGGCTGCCTTTTCCTTCTCCAGGGACATATAAGATATCTATACAGATAAGTCATCTTCTGAACTTGTTCTTTTATTCCATTAATGTATGTGTCTGTTCTGTGTTAGTACCATGCTCTTCCTATTAGTTTCCTAGGGAGTATTCATTCATACTTGGGAGGTATTCCCATTGGTTCTTTTGTCTAAAATCAGTTACCTATCCATGGAATGGATTCTTCCACTGATATTTGTACTGTGTTTTAAGACTTTTACTTTATACTTTAAAACTGAGCCTCCTCCTGCTTTGGTTCTTTTATTAAAACTATTCAACATAACACAGCAAAGGCCAATATTCAAAGTCTCATAAATAACAATTATGACCATAACAAATATACATGACCTAATAGATGTGTGCAAAAGTGAATTGTTTTATGAACTAAATTAAGTGGCTATAATAGTTTAAATTGTGTGCAGTGTTTTATAATGATTACTCATTTATGAATGATATGGGAAAAGACCATGTTTTTAAAAGAACTGCTTGAAACACAACTAAGTTTATACAAGTGTTATTAATTCAGTCAAATAAACTTTCTCAATAAGGAAAAAAACTCAATAGAATACGAATACCAAGTCTGTAAGTGCATAAACATTTAAGATTGCTATGCTTCAGATTAACTGACCTCTTTATCATTATTAAACAACCTTACATATTTAGCATATAGGTATGGTCTCTGATTTTTTTTCATTCCTTTGGTTAAATCCAAATTTCATATGAGAGAAAATGTCTTTTTTTTTTTTTTTTTTTTTTGCTTTCATTTTTGAAAGGGTTTTGCTGGGCATGAACTCTGGTCAACAGATTTTTTTTTTCTTTTAATACATTAAAGATTCTCCTTTTTTTTTTTTTTTTTTGTTTGCAGTGTTCCAGTGAAGAATCTGATGTACATGTACAGCATCTTTTTCCCCCTCTGGCTGATTCTACAGTTTTCTCTGCATCACTGACTTTGAGCAGTTTGACAATGATGTCTTGGTGTGATTCTCCTTATGTTTGCTATGCTTGACTTCACTGGACTTCTTGGATCTGTGGGTTTATAAGTGTTCACTGGGCTTGGAAATTTTTTGGCCATTATTTCTTTAAGAATTTTTCTCTCTGGTCCTTCTTTCTCCATTTCTCATCTCTTTTCAGAGATTCTAGTTGCCCGTATATTAAGCCATTTGAAGTTGGCAAATCTTCTAACATTTTTATCCCTCTTTGGGGACTTATATTAATGGATGGTAATACTTTTCTTTGAATCCTGACTGTTCTAACTTTTGTGTTACATACTCTATTTCTTCAGTCCTTTTCCCTCCGGGTTCTCCAACAAGGTTTCCAACAATGTTGGAAGATGTTCTCACAGAGAGATCCTCCCCCAGTTTGTTGCTCAAAGGAAAGTATTTAAAGTCTAATTACTTTCACAAATTGCTGTATCTCTAGAGAGAAATTTTAAAGGACCTTAATGAAAGTAAAACTTTAATACTTGCTTAGAATCTCCTGTGGCTGCTTTTAGAGTCTTTAAACGTTGCTGGTTTGGTGATTACAGTGGCAACAAATCATTTTTCAGTTACAAAAAGAAGTATTTCTTTTTTTTTTTTTAAAGAAGTATTTAAAGTTTAAAGAAACTTTTCATTGGATATATGTTGATCACTTAAACTATTCTTGTACTCGGAGAACACTTCTCTCTCATTCCTCTCCTGGTAAACTCCAGCCTCTCGTCCCTCTCCTCCCGAGTCCCCAGTCACTGAACCCTTCTGTCCCCGCTCCACCACTAGCAGTCTCGTTTGCTGTGATGCCTGGCTTTAATTTTATTTTTCTCCCGCTGTCTTCCCACTAGCATGTCAACCAGCATTGGTGGATTATCATGCCCTTTATGAATCTGTGAGTACCTTCAGGCAGAACCCTCACCAAGCAAAATATCAAGAACTTTCTGTTTTTGTCCAGTGTTATGAATGTGACGACTGCAGCATGGCGTTTAGTTGTAGCTCGCAACGTGCTGAACACCAGCAAATTCACCAGGTAGAGAAAGCCCCCGGAGATGATGAAGAGACAAAGGCCTTCAGGCATCGAGCATCGTTTCCAAGGCGCCAAAGAATCAATACTCTGGATACACACCTTGAATGTGACCAGTGTGGCAAAACCTTTAACAGAGCTTCAAAGTTCATTCAACATCAGAGCACACACAGCGGACTGAAACCACAGAAGTGTGACGTGTGTCAGAGGGCCTTCCGGTTTCTTTCATCCCTGATTACTCATCAGAGATTTCATGCTGGCCAGAGACCACAGCTGACTCAGCATCAAAGAACTCCCACACAAAAGAAACTCTTTGTCTGTAGGTTTTGTGGAAGGGCCTTTCACAGTTTCTCAGAAAAAATTCAACACCAAAAAACTCATACTAGAAAGAAATATTACACATGTAATCACTGCAAAAAGGACTTCAACCCATATTCACAGTTTCTCTTACATCAAAGAGTTCACTCTGGAGAGAGACCCTACAAATGTAATGATTGTGAAAAATCCTTTAAAAGCCAATCGAATCTTAACAAACATCAGAAAATTCATACTGGAGAGAAGCCCTTTTCATGTAATGAATGTGAGAAGACCTTTACCCAGCTCGTAGATCTTAAGCGTCATAAACAAATCCACACTGGGGAGAAACTTTACAGCTGTGATAATTGTAAAAAGACCTTTGTCCGTTTTTCAGATCTAACGCGACATCGAAGAACCCATACTGGAGAGAGACCCTACAAGTGTAATGTTTGTGAAAAAACCTTTAAACATCAGTCAAATGTTATTAGACACCAGAAAAGTCATTCTGAAGAGAGGCCAGAGACGCCCTTTTCATGCGACGGATGTGAAAAGACCTTTCGCTATTACTCTGACCTTAACCGACATAAAAAAAGTCATACTGAAGAGAAACCTTATAAATGTAGTGAATGTCAAAAGGCTTTTAACCATAGTTCAAATCTTAGTAAGCACATGAAAATCCATACTGGAGAGAAGCCCTTTGTATGTGATCAATGTGGAAAAGCGTTCAGTCTAAATTCGAAACTGTCTCGTCATCTGCAAACTCATGATAAAAAGAAACCCTGACTGTAGAAGAGGCAGGGAGGCATTTAGAAATCACTTACCTTTTACTAGAAATCGAAAATCTAAACCAAAGAGATCAACGTGGAAAGGGTGTTAGCCAAAGTCCAATTCTTCTGCATGAATTCATCCTGTGTGGAATATTTTAGAAATTTAAATACAAGTTGAAGAAATGGGGAGATACGATCAGAGACATATTTTCTGTATTTCACTGACTCAGTTCTTTGAGCAAAAGCAGCTAAACGTGCCCAAGCAAAATTTGAACCTGAAAACAGCAGTTCCTATGATGGGAAGTAGACTCATAGGCAGCTTGAGGGTGGAGTAAAAAGAACAGACTCACTTTGCTGATTGTTCATTATGTATTTTCACTGGATGAGTAAAATCCTAGTTTTAACAGAGGTGGCTCTCTATTTTGTGTGGAGGGGATACAACTCTGATCTAGGCGTAAGTAAGGACCACAAAAGCCATTTCTTTGGAATTAAAACTTCAGAGAAGAAGAAACGTTGCCAGTGGACAATGAAAACAAAAGGTGGGTCATTATTTAAAAACCTAAAAGAAAGTTAAGAGGGAAGACATGAGAAATTTAAAGGTGGTGGGTCACTGGGCTACAAGACAATGTTTCTGCTCCTTGTCTAGATGGATAGAATTCATAGACATCCAGCTTCCTGGAGCAGTTGGCACCATTATTGAATGTATCCAGAGAACCAAGAGGAGACGGAGAGATGGCAACAATTCTATGACTTAGATTCAGGACTTAGAGAATCCATAGTAGTGTTATTCAAAATAAGTTGATTTCCTGTGTTCCCTGATAAGTAAGTCACAAGTTTTCTAGGGCCTGCTAACACTGGTGGGAAATGTTGCATACATTCAAGTCTTGTGTCAGAAATCTACACTTTTCTGAATCAGTTCCCATAATCATTGGTGGCAGCTTAGCCCTGTTCAGTCAAGTGGGGTTGGGAGTAGTTGAACATGTCTCTTTAGGACTGGTCTCAAGCCATAGAAATTGATGGAAAACATTCAGTTTCTTCTTTGTGGGTCGTTCTCTCATCTTTCTGACCTCTGCTTTCCCAGGTATTAGAGTATTATAGTGGCTGCCACATGGCTAAATTGTTGTGTAATCATTGGAGGCAGCTCCTCATCTATGTTCATTCCTTATGTGCTTTTTTTTAAATCTCTAAGAAAGGGTATGGACATAAGCTCACTTTTTGCAAATAACCTATAAAATTATGTGTCTGTTGAGTTATATATACAATGAAAATGCAACTGAATAAGTTTAAAAGATGAGTATAAAATATATGTGATCAATGCAATTATGAAAATGTAAAATGGTTACTGGGGTAAGGAGGGAAAAATGGGGCAGTTACTCCTTTGGTCTTTAAAATTCTGGTTTAGAGTCAAACTAAATGGAAACTATTCTATGTGTTTAAAATATATTAAGAATTTCCAACATGGCTCTTAACTCTGGAGTCTATATTATAAGGAAGAAAGAAAAAAGCTTAACAGAACAGCTTGTTCTAAAAAGTCTAGTATTCCAAATTTGCTAACAGACTCAATAGAAACCTAGATTCCAATAAATGTCTTTTTGTTGAGGGGGCAAGGCTTTCCTGGTGGCTCAGAGGTTAAAGCATCTGCCTGCAATGTGGGAGACCCGGGTTCGATCCCTGGAGAGGGAAATGGCAACTTTTTTTTATATCTGTTGCCATGATTCCTGGGAATAACCACTATAAATCCTAAGTCTCTAATTACATGAAAAAGGAAAAAGTTAGAAAATAAAAACAGGAAATAGCCATTATGCAAAAGTTAGGCCATTCAAAACATTCCTATTGGAAAGTTTCAGCTGAAAAAATTTCCTATTGGATTTTAACATTAAAACCACATAAGATATTTCTACTGTTTAAGAAAATAATAAGAGTTGTTGGTATGATACATGGAGAGAGAGCTAGAAATGCTTATATGGAGATTTAAAATGTCATCTAAACACTAACTTAGTGTGTACAACTTTTTCTTTTTGCTTTTAATAGTGAATTCCTTATTTAAATTGAGTTTTCACGGTCACACATTTGAGGACAGAATCCAACAGGGTGTTGACGTGAGCTACCCCCTGGCCCCCGACGAAAGATACACTAAGTCTTAACCCCCGCGTGCAGGAAAAACTCAGTTCTCCTGTGTTCTCCTTTACTCTTACACTACCACCACACTGACACTCCTTGCACCAGATATGTGGGGGGGTTTCCCACACCAAGCCATTCTGTGATATTGCTTGGGGGTCATAATTCAACCCAATTCTGACAACCTGAGGATTGTGTCAGACTAAGGTTAAGGGCCCAAGTCCCAAAAGACTGCCCCTCATCCCTAACTTCAAATCCCAAGTTTAGGTGGTCACCTGCTTTGGTAGGTTGGCTCTAAATCAGAAGTTCCTCTGACCGTACCCCACTCCCTGCTAGAGTTTGCCTGAGCAATTCACAGAACTTGCTTGAGCAAGTTGCTAGAGCAACTCAGGTGAACAGCTTATTGTAAAAGGAAATTAGGGATACGGACAAACATTCAGATGGAAGAGATGTGTAGGGCAAGGTACGTGGGAAGGGGCCTGGGGTTCTGGGCCTGTCATTCACCCAGCAACTCCACTTGGAAGCTCTCCAAACCCCATTCTGTTGGGATTTTTATGGAGGCAGCATCATCAAGCAGGCATGATCCATCCATGACCAACTCCATTCCTCAAACCTCTTGAGATCCACTCCAAAATGTGGGAAGTAAATCCCTAAACAACTTACCTGGGATTTGTTCATCTTCGAAGAAGAGAACCAAGAATGATGACATCAAAGCTGGATAAGAAAGAATGAAGAATGGAATCATGAGACAGCTAACACAGCAGCTCTTACTATTATTTACCAAGAAAATGGCTCTTTGATCCACCTGGTCCAAGAAGCACAGGAAATTACACAGTGAGGGAATATCCACTTGTCAGAATTCTGAAATGATCACGTAGAACTTTTTATACCGAGAAAATGTAAGTAGTGGGCTTGCTTCCCTGGTGACTTGGCAGTAAAGAATCTGCCTGCCAATGCAGGAGACTCAAGTTTGATCCCTGGGTCAGGAAGATCCCCTGGAGAAGGAAATGGCAACCCACTCCAGTATTCTTGCCTGGGAAATCCCATGGACAGAGGAGTCTGGCGGGCTACAGTCCATGGGTAGAAAAAGAGTCAGAGGCGACTTAGCAACCAAAGAACAAATGTAAGCGATGGTTTTCTATGGAATGAATCCGCACGAAGTGTCTTTTTCTCTTTAACACATCTGTACCCTTCCTTTCCCCTACCATTGCAATGCACATTTTTTCTTCTGAAAGCTGAACTGAGGCTTTCATGAATCACAATGATCATTCAATGGTCTTCGAATATGGTGTGATCACCCAGGTTTTGCTCACCCTGGAGAGGAAAATTCTGGCCCCCAAACTCTTCTTTCAGGGATTCTTCTGTTTCTGCCTTAAAATCCTAGGGAGAGGTTTCAGTTTAGAAATATGTTTTTCCAGGCGTGATTTCTGTCCTTGGGGCCTCCTGCTTTTTCCTTCACTGGGATGGTTTTGTTTCTACGTGGGCATAGCAGCCACATTTCCATCAGCTGGACTCTGCATTTGGACTCCCAGTGTTGAAGTGCCTGGTCAGCTGGACCTTTTCTAAAGTCCAATTAAGACTGCAGAGTGAAAAAAGCTGCAGGAGGCAGAACGAGCCTAGAAGCCTTGATTATACCTTGTTACCTAAGGGAAATAGGTCCAATGCTGTGATTTTCAAAATACATAGTGTAATTGCTTCCTAGGGCACACAGAAGGCAAGTCATCATGCCAGAAAAAAAAAAAAAAAACCAATGAGGGTAGGCAGGGGGGAATATATATTACAAAATCATGCACGTGTGCTAGGTTGCTTCAGTCATGTCCGACTCTTTACCACCCCATGGACTCCTGCCAGGCTCCTCTGTCCACGGGATTCTCTAGGCAAGAATACTGGAGTGGGTTGCCATGCCCTCCTGCAGGGGATCTTCCTGACCCAGGGATTGAGCCTGCATCTCCTGCATTGGCAGGTGCGTTCTTTACCACCAGTGCCACCTGGAAAGCCCCACAAAGAAAGCCCCACAATGAGACTGGGAGTAAAACAGACCTCACTAAAACAGATTTTTAAACAGTTTTAAAATTTACTCATTTACCAGGGAATAAATCACTTTAGCTCTCTGTAAATGAAGTTATAAAATGTGCTCCTAAAGGTGCGGTAATGCCAACTTCATAGCCTGGTTGGGTGGACTGAGTGAGACATCTAAAAATCTTTGTAACGTTGATTGCAAGGGATACAAGTCCGGAGTGTATTGTATTCTGGCTTGCTCCCTGCAACGTACTTTTTTTTTTTTTTACTGCACCAGGAGGCATGTGGGCTCTTAAGTTCCCTGACCAGAGATCCAACTCAAGCCCCCTGTGGTGGAAGTGTGGAGTCTTAACTCCTGGACTGCCAGGGAAGTCCCATGGGCTTGATTTTTACAAATGCTATCTCGTTTTACCTCAGAACAACCCAATGAGGCAAATATTATTCCTAGGCTCACTTTTCAGATGAGAAAACATGATGAATGTGAATAAGATGCCCTGGGAAGCAGTGCTGTACTGTGACAGGACCTGGTCTAAACACAAACACCGTGCTCTTAAAACCTCACGCAGCACAGCAGACATCAGCCCGGCCCCCCAGCCCCCTGAAATCTTTTCCGGTCAAATCTGCTCCCTGGCCATTCCTGCCAACTGAAGCTCACAATTTTTCTTACAATATATGCACAGTATAAAATAACTAATACAATGATTCTAACATTTGTTTCTATAATAAACATTCCTTCCCTTCCCTGCTGTTCTCCACTACTCTTCAACCCAGCCCAACAGGCTGCAGATCTAAGTTGCATCAGTGGAACTTTGGGGACAAGATTTTAGCTATTTGTTGTTTAGTGGTTCAGTTGTGTCGGACTCCCTGCGACCCCATGGACTGCAGCACATAGGGCTTCCTTGTCCATCATCAGCTCCTGGAGTTTGCTCAAACGTATGTCCATTGAGTCGGTGATGCCATCCAACCATCTCATCCTCTGTCACTGCCCCCTTCTCCTCTTGCCCTCTTTAGCCATGTACAAACCTTGCACCTTCACAAAGAACCTTCTTTTTTAAAAGGGGGGCTGCAGGGAGCGCCCGTCATGAGGCCTGCAAGTCAGGAGCTCTGCCCTCTGTCGCCTTGCCCTCGACCATCTGGGAACCCACCTCAGGGAAGGGATGCGGGCAGAGAGTGCGTCCACTCTCCGCGGGCCAAGGCCAGCTCCGCCCAGCCCTTCGCCCCCGGCCCCGAGGGCTCGGAGCTCCCTGCCAACCCTTTAACTTGCGGGTGCACCCGCTTCGCCCAGGTGACCGCGGAAGGGCGGGTTCCGGGCGCTGCAGGACTCTTTCCCCGGAATAGCCTACAGAATTGGAACGAAGAAAACTGGAAAGCACGGTAGGTAGCGCACTGGCAATGGCACATGCGCAGAAGAGGCCGCCGGGCCGTCCTCCCCAGGGTTCCCCAAGGGACCGTCCACGCTTTTCCGGACTACATTCTCCATGAGGCTCCGCGGCCGCCGCCCACAGCGGGGCTCCTTAGAGGAGCTTCTGCTGTCATTACCCGGCTTGGGTGATTGCCTGGAACCATTAATACAAAAAGAGTGCATATGAACTTCATCGAAGACTACAGATGAGAAGTGAAGATGACAGACTATGAAATGTCCCCCCAAATGCAAATGACTCCCCAGGCCTTATCTTTCTCTTAAACTTGTAGGAACACCAGAAGGGCTTCCCAGGTGGCGCTACTGGTAAAGAATCCGCCTGCCAATGTAGGAGACATAAGAGATGCGGGTTCAATTCCTCTATCCGGAAGATCCCTCGGAGGAGGGCATGGCAACGCACTCCTGTATTCTTTTCTGGAGAATCCAATGGACAGAGGAGCCTGGTGGGCTAGCTCAATAGGGTCGCACAGTCAGACACGGCTGAAACGACTTAGCATTAGCAGAAACACTAGAGGCTGATAGTCCCTTATTCTTCCTGCTGTTGTTCCCATTCAACATCAGAAAATGCACTGGGGAATATGCCCAGTGAGCATTTCACATGTGAGAAAGCCTTCTACCTTAGCCTGGATCTCAAAGGGGAGCAATCAGAAAAATGTGTGTTGCATGGTTGCCTGGCTTAGTGGTTTGGAAAGAGTAGGATTGAAGGAGTGAGTGCAGATAAGAATATTAGAGGAAAAAGAAGGAATTTATGGCGCTGGGCAGAAACTGTGAAGATCTTTGTGTTTGTATTAGTTTTCTATGACTATGTAACAAAGTGTTAACGACCAGGGTTCTTGGTCTCCTTAATCAATAGGAATTGATAAGAAGCCAGACAAGAAATTCAGGCAAGGCTTTATTGGGGCCTCTGCTGCAGCAGTGGGGAGTGAAGGCAGAGGGCACAGGTTAGATTCCTAGTCGGGGAGCTAGAAGTCCACATTCCTCTCAGCCAAAAAGCCAGACTATAACAGCAAGAGAAATATTGTAACAAATTCAATAAAGACTTTTAAAATTGTCCACACATAATATTTTTTAAAGAAATAAAGCATAAAACAAATCTATTAAGCATAATTCTGGTTTTTTTTTACATATACACGTTTAGATAAAGTTATGTACATTAAATACATATGATTGTGTAAATTTAGATAAAATTTAGAAAGATATTGCAAGAATGAGGGGGAAACAGGGAAAGGGGCTGGGGTCTTGAGTTCTATAGCTTCCTAGGTCTCCAACTCCAAGCCTCAGTCCTGTCATCACAGAACTCAGGGACTGGTCCTCGGAAGTGATGATTAGTCAGGGAGTCTAGCGGGAGGGGAGGGGAGAAGTAGGGGAAGCGTGGGAGAGGAGGGTAGATGGCCGGAGGGAAGACAGGAAAGAGAAGAAACCAACAAAAAGGCAGACGCGCAAGCAGATATTGGATAATGCAGTTTCCACTGTGGCCACTAGGTGGAGGTATCATCACAGATCAGTGGCCATTGAGGGCAGGTGAACTTCGTTGCCCGGGTAGAAGGCTCCCGCTGCTATTAATCTGCGTCGACTCCTCTGTGGTTGATATCCATTATTGTTAGTTGTTTCGCTTTTGTTTGGTCCTCCTGACATCTATACCACTTTTTCCTGATAACAAGCACTTCCATTTTTCTTTGGGGAACAACCTATTCCCATTAAGGTCTACCATACACTCACATAGGCTGTACACTGAACAACCTCATGGGATCTGTCCATTTTAGACTGCTGGGTGGTGCCCACTGGAACCGAGCAGTGCTCAGCCTGCACAACTGTCAGTGTCAGCCATTGAATGATGGTCCAGTAAGCTACCCATCCTACTTCTGGTCTAGGTGGAGTGGATTCATTCTGATATGGATGCCATGAAGTCACTGCCCAATTAATTCCTGCCATGTGGATCCCTGGAGTTATCCTGGTTACTATTCTTTCCAGCTCCAACCAATTCCTTTCTGATTTCATTAGGCAGAGATACTTTCTGTTGCCAACAAAGAACAACAAGTCACAATCTGGACCTCAAATCTTCCTCAAACTGGAAGCCAGATCTCAGCAATGGGTCTTGAGTATTAGGATTAAAACTTGTTTTTATTCATTATCTATTCATTTGTTGCTCAGCTGGTAAAGAATCCACCCGCAATGGGGGAGACTTGGGTTCAATCCCTGGGTTGCAAGGATCCCCTGGAGAAAGGGAAAGGCTACCCACTCCAGTATTCTGGCCTGGAGAATTCCATGGACTGTATAGTCCATGGGGTCATAAAGAGTCAGACATGATTGAGCAACTTTCATTTTCATTCATTCATTTACTCATGTAATAAATATTTGGGAGCACCTCTTAGATTTGTATATTTATTGAACTGGGAAACTGTTTTACTAAATACACAAATCTAGGCTGTCTGTGATATAAATAGTGATCCCTAGGGTGGTGCAGTGCACAGCTTGTGCACCTCTCCCGAACAGCCCTGGACACCACTCTCTCCTCCAATACCCATGTCTCCTCAAATGCATGGAGACCCCTTCACCTCAATAGGGGTAAATGGGGGGGTCTCGACGTGAAGTGGCAGGATCCCCTTCCTGTCTGGACATCACGTCCCCTGGTTTCTTCTAAGAGCCCAGTCTGCCCTGGGAACAGTCTCTGATGACCCTGTTGTAAACAGGGCTGGCCTCCTGGGGCGGGGGCTTGGGCCGGGCCATGTGGCACTGAAACAGTCCATGGAAGGCCTCCCGGAAACGCTGGGACATGAGGGCATAGACGATGGGGTTGATGGCGCTGTTCACGTAGATGCAAAGGCGGCAGAAGAGAAGGAAGCCGAGGTTGAGGTAGGACGGGCTCAGGAAGGAATTCACCACCACCAGGGCGCGGTAGGGCAGCCACAGCAGAGCGAAAAGGACCACCACCACAGCCAGCATCTTGGTGATCTGCCGAGTGAGACAGGAAAACAAGAAATTCAAGGGTGCCCAGGGAGAATCCTGGCTTCCAGGGCGCTCTGTAACACAAGAGTGTCCGGGCCTGGCCAATCTGTGATTGCACGCACGTCCTCACTTCAACTCCATCCTCACCGAGAAAACTGCTCTGCATCCTTCTCTGCTCTGCTCAAGGCTTCAGAAACCTCCCAGCTCCAATCCACCTCCAAAGCCTTTGAATGGGCGGCTCCCACATACTGGAAGCAAATTCACTCATCCACTGAGCTTCAGGACACGGTACTGCTGCCATCATAGGTGGACACCAGAACTGAAGGCGTTCATGCCAGTAAAGAGTGTACAATAGTGCCAGGCACATGAGAGATGCTTTTGTGGGTTTATTGTGGGTTTACTGCTGCTGCTGCTACTAACATAACCTCTATACCACTATTGCAACTGTGTGAGGTTCAGAGCGGGCACAGCTGGGTTAGAATCCTTGCTCCACCGCAAACCAGTTGTTTGGCCTCGGACTGTCCCTCTCTCCAGTGGCTTCTCCCCAACAGACCCAGCCACACGCTTCCTTCCGGCTCTTTCACTCACCCTGCCCCCTCCCTTCTGACTCTCCTTCCTGCCTTTGCTCTTGGCCACCTGTTTGCCTCTCCCTGCTCCCTCCTCTTCACTTCCTGAATCTTCAGATCTCCGCAGCACTTCCCTCAAAGCACAGACTAAATGAAGCCTCCAAGAGGAGTGCACACTGGAAGGTGTTTCAAAAGATGCAGTTTCTAAATTCTGGAATGAAATCGCCACAAGGGGGCGTCTGTCGAGGGAGCTAATACTGCGGAGGCTAAAGGCGCACACGAGCCCCGGACCCCGGAGTCCTCAGTGATCTCTCCAGAGACCAAAACACGGCGGCAAACGTTATGAGCTTCAACTGCTCAAATAGTCTTTAATGAGCTTAATGAGCTGCAACTGCTCAAATAGTCCTGTCACCGGTTCTGCGACCAGCAAACCCTGGACACATTCAATCAGCTCTGGGGAACAGGGGAGAGACAACTTTCCCATCAAGCTACCCTGGTTTTCCAGCGTAGGATTACTTCTTAGAGTTTGTGAGTTTAGTTCCTCTCCTAATAGGCTTGGCTCTGGCTGAGTCAATAAATTCATGTTATATAATATTCTCCAGGAACCATGAAAAATCACACAAATTCCCTAGAAGGTCTTGACTTCTGACTGTACCAAATTCAGATCCTGTTCCATTCTATTTTATGTTCACTTGGGTGAGAAATACCAGCAGGGTGGTGGGCTCTGGAGCCAGGTTTCAAATCTTGGTTCTGTCATTTACCAACTCTGTGACCTTGGGCAGCCCTTCTGTGACCCAGTTTCCTCTGAGATGATGACATATGATACATCATGGAGTTGGTGTAAAAACTCAACGTTATAAAAATAAAACATAAATGCCCCAACAAAACAATAGCAATAGGTACCATATATTGAACACTTACTATATGTCAGATTTATATTTACTACCATCCATTGAGGTAGATAGACACTATAATTATTTTTTTATTTTCCAGTGGAGGAAATCAAGTCTCAGCAAGGTGAAGTGACTTACCCAAAGCCACACAGCAAGACATTAGCAAAGCTAGGGGCCAGAACCTAGGTCTAGAATACTCTTTTCGCTTCTAGAAGTTTCGCCTACAGCATAGATCAGGCAGGATTTTGATCCCAGTCCTTCCAGGTTGAGCCTGAGAGCAGTAACAGTAGTAAATAAGTGGGAGGGCAGGAGTTGCATTTGTCTGGAACCTAAACTTTCTATTTCAGACCTGCTCAGCCCATGTCCTGCCACCTTCTCTCTAAAAACTACTTTGATCTAAGTTATCTGCAAGCAGGATGGGCCAAAGGGGCTTTTGGACGCAGCTGGAAGAGCCCCCCAACAGTGTGCCCATCCCAAGAGGCAGGGAGATGGCACAGATGGTTCTTGCCTGGCTCAGGAGTGATTCAGCCAGGACGAGGTGCCTCTGCCTCCCACATGAGCTGTGGGTCAGGGTGGAAGGCTGAAGATAAAGACCAGCTGGACCCAGAGAGCGCTCCTCCCACCTCCATTCCTGGAAACCCCGTGGTATGATGAAACTGCTGGAACAGGGGTGAGGATACAGGGATGGGCAGTTGGGTTCCTGCTCCCAGGTCCCCTTTTGTGTCACCTTGGTCACTCCCTTGTCCCCTCTGCCTGTTGCCTTGTCTGTAAATTCAGGTAGTAAACCTCCCAAACAGGAGTGATTTCAGGAACCATCAGATAATCAGGCACACAGCAAGCGCTCAGTAAATGCTGGATTCCTCCCCAGGATCCTTTCTCCTCTTGTGCTTTCAGACTGTCCACTGAAGCAGCTTTAGCACCAGAGGGTGTGGAATTGTCTTGGAAAGTCACTTCACCTCTCTGAGCCTCACTTTCCTCATCAGTAGAAGAAGGGAAATAACGGGTATGGTGGAGGGACTCACTGAGGAAGTATAATAATAAACCAACGTGAATTTAGCCTTTAGGGTCGGACTCTTCACGACCCCATGGACGGTAGCCTGCCAGGCTCTCCTGTCCATGGGATTTTCCAGGCAAGAATACTGGACTGGGTTGCCATTTCCTTCTCTACGGGATCTTCCCGACCCAGGGATTGAACCTGGGTCTCCTGGACTGCAGGCAGACTCTTTACCATCTGAGCCACGAGGAAAGCCCAAATTTGTGACATCAACTCTAAATGAATTATTCCATTTCTGTGGGCACTCCAAAGTGCTCCACATTGCCCTTATCTCGTACAACAGGAGAGGAAACAGGCTCAGAAAGGCAGAAGTGATCTCTCCCAAAACAAGCCCAATAAGTGTCACGACCTGGATTTGAGCTTGACTCCAGAGGGCTTCCCTGGTGGCTCAGACGGTAAAGAATCTGCCTGCAACGCAGGAAACCTGGATTCCATCCCTGGGCGGGAAAGACCCCCGCCCTGGAGAAGGGAGTGGCTACCCACTCCAGTCTTCTTGCCTAAAGAATTTGGACAGAGGCGCCTGGTGGGTTACAGTCCACGGGGTCGCAAAATCAGACACGACTGAGCCACTAATCCGTTCACTACATTTTTGACTCCAGAACAGCCCAAGGTGCCATCCACCAATCTGCTGCAGGCTCAGTACAGGAGTCTGAAAGAGCCGGGGAGGAGGGCCCTACCTGCTTCCGGGAATGGAAGGCACCTCTCCTGCTGTTGGAAGACAAGCGCCCTTGGCCAGCGGGGCCGCCCTGGTGCACAGAGCCCGACCGTCCGGAGTCGCCAGGAGGCAGCGGCCCCGCGAAGAGGACGCGCGCTATTAGCGCGTAGCACACGGTGGCCAAGCCGAGGGGCAGCGCGTAGAAGAGCGTGAAGTCCAGGAAGTAGACAGGCAGGTAAAGAGAGCGCGACACACGGTAGCCGCACTGCACCTGCACGCCGTCGGCGTACGCGGTCTCGCGCGTGTCCACCAGGAAGAGCCAGAGCACGCGGTAGGCGCCGGTGCCCAGCCACACCAGCGCCGCGATGCGCTTGGCGCGCGCCGCCGTACACAGAGCCTGGGCGCTCAGAGGGCGGCAGATGGCGAGGTAGCGCTCCATTGTGAACGCGGTGATGGAGCCCGTGGACGCGTTGATGCCCACGTACTGCAGGTAGGTGATGCCCAGGCAGCCGGCGTGGCCGAAGATCCAAACCTGGGCGGAGGCCGCCTCGGTCACAGCGGGCACTCCAGCCGCCAGGAGCACCAGCAAGTCCGCGGTGGCCAGGCTCACCAGGTAACAGTTGGTGGACGTGACCATGTGGCGGCTCCGGACCACCACCAGGACCACCATGGCATTCCCCGCCACACCCACGGCGCACACGAGGGGCACCAGGGTCAAGGTCACTGCCTGGACAGTCAGTGGGGGGCGGGGCATGAAGCCCGGTCCGGAGGAGTTTGCGCTCTCAGAGTGCTCGGCGGGCTTCTCCATGTGCCTCGGTCCGCGCTGCCCCGCGAAGGCAGCAGCGAGTTGGGAACGACTCCCAGGTGCAAAGGTGTCCTGGGAGAATCTCCCTGAAGGAAGCTGCGCGTCCCGGGGAGGAGGGGCGGGTCTCGCTGCTGTCTCCAGCTTAACTGGTTTTTCCAACTCCAGGCAGGGTCTCACTGCCACTGTGACGCTGGAAACTCGGAGGCATCAGGAATTAGGCTTGTGCTGCCCAGTTGGCGCGATCGCTCCCGGGGTGGGGTTGACTGCAGCAGAGCATTCTGGATTGTAGGGTCGCGCTCTAGCAGGGGACCGGGCACCCGAATGCCGCTTCCTTCAGGACCAGCTGCTGGAGCGCTCAGTTCTTACCTTTCCTCTCCAGTTCTGGAGGCTCAGGACTCTAGTCTCGGGGATCCAGTCGATGAAGCTCGGTGCGCGGACTGACGATCCTTTGCCTTTCTAACCTCTTCTCTCGGCTCTGCACGACCCCCGCAGGCAGGCTCCTCTACTGTTCCCTTGTCCTCTCCACTGATGCCACTTGGCTCATTCCGGTTGCCCCAGCCCGGCACCAGTTCTTTCCACCAGCTCCTGGCACCGCACGAGGTCAGATGGAGGACGCAGGGTGCGGTGGGGAACGGAAGTTGAAAAACTAGCAGTGCGCCCAGCTCGCGCGTCCCTACCCTGGGCTTTGCTTCCTCCCTTCTTTCTCTACGGGAGCATCTCCTCTGGACCTGGAGGTGGGCGGCGGGGTAGGGGAGGAGTCGGAGACCCGCTGGCTTCCCAACACAGTTCCGGGATCCTATCCTGCTCTCCCTGGCGGAAACCTCAGCCCTAATCCTGACAAATGGGGATCAGAGACCCAGAGCTGCGGGAAAGGAAAGCTACTTGCTCCTCTGGGCTTGGGCTGCTCCTGTCTCCTCCTAAACGTCTCATCTCCTTGTCACCTTTTCACTTTCTCTTGCTTGTGAACCAGTGAAGTTGCTCAGTCGTGTCCAACTCTTGGCGATCCCATGGACTGTAGCCTACCAGGCTCCTGCATTCATGGAATTTTCCAGGCAAGAGTACTGGAGTAGGTTGCCATTTCATTCTCTTGCTTACTTTTCCCAATTTTCTTTCCTTCCTCCTGAAGCTGACCTGTACATTCTTGGAGGGTGCCCCGCCCCACAAGAATCTCTCCCGTCTAGACGGTACCACTCACAGGGCACAAACCTGTTAGGAATCTTAAGCTCTGTTCCTGCTGCCGAAAAGATGCTTAAGGGTAGTTGAATGAATGAAAGGACTTGCCTCTTCATTAGAGGAAGCTCCTTGAAGGTGGGACCACACTAAGCTTCATAAGAGGCATAGAGGCTGCTTCCAGGGAGCCTAGCTTCCTGCCTGCACCTCGCAGATGCTGACAGTTGTTGCCCTGACGATCCGTCGATTATGCGCTCTAAAAAGTATTTGTTCATCTGTGAAATGGAATAATAATGATAGAACCCATTTCGGAGTGTCTTTGGGAAGCTCACATGATTGATGTGGGGAAAATCCATGTGAAACACTTAGCTGTGCTTGACTGTGGCAAGGGGCGAATATATGGGTAGTTACAGTTCTATCTCTGTCTATCCATCTATCTATCATCCATCTATCTATCGCTCTATCCCTCTCCTCCCCCTTCTTCCTCCCCTTCTTCTCTGAAGAGCTTGCTCTGTCTACAAATCTGATAAATGGACAAAGAAAGAATGAGAGGGAACTTGCCAGGGGAGTATTCTGGGAGCACCAGCCAAGATTCCATTGTCCCCATTTTCAGTCTTTATCACAAATGATGACTAATGTGTATGAAACACTGGGTATTGCCTGGCGATGCTCTGTGTGCTTTACAAATATGTAATTCTATACTCTCTGTGTCCTATGGGACAAGTATTATTAGATTTCCACTCTGCCCTGTTCAAATTTCTGACACACAATCCATGAGCTTTATAACATGGGTGGTTGTTAGATAATGATAACAGAACACAAGTGAATCAAACTGTCCTCAATTATCAGAAAGCAAAGACTATCAAAGTGGGAAGGGAAACCCATTCAGTAATTTTACACATGTGCACCGATGGTCTTCTGTTGTGTTAGGGACTGAGCTGGGTTGTCGTTATGAATAGTCAACTTAGAATTAGGCAAAGTGGCTTGATTGCTCCCATTTAACAGATGTGGAAACAGGGTTTTAGAGAGATGAAGTGATCTACTTGGTGTTAATTGACAGTAGAGATAAAGTAGGTGTTGGAACCAGATCTATCTGGTTCTAAACCTTCCACCAGACCCTGCCCTTTTGAAGGCATTTCAGTTAGGGGGCCACTGTGAACACAGAAGACTCAGTCCCTGGCTCCCTAGCCCTTATAGTGTAGTAAGGGAGGAAGACAGTAAGCAAATAGATAATTACACTTGTCAGAAGAGTTTTGAAGATACTACAGCAGTGTGAGTTGGAGAGCCGTAGTTTTTTTTCTTTTTCTTTTAGGTTGTGACCACACGGTGTACAAGTGGGATCTCAGTTCCACAACCAGTGACTGAACCCTCACCCCCTGCATTGGAAGCACAGAGTCCTGGTCACTAGACCATCAGGGAAGTCACGGTAATGCATGCCCAAGAAAGTGACATTTAAGCAGAGTTCCTGGTCATTCTATTTGTCCATCATCAATTCTATCCCAAACAATTCTAAGTTACTAGTTTTCTTTTCACTCAGTATCCACAGAAAATAAATTTTGTATAGTATCTCAGTATACCTTACACTCACACACACACGAGCTGAAACGATTTTTACAAAATTATGCTTGGGCTTACTATGAGCAACGTGTGCTGGTATTTTCTATTCTATTTTTTAGAAAGACTGGTTGCCATCTGTTAATTTGGTTCCTGATCCACGTTTTGTGACTCATCTTTTTGAAAAACATTTCAGCCAGTCTTGCTAGTCCCATCTCCCCTCCTAGTGCTCAGGGTGGAAAGAAGCAAGAGACTAATTCTAGTTAATGAATCATGAAGCAATCTTGCTGGTGGGGGGAGCTCTGGGGAGGTTATATTCTTATATAACCAGCTCTAGTGGAAGGGAGGGGTCGGGCAGAGAAAGAGAGAGGGAGAGACGGGAGGGGAGAGAGACAGGGAGAGAGTGGAGGGGAGAGAGACAGGGAAGGGGGGAGGGAAGACTCTAGGAGAGTCATGGGAGGGACACACCAGGGCATCTGCGGTCCGATGGTGGTGATGGTGTTACAAGAGGGAGCCTTCTTCCTCTCGCTCCTGTTTATTGCTGCATGAAGAACCTCTGATCTGAGACCTGAGCACAGGTAGGTGGTCTTGGTGTTTCACAGACTGCTCCCACCCTCCTTGGCTTCCTTCAGATCAACAGGGAAGAGACAAGAGCCCCTGAGAGCTGATGCTGCAGAGTCGCCCAGTCCTTGACCCGAGATTGGAACCCAGTACTTGAACTCATGTCTAGGATCACCTTGGCATTTCCAGGTGGGCACGGAGAAGGCAATGGCACCCCACTCCAGTACTCTTGCCTGGAAAATCCCATGGACGGAGGAGCCTGGTGGGCTGCAGCCCGTGGGGTCGCAAAGAGTCGGACACGACTGAGTGACTTCACTTTCACTTTTCACTTTCATGCATTGGAGAAGGAAATGGCAACCCACTCCAGTGTTCTTGCCTGGAGAATCCCAGGGACGGGGGAGCCTGGTGGGCTGCCGTCTATGGGGTCGCACAGAGTTGGACATGACTGAAGCGATTTAGCAGCAGCAGTAGTGAGGTGGGGCAGCAGAGTCGTTGGCCTTACCTGGTACCTTTTCCTCCCGGCGCTAATCCCGAGGATGGTCCTGGGGCAGCCAGCAGAGGGCGTTGGCTGCTGCCAGCTTTCCAAGTCCCTGGACCATTCAGCATCTCCGGCTGGAGACCCCAGGGCTCTCTCCACCACCTCAGTCAAGGGAAATTAGCACTGCCTCCCCCATCTGACTTGCTTTGAAGTCAGGGTAGGAGAAAGGTCAACATTCACATTTGTGACTCTGGGAAAAATCACATAATCCTCTCTGAACCTCAGGCTTCTCATCTGTAGACTGAGGATGACAATGGTCCCTTTGCTCATGTCACAGGGCTCTTGGGATAGAAGACAGAAGGAGGTTCCAGCCCTGTGTTTTCCAGTCTCTAGGCCAAAGAGGAAGGGGCTCCCGAGGTAAAGTGTGGGAGTGTCAGGAGGGCTGGAACTGGCCTTCACTCTGCTCCGTCCTTTTGGGCTGGGCACCCAGCAGGGAGCCCGGTGGGTGTCCTGAAAGGAGCTGAGCCTCAGACAAGTGATCTGACAACCTCCTTCTCATCATTTCTGTCCTTCAGAAACATCAAACTTGTCCCCACTTCACGGCCTTTGCACTTGCAGCTTTTCCTGTCTGGAATGTCCTTTCCCTTTCTCTTTGCAGGTCTGGCTCCTGCTTATCCTTCAGGCCTCAACTCAAAAGCTATCTCCTTAGAGAGGCTCTCCCTGGCCACCCCATCTAAGATTGCTCACCACCCTCTTTGTGACCCAAGTCTCCAGGTGAAATTATCATGCTAATTTATTTCCTTGTTTGTTGCCAGTCTTTCATCTAGGATGTAAGTTCCATAAGGAGCTTCGTGCGTCCCTTTTACCACTGACCTCAGCACAGGGCTTAATGTACAGAGTTGTCCAATAAATAATTGTTGAGTAAATGGAAGAAATGTTGGGCATCTCAGGTGGTGCTAGTGGTAAAGAACTTGCTGGCCAGTGCAGGTGATGTAAGTGATATGATTGTGATTTGATCCCTGGGTTGGGCAGATCCCCTGGAGGAGGGCAGGGCAACCCTCTCCAGTATTCTTGCCTGGAGGATCCCATGAACAGAGGAGCCTGGTGGGCTACAGTCCATAGGGTCACAAAGAGTCAGACAGGACAGAAGCAACTTATCACAGTACAGCACACAGCACATGAAATGTTGGTGAATTCCGTCTATTCAACTGGGCCAGACGCTTCTTTCCATGTGTGTCTCACATGGATAGGAGGAAAGTTCTGTTAGCCCCACTGAAAGAGAGGGAAAACGGCATACAGAAAGACAGTGATTTGTTCAGTGTCATGCAGCTACTAACTAAGTGGTTGAATCTGGACTCTGCTGTTTGTTAGATGTGTGACTTTGGGGAAAACAGTTAACCTCTCTGAATCTCAATTTCTTTGCCTCTAAAAAAAGTTAACAATACCATTGATCTCATACACTTCTGTGAGGTTTAATCCAGATGATGTACATGGGCGTTTTTATAGAGTTTGGGGCACATCTGATGGCGTGCTGGAGCCAGCTCATGAGAGCTAGTTGCAGTCATCTCTTCCTAAGTCCTCTTCGAGGAGGAATATTTACACCATGGAAATCAGCAAACACTGTATATGAGGGCTTTTTTTTTTTTTTTCTTAAAGAACCAGTTGTTAAGCATTTACTAGCAAACTCCCCACACATTGCAAGCACCCAGCAAATGGAGCTATTATTATCTGTAATGCACTCATTTTTATAGGGGCAAAAGTTCATGTAACACTTGGGAAATTTTTAAAAAATGTGTGGGTGAGTCACTGCCCACGCAAATGACAAGGCAGCTTTGTGAGAACGGATGTGATGGGGGCTGGCTGTTGTGGGAGACCAGTGTGCTTCTCGGGGATGAGGACAAACACCTTTGGGGAGTGGGTGGAAGAGTGGCTGGAGCATGGCCAGCTCAGTGCAATTGCTGACTCACAGCCGAAAAATACCCCAGAGCTGAGGGCGTGGGGGTGGAAGGGGCGGATGGCAGGATTTCTGTTCTCCATCCTTGTGAAAACCCAACCACCGGGATGTGCTTTTGCATGTCAGTTCCGTTAAAGGACGGATCAGAGGCGCTGGCTTGTAGCTCCACCTGTGTGTCCTCCTCCTGTAATGACATGTGACTGCAGGGAACCCGGCTCACTGGGCTCGCCTTGAGTCCTGGCATTCAGATAAACACTTTGGTAGCAACGTAGAGTGAAAGGGAAAGTAAGTTTATTTTTAGTGGCATTTCTGGAGAAAACCCCAAGGCGGGTAATACACCACAAAACCCCCTTTTCTCATCTCTGTGTCTCAGTATTTCATCCTCCAGGCAGCAACGTTATTAATATTTTCTCTTTCCCTCTTATTTCTAACCTGCCCGCCTCCCATCTCAAAAGTATCCATCTCTAGGGCAAATATGATACCCAATCCACTCTTCTTCCTAATATCCAATCAACCCTCCTTTTCAACGGGTTTTCAATTGGGTAAAACCTTAACCCGTAGCATTCAGTGGAGTAGAGGAGACCAGAATGGAATAGATAGACTGCGCTAGAATAGAACAGAATCAGACATGATTACATGGACTGGGACAGATTAGGACAGGATAGAGAACATCAAAGTGCATTGCACAAACTAAGACTAAACGTGGGGTCTTCCCTGGGGGTCCAGGTTTGATCCCTGGTCAGGAAACTAAGATCCCACGTGCTGGGGAGCCACCATGCCTACATGGGGCAAGTACTGAGGCTGCGCACTCTGGAGCCTGCGAGAGATGAATGAGTCCACGTGCCACAACCAAAGACCCCGAATAACACAAGGAAGATCCCACACGCCGCAACTCAGGCCCGACAAGACAGACAAATGAATAAATAATTAAAAAACTGTTTTTCATTAAATTTTTATTTCAGTTTGTGTGTGTGTGTGTGTGTGTGCATGTGTGCACGCGTGCATGCTCAGTTGCTTCAGTCATGTTCAACCTTTTGTGATCCCATGGACTGTAGCCCACCAGGCTCCTCTGTGCATGGGATTCTCCAGGCAAGAGTACTGGAGTGGGTTGCCATTCCCTTCTCCAGGGGATCTTCCCCATCCAGAGATCTGAACCCGGGTCTCCTGCATTGCAGGTGGTTTCTTTACCACTGAGCCACTGGGGAAGCCAGTGTGTGTGTGTGTGTGTGTATGTGTGCGTGCATGCGTGTGTAGTTGCAAAGAAACAGGTATTTCCTGTGTGGGCTGAGGTCAAAAAAGTTTCAAAGTCATTATTTTGGCATGTCTTCTCGAAGTATAATTTTTCAGTCCTTGGAAAACTGAAATCTGTTCCCCAGCCTCCCTTGATTCAAGTGTGATTGGGGTTCTCTCGCTAGCGGTAAAGAACCCACCTGCCAATGCAGGAGATGTAAGAGACACGGGTTTGATCCTTGAGTCAGGAAGATCCTCTGGAGGAGGGCATAGCAACCCACTCCAGTATTCTTGCCTGGAGAATCCCACAGACAGAGGAGCCTGCTGGGTCAGAGTCCATGCGGTTGCACAGAATCAGACACTGCTCAGGCGATATAGCATACACGTGCAATTTTTGAAGTAAAAGTAGAGTTGCAGTTTCGTTGCTTCTATTTCTGTTGGTAAGCAGTGTCCTGAAAGTCCGATCACTGTGTACAGCCATGCAAGGTAGGGATGCTCAGCCCTTCACCTGGGGATGCATTATTCATGTGGCCCGTGCTATGGACAACTTGCCCTAGAGGTGCTCCTGTGGTAGCCCTGCTGGAGGTGCAGGGATCTCAGTATTAGGGGACTAGTATTTTGGGAGTTGAAAGGCCAAGCTTAGGCATCCATGTTTTTGAGGGGCAAGTCTCCCACATGCAGCCTGGCTCTGGTTACAGAGGCATCTTTCTCATCCGTGGACACAGCTAAGAGAGTGCATCCTGAGAGCCAGCAGTTTGAACTGTGCTTCCTGATTTCTTACCTTACTGATTATCCCAGAGCCAAGTTCCCTGATTAAGGCAGCCCTGGACCCTCATTCCTGGAAGTCCTTTCCTCTAGTACTTCCAACTTTTGCAAGGACTCATTCCCTGTGTTAAATATCTCCTGGCTTAAAATATCTAAGGAATTTTCTTTAATCTGTAATCAAACCCTAATTGAGAGGGCACCCAGTTCAGGTCACATTAGTTCTTTTCAAATTAGATCAAATTAGTTTCGTATTTCTTTTTTTTCCAAACTTCAAACTTTTAATTTTGTATTAGGGAATCAGTTCAATTCATGTCTGACTCTTTGCAACCCCACGGAGTGCAGCACACCAGGCCTCCCTGTCCATCACCAACTCCCAGAGTACACTCAAACTCATGTCCATCGAGTTGGTAATGCCATCCAACCATCTCATCCTCTGTAGTCCCCTTCTCTTCCTGCCTTCACTCTTTCCATCAGGGTCTTTTCCAATGAGTCAGTTCTTCACATCAGGTGGCCAAAGTATTGGAGTTTCAGCCTCAGCATCAGTCCTTCCGATGAATATTCAGGACTGATTTCCTTTACGACTGACTGGTTTGATCTCCTTGCAGTCCAAGAAACACTCAAGAGTCTTCTCCAACACCACAGTTCAAAAACATCAATGCTTCAGTGCTCAGCTTTGTTTATGGTCCAACTCTCACATCCATACATGACCACTGGAAAAACCATAGCTTTGACTAGACAGACCTTTGTTCACGAAGTAATGTCTCTGTTTTTTAATATGCTGTCTAGGTTGGTCATAGTTTTTCTTCGAAGGAGCAAGCATCTTTTAATTTCATGGCTGCAGTCATCATCTGCAGTGATTAGGAGCCCAAGAAAATAAAGTCTCTCACTGTTTCCATTGTTTTTCCATCTATTTGCTATGAGGGGATGCCATGATCTTAGTTTTTGGAATGTTGAGTTTTAAGCCAGCTTTGAAGTCAGGCATATACATGTAACCACACCCAACTCCCATCCAGGTTGGCACATAACACTGAATAGAGTTCCACGTGCTATACAATAGGTTCTGGTTGGTTATCCACTTTGAATACAGGAGTGTGTACGTGACCTTATCTACCCATTACTCAGATTGCACACAAAGGAAGACCTAGAAACTGACTCAGAAAACTTTTTTTCGATGTTTAGGAGTGAGAAGATGTTTAGGATGAGAAGATTGCAAACTCCTATTTTGTTTTTTAAATTGCTATTGTTATAAACAACAACAAAAGACAACTCATGGCTTTATGATACTTAATCAGGATTTATGTGCCCCCCAGATCCACTCTAGCCAGAATTTGGAGGGGAGCAGAGGGCATCAGGGGAGAGAGGAGTGCTTGGCCCTGGGGACCCCACAGCCCTGCTTTCTCCTACTCTGCCAGCTTGGGACCAGAGGCTGCCCACACTCCTTGGTTCACGGCTCCTTCCTCACAACAAAATCACCCAAACCTCTGCTCTGGTCATCATGTCCCCTCTTTTCGACTCTCTCCTTCCTTCTCCCTCTTATGAGGACATTGTGATGACATTGCCTTCCCCCGCACACGATATTTCAGGATAATCTCCCCATTTCAAGACCCTTGACAGTCACATCTGCAAAACCCCTTTGGCCATGTCAGGTAACATACTCACAAGTTTTGAGGATTAGGGCATGGACCGCTTTGGGGGGCGTTATTCTGTCTACCACATGCTTGGTCCTGAGGGAGCTGGCCTTGGCATGCAAAGCTGATGGCTGGAGTCTGAGGCGATTCTCCCAAACATACTGGCTGTTCAAGTGGAAACACTTGGCTTGGGATGTGCTCTTACTGCTTAGCATCTTCCCCTTTGGCCACAAACTCAGCCTGCTTCCAGAGCCTGACCATCCCCTCCTGCAAGCCCCAGATCTTCAGGAAGGAGCTGAGACCAGAGAGAATGCAATTCTACCTCCTGGGACTTCCCTGGTGGTCCAGTGGCTAAGACTCCGAGCTCCCAAGGCGGGTGGCCCAGCTTCGATCGCTGCAGGGAACTAGCTCCCACATACCTCAACTAAAGATCCCGCATGCACCTAAGACCCAGTGCAGCCAAATAAGTGAATAAGCAAGTATTTTAAAACATTCTACCACCAGGTATCTGGCTGTTTAGGTAATCGTTACTGAGCCCTTGCTCAGCTTCTGCTTGAGATGCTAGGAAAACTGTGGAAGACCAGACAGATAGCATGGAGTTTGCATGCTTGTGCGCATGTCATGAAACACACCAGCAAGTAAACAAACAAAGGAGAGAGCTAAATATACAAATGCGTATGTAAGACAATAAAGGATATTGGTAGAGTTATGTATAAAGATGATGGAACAATTTGATATGAAAGATTAGGGGTCAGCAACCATTTTATTTAAAGAGCCAGATGATAAATATTTGATTTCCTACACCATGTCTGAACTACTCATATTTCCCATCATAGCAAAGGAAGTCAGAGACTACTTAAATAAGTGTATCAAAAGTCCAAGAAAACCTATTCATGGAAACAAGCCTGATCTGGCCCACAGATTGGAGCTTGCTGACTCCTGTGATAGAGGAGAACTCCTGTGATAGGTGGGATGGGACAGTTTTAGGTAGAATAGTCAGGGAAGGCTTCTCTGAGGAGGTGATATTTGAGCTAATGTCCCAGTGATGCAAAGAAGCCGGCCGTGTTTGAAGGAAAAGTGTTCCAGGATGTGGGAATAGCAAGAGCATCACCCTGAGGTGCAAGCCAGCCTCTGGGGAGCTTAAGCCCATACAAGCGAGGGAGAGCCTGACTCGGTTAAGAATTTGTAACCCAGGCAGGAAAGAGATCTCAAAGGGATAACTTAGGAGAGTTTAATGAAGACACAGAGAGGCGGGGACTTGGTGAAGGGAAGGATGGGGACGCCCCCACAGACCTGTACCTGGTAGACTGGTACCTCTGGGAACACCACAGGAGCTGCAGCCACGGGACAGGGGTCACCCAGAGCGGGAACATGGGCCTCTGCCAGGAGGTCTCCCGGACTAACATCCTGACCTCTCTCCCCGCTCCCACGTTAGACCTCCTGCCAGCACATGCTGTTGGCTGAGCCCAACCAGAGGTCAGAAGTCAAGGGAATGACAGAATCACTAAAGGTCAGATGCCTGGGAAAGAGAGCAGGTGAGAGAAGGGCAGAAAATAACCTAGAGGGAAAGACAGGGAGTACCAAGCCCACAGGGTAAGGAGTTGCGACGGTATTATAATTTCGATAGGGATGAAGTGGCCATGAACTACAATTACCCATCAATTTGAATTTCAGATAAACAACAAATATGGGTCTCATGTAAGTATCTTCAGGATGTACTTATACAAAACCTGTTTTGGTGTTTATCCAAAATTCAAATTGAACCAGGTATCCTGTACATTTATTTGCAAAACTTGGCAACCCTAGGTTGGAAACCCCTGAAGGAACTGGAAGGAAAGGAATAACAATCTAATTTAGAGTTTAATAAATACAATGTATTTATAAAACTGAGAAAATTTTAATGACTATAAATAAGTCCAGAGGATTCAGGAACATACAGATAAGTTTCAGGGGCATTTCAGACATAATCAGGGTGCAGAGTCTCCAACTACGGGGGACAGCAACCTGGACGGATGCCCCCTGACTTGCCCAGAGGAAGCTTGTCCACACTGTGCATTATCCTTTTCTGTTTATCCAGGCCTTTGCTGCCCACCGTCTCATTCCATCCTTACTACATTTCCATGTGCAAAGCAGGTCACATTAATTGTTGCTATGCAGTCCTTATTCAGTTTCAGAAACCAAGGCTCAGCGAGGGGAAGCAATCTACCCAAGGTTACACAGGGAGGCAGCAGAGGGACCAAGGTTACAACTCAGGTCTGGGTGATGCCAAAGCTCTTTCCCCTCAGTCTCACTGCTCCGTGTCCTTCCAGGCGTCCAGCAGGTCTGTCTACCTGTGCTGAGCTCTAGCTGCCCGTCCTGGGGGTCAGGAGCAGGAGGAAGTGTCTTGCGGCTGCGCCGGCTGGCCTCGGTGCCTGTCGTATCTTCGCTGGAGGCGGGCATGAAGGTGGCAGACCCTCTTGGCCTCCTGGGTCCTGAAGAAGGAGGCGGCGATGCTGTGCCGCAAGCGGCGGGCGTAGGTCTCCAGGAGGACCGTGGAGCAAGCCGCGAGCTGCAAGGCGCCTGCAGCCAGGGGCGCGGCTGTGTGCGGGCGCTGGGCGGGCAGCAGCGGGCAGCCTGGGGCAGTGAAGCGCAGCTCCCACTGGAAGGAGTTGTGGGCAGAGAGGTAGGGGTTCTCCAGAGGTGGCCGGTTGAAGAGGAAGGGGAGGAAGCCCAGGATGGTGTACGCAGCCTTCAGAAAGGAGGGAAAGGTCAAGTCAGCAGACACCCCGGCCATCCCCTCCCCCACAAACAGATGCTTCTGGGCTGGACCGGTCCAACTTTCCCTGCCCGCATGTCTGCAAAGTGGGCGCGGAAGTAACCCCTACTTCCTGAGCTTGAGGAGGGCCGAATGAGATCAGGAATCAGAAACAGGCTTTTTGCTGAATGAAAAGCACCGGCCAAATGCTATTTTTTTATTATTATTACTCTGCAGAG
Source organism: Bos indicus (assembly GCF_029378745.1). Taxonomy (NCBI): domain Eukaryota; kingdom Metazoa; phylum Chordata; class Mammalia; order Artiodactyla; family Bovidae; genus Bos; species Bos indicus. The sequence continues at coordinate 75,261,584 of NC_091772.1, forward strand.
AATGCTTTAGAGAAAGCCAATTCATGCCTACAGGCATTTTTCTCTCCTCTGAGCCTTTAGTGAATACTTCAGACGTTCTAATCCATCAAATAAACACAGTTGTATGAGGTTGATTCTATCAAGAGCCTCATTTAAAAGATGGAAACCTAAGGTCACATTGAGAGTTACATGCAGCCCATCGAGGGATCGGTCCCAGCTAGGGTGGGTCCCGATGTCCTGCTTCTATTAATACGTATGTGCATGCTCAGTCATGTCTGATTCTTTTGCGACCCTGTGGACTGTAGCCCACCAGAATCCTCTGTCCATGGAATTTTCCAGGCAAGAATACTGGAGTGGGTTGCTGTGCCCTCCTCCAGGGGATCTTCCCGACCCAGGGAACAAACTCACATCTCTTACGTTTCCTGCATTGGCAAGTGGGTTCTTTACCACGAGTGCCACCTGGGAAACCCATGCAGAATAAGTACTCAATAAATATTAACTACAAATATTCTTAGCTCAGAGTCTGATACTTTGGCATGTTTTACACAATGGACTTCTGTGTGAGATCTTACCATTAAAAAGAAAAGGATTGTGGCCAAAGAAGGTTAAAAATCACAAAACTAGATGAGATAGTAAATTTTTCCAATAGTAAATAGATGGTATTTTATATATCACTATTAAAATAGTAAATATTTCAGGCTTGGCAGGTCATACAATCCCTCTTGCAGATACTCAACTTCGTAGAGCAGGCATAGACAATACATGTACATGGCTAATTTGAGTCCAATAAAACTCAATTTACAAACACAGCAAGCTGGCAGAATTGGCCTGTGGCTATTGTTGGTGGACTCCTGATCTTGACCATTGGTAAGGTCACCTCTAGTCTATTATCTATAGATGTGAGCTATTAATAATAGCCACTATTTATTAAACATCTCCTATGTGGCATGGAGCCTACTAGATACTTGCAGAGACCACCACTTTTTAAGGCTCATGGTAATCTTGTAGGGTAAGGAGGACTGATCCAGTTTGTACACATGAGAAAAATGAGGCTGGGACATGCTGTCACATGTGAGGAGTGACTCTGGGGGGCAAGTTATTGTGAATGTCTCTGGGTATCAGTATCCAGAGTGATAGGGGTAAAAACAGAACCCACTGCTTTAGTCTGTCCTGAGAATTAAACGCGTTCATCTGCCAAAGCCTCTGGATCTCATGCTTACCCAAGGACAAAGACCTGCGGGCAAGTAAAATTCCATTATGAGTCAAGGGTTTAACAAACCCTATCCTTTCCCTTAGGCTTCCCTGATGGCTCAGATGGTAAAGAGTCTGTCTGCAATGCAGGAGATGCAGGTTCAATCCCTGGGTCAGGAAGATCCCCTGGAGAAGGAAATGGCAACCCACTACAGTATTCTTGCCTGGAGAATCCCATAGACAGAGGAGCCTGGGGGGGCGGGTGCTACAATCCACAGGGTCGCAAACAGTCCGACACGACTGAACGACTAAACAACAGCAGCAATCGTTTCCCTCAAGGAAATGACTCTGTTCAAACCTTCCGGTCACAACACTTACATTGTATTTGATGGTGAGCGTGACGGGCACAGCGGGCAGCTCCCGAGCCCAGTCCACGGCTGCCTGCGCCAGGAGGAAGGCCACGTAATCCATGGCCACCGTCACCGCCATGGCCATCAGGAGCAGGGTGAACAGCCCCAGCCTCACCAGACAACTCAGCAGTTCCGCCTGGGACAGCCTCGGCTGGGCTGCCCAGAGCAGCCAGGCTGGAGGGGAGGCCGTCAGGTGGGTGGCCCCGACCTCTGCCAGCCGCTGAGTCAGCTGCCGGGTGGCATAGATGTTATCAAACCGCAGGTCGGTCAGGTAGCGGTAGAGGTACCAGGCCGAGTCCAGCAGGAGGCCCAGCATAAAGAGCCCAGTGACCACCCTCTGGGTCCCCAGTGCTACCACCCGGGCCGAGGACTCCAGGCCAGAGAAGTCCTCCAGGACCTGCTGGGTGACCCTGAGCACGTGGAGCCGGAAGGCAGCAGCACTGTCGCCATGGGCCTGGAGCGTCAGGCCTTGGCTGCCCGCCTGGCCGTCAGGGTTCAGGGCCTGGGATGCTGTCTGCAGCCAGTGAGTGGTGTTGAGCAGACTCTCCAAGGAGCCCTCCGTGACGCACCTCAGCACCTGCCCAGTGGCACGCAGGTTGGCCAGGATGTTGGGCACCACGGCGATGGTCAGGGTGGCGGTGCTCCAGGACAGGAGAAGCCGGCGGCCCTGCTCTGTGCCCAGCGTGGGCACACTGAGCGCAAACAGGCAGCGGGCGGGGGGCACCAGGACCAGCCCCAGGAAGGCCAGGAGGCCGCAGACAGTGGCCACCACGGCCGAGGGCCCGAGAGGATAAAGCAGCGAGGACGCCAGCCAGCAGTAGGTCAGACTCGCGGCAGCAAGGGCCAGGGAACCACACAGGAGGATCTGGGTCAGCAGCTGGCCACAACTGGCTGGGACGGGCTGGGAGTAGGTAATCCAGGTGGCCTGCAGCAGGGCAAGGGCCTTGCGGAGCCCCAGGTACCAATATCTCCACCTGCATAAAGGTAAGTCGGGGGAACCTCTATCAGGAGGGTTGGAGGGTTGCCTGTTTCCCCAGGGGTCCTTGTCTTAAAAACTCTTCAACTGTTAACAGGCTCCACCCCCTTAGCTACAGAGGTGGGCACACCTCCCAACTGGTGGGCCAATCAGAGTAACCCACCCCAAACCCACATGACCCAAGCTGAGCCAATCAGAGCCTTCCCCAGGACTATTCTCACTGAGTTATCAGGAAAAGAACCCAGATTACTGAGGATGTGTATCTGGGCTGTTTATGTCTTGTGAGGGCAACTGGTGCAGGGGAATGAAAGAGTCATGGGGAGAGAAGCACAGATAAAAGAGAAAATTCACAAGAGAGAAATAGGGAGAGATTCTGGGTGTGTTAGTCACTCAGTCGTGTCCAGTTCTTTGCAACCCCATGGAGTATATAGCCCCACCAGGCTCCTCTGTCTATGGAATTCTCCAGGCAAGAATACTGAAGTGGGTAGCCATTCCCTTCTCCAGGGGATCTTCCTGACTCAGGGATCGAACCCAGGTCTCCCACATTGCAGGCAGATTCTTTACCATCTGAGCCATCAAGGGAGTCCCAGGGAGAGGTGCTATTTCACTTGATGTCATAGTTTTGGTCAGCTCACTGTGTGACCCCAGACATTCCTTCTTTATAGACTTCAGTGTCTCCTCTATAATTTAGAGGATGGGGAGAGTGGACCAGCTGATCTGAGGAAAATTTCTCCTTTATTATACTCTTATTTATTCATTTGACAAACATTTGTTAAGCAGTTACTATGTGCTACTCATTGGAGAAACAGGAATGAATAAAACAGAAGAGAATTTCTGACCTCATAGAGCTTCCTCTGAAGCGTGATAACAGAGGAATAGTAAGGAGAGCCGGGTTCTGGATACGTTTTGTTGGAAGAACCAACAGGACTGGCAGACTGATTGGCTGTGGGTGGGAGAGAAAGAACGGGGGAGTCAGCATGGCAGGGAGATCTGTGTCTGATCAGCTGAAAGCCCTGAGGTGATGTTTCCTGAGACGGGAAACCTGTGGTTGAAACAGGCTTGAGTGGAGGGGGCAGAGGGGAAACTGAGACACTGATTCAGCCATTTGGCGGAACTGCCATGTGTGATTGAAAACACAGTCTGGAATTCAGAGGAGAGACCAGGCAGGAGATAGAAAGTTGGGAGTCATGGACTGATAGATGGTCTTTAAAGATGGGGAAGATGAAATTCTTTAAGACTGTGTGTAGCCAGGAAGGAGAGAGCGCCGAGGACAGACCCTCGTGCCACTCCAGAGTTCATGGGCTGGGAGGCGAGGAAGAGATGAGAACAAAGAATACTGAGAACCAGGTCAAGTGGGGCTTGGGAAGCCAAGTCAGTGAGTGTTTCAAGAAGAAGGGGGTGATCCAATGTGCCAAGTGCTGCTGGTTGGTCAAGAAAGATGAGGACTGAGCAATGACCATTGGATTTAGCACCTGGAGGTCACTGGTGATGTGGACAAGGGCAGCTTGAAGACTGGACCGAGAAGAACATGAGACATAAGTGCAGACGGCGGTTTCAGATCATTTGTGCAGTAAAGGTGCTGAGAAATGCTATAGTAGCTGATGTGGGACCAAGTTCATTTAAGTTAGAGAAAGTCTAGCATGTTGGCAGATGGAGGATCCAATCAAGAGTGGAGACAGTGATGAAGGGGCAGGTCCCTGGAGTAATATCCTTCAGTGGGTGGCAGGACATGGAAGCTAGGGCTGGTCTTAGAAAGGAGCAGGGGCCTTTCATCCTCAGTAGTAGGTAGGATGGCAGAGAACATGGGTACAGGTGATGACGAATGGACAGGCAAGGTGTAGGTGCATATGTATCAGCATCATCTGATCCACACAGAACAGAGCAATAGTTAAGTGTGTGACCTCCAGACTGCTTGGGTTCAAATCCCCACTTCACCACTCACCATCTGTGTGACCTTGGATAAGTTTCTTAACTTCTACATGCCTTAGTTTTCTCATCTGTAAAATGGTACAACCTAAGTGGTACCTCACAGGGTCATTTTGTGTCTGGCACATAGCAAGTACCATGTCAGCCATGATCTATCATGAGAGCATCAATTTCACCAATATAGGGACTTGGTCTCTTTTGATCACTGATACACACCAAGTGCCTAGAATAGTGTCTGGTGTATAGTGGGTGCTCCGTAAGTATTTGTAGACTGTTACATGTTTGTTTCTGTTTGTTCAGGGTAGCAGGAAGCCAGATCAGCATTGAGGGTGAGAATGCTGGAAGAGATGATGGAAGTTTGAAGATGGACAAGAAGGTGTAAAATATTTATCCAGGAGAGTCAGCGAGTAAATGAACTAGAGAAGTTATATACATGCTGGGCAGCGTTGAGGACCCACTTGAGGTTAGAGATGATGAATTACGGTCTTCCCAGCCCCCGATGGCATTTTAATTTGGGACTAAGCTTTCTATTGTATAATTCATATTCAGAACATGATAGCTGTTAAAATGATAGCTAATAATTTAAATGATATTGGAACGGAAAACCGGTTCTAAGTCATATTGTGTACTACGGTGTGCATTGACTGTTGTAAAGGATAAGGAATCAGCTGCCATTCACTGGGTGTTTACTCTGAGCCAAGCACGATGGCAAGCAGTAAGCATGCATTTTCTCATTCAGTTCTCATGACAGTCTCACAGACATTATTATTACTCCCATTTCACAGCTTAGAAAAGTGAGGCTTACAGAGGTGAAGATTTCCCGAGCTCACACTGCCAGGGAACGGCAGACCTTGAGACCTAGGCTCATATCCATCAGGCTCGTTGACTGTTTTCTTGGCTGTGGCCCCCAGTGTCCAAAGTCCCCAGACCTACCCGGTCCTGACGAGGTGTTCAAGCGTTCCCCCGGGGGGCCTCATGCTTCCTGAACAGCAGCAGATGTGGGCAGGCGGGCTCAGGCAGCGATGGCAGGTGGAGGGGAAGTGGGGGGGAATTGCGTCCTCCAGGACTTGGGAAACCCTGTCACTTCTGCTTTTCTGCCCTTAATCAAGTGCTCCTGAGGGCCTTGTCCCGCCCTGCCTGGGTCCACCTCCCAGGGGGTTGGGCAAGCTGCCTCATCCTCTTCTGGCCGGCAGGAGCTGGTGGAAGGTGTGGGAGGAGAGAAATGGTCTTTTACAAGCAACACTACTAAACCTGATATCAGGAAGGTAGAATTAGTCCCATTTCACAGAAGAGGAAACTGAGGCTCAGGGAAGCCATGCAGCTCATTGGTGGTGGTGCTGGGGATAGATCTCAGCTCAGCTGCTCCTTTCCCTCCCGCTGAACAGTATGTGCCCCCAGAGGAGCCTGGTCCCTAACTCTTAGAGGGTGGAAACCCACAGGAGACCACTGGACCTCTGCTACGACTCTTTCAACATCAGTGGCTCTGGACCCTCTCTCAGCTCCCTTCCTATCTTTATTCCAACGTGGACCTGGCTTTGATCACAGCTCTGTCCCGCTGCCACCACCCTCCCCCCCAGCTGTGTGGCCTTGGGCAAGTGACCTCACCTCTCTGTCTCAGTTTCCTCCTCTTAAAAGAGAGTGCTTATGAGAACAGTTAGCATTTATTGAGCACTTGCTAAGGGTGAGGCATACTCCTAAGTAGCTTCTATTCGTGCCCACAGAATTGCTTCTCCCAACAATGCTGTTATTTCCATTCTTCAGTTCAGAAAATTGATCCAGAGACTTAACTCTCTCAACCCAGCTGCTTAGCTAGTAATAGCTAGAGCCACAGTTTATAGTCAGTAGTCTTGCTCCAGAATTTCCTGGTCAGCCCCTGGGCCCTACTGGTGGGGAGGGAAGAATTCACAAGATTCACATTGACCTTGGGATGCATCCGGCCCTGGCAAGAGCAGGCATTCAACATGAATTCCCTGTGTGTGGGCTCTACTGCAGTCACTGCCCTGCAGGTACACTTCCAGGCCTTTCTGAAAGCCAATCTCTCTCTGGAAAGTAGACACCCTTCCCCTGCCCCTCACCCAACCCAGGGTCTCTGTGCCCATCACTGCCAGCAGGACCATCTGCCTCTGGAGGCCTCTCCTGAGCCCCCAGCGCCCCACCCTGCAGGACAGACTGGTGCAGGGGGCACACCTAGGCGACATTCCAAACTCCCTGTCATTTCCCTTCTAAGGACATCGGCTGGGTCACTGCTCAGGCCTGAGGGAGGGCGTCCCACGGCTCAGATGAGGGAAGTGACATTCTCATAGTCACACAATTGGGATGAGACACCTGCAGCCCTCAGAGGGCATAACACCCTTCCTGGATCACAACCTAGGAAGCTGGGCCACTGTCAAGTCTGCCAAGAGCTGGGGACCCAGAGTAGATCAAGAGCAGGAAATGCAGGCACCTGCCAGGTAAGGAGCAGGGTGAGCCAGGTGGAACGAGTGGTGAGCTGCCACGTGGAGACCCTTCGAAAAGCGTAGCTTCTACTCTGCTCCCTGAACAGAGGGTTGAAGCCCCTTGAAAATGAGGCCCAACATTACCAGAGTGGCTAGTTTTTCCAAAGATGCCACTCATTCCCATTTTTATGTGACAGTCCCCCGATTTAAAAGCTAGCATTTTTTAAAAAATGAAAGACCATGTGCAGGCCAATCTTGGTAGGTCTGTGGGCCCGCATGAGGGCCACTGGATCACAGGCTCTGCAGGAAACCCCAGTGGACTGGTGCAGGGAGCTGTCTCTCTGTTTCTCTGCTGCAGGGGCCCTGGGCTGGAGGCCGTAGACCTGCCCTGAGATGCCAGCTGTGCCACTTAATGTGCTGTGTGACCTTGGGAAAGACTCTGTCCCTCTCTGAACTCTAATATATTCTGCTATGAAGAGAATACTGGTTCCTACTTCTTAGGGTTGAGAATTCAATGTGATAATGTATGTACAGGGTCCAGTAAACAACATATAAACTTTCCAGGCCTGTTCCTTTCAACCTGGGCTAACAGCTTGGCCTGAGTGAGCCCCAGGCTTCTCATATCAGATTGTACAGGCCTCTGCGGTGCCCACTGGACCAGAGCCCTGGCCTGGGCCTCATCACAAAGGAAACTTCAGATCCTTGTGGTGGCTGGAAGGGAGAGTCTTGGGAAGACATCATCATTTGCTTAGTTCTCACACTGGCATCAAAGAGCTGATTGGTTAAAAACCATGTTGGTCATCTCTCCAGGGCCTCTAGTGGATGCATAAAATCTGGGAGGATGGGAGCAAAGGTAGGGAAGGGGCAGAAGATATTTTTGGCTTTTTTTCAGCAAACATAGGCAGTCAATTCTGCCTATATAAGTGCTAGTCTGAGTTCGGAGAAGGCAATGGCACCCCACTCCAGTACTCTTGCCTGAAAAATCCCACGGACAGAGGAGCCTGGTAGGCTGCAGTCCACGGGGTCGCAAAGAGTCAGACACAACTGAGCGACTTCCCTTTCACTTTTCACTTTCATGCATTGGAGAAGGAAATGGCAACCCACTCTAGTGTTCTTGCCTGGAGAATCACAGGGACGGGGGAATCTGGTGGGCTTCTGTCTATGGGGTCGCACAGAGTCAGACACAACTGAAGCAATTTAGCAGCAGCAGCAGCAGCAGTCCGAGTTCAGGCCCACAATATCCGGAAGGAGTCTCTGAATCATCAAAAATAGAATGAACTTTGTTGAGGGGAATTTCTGGGTAGAGGATTCAGAGCCATAAGACAGAACAGAAAGAGGAAGTGGTAAGTCTTCAGGTCTAGAATCATAATCAGAAGTCCGTAGAATATCAGAGTCATTGAGTTTTACAGCTTGCGGGTATAGTATGTTGCCACCATCCATCCCGTTGGCTTGAGAAGGTAGAGAGGTGGCTAGATTCTTATCAAGTCGGCCATGCTAGCCAAGAGAAATGATGTGAGTCACACACATAATTAAAAGATTTCTAATAGTCATACAAAACTGAAATTAATAAAATATTTTATCCAACCTATTACATCCAAAGTATTATCCTTTCAACATGCAGTCAATATAAAAATGTATTGAGGACCTGGATGAGATCCACCAAAGGATCCCCTTGCGTTCTGGCTTCTGTTGGTGTGATAGTAAATTTTATGTGTCAATTTGGTTGGGCCACAGTATCCAGATATTTGGTTAAATATTATTCCAGGTCTTTCTGTGAAAGTGTTTCCAGATGAGATTCTACATTTAAACCAATGGAGTTTGAATAGAGCAGATTGCTCTACCTTGTGTGGTGGGCCTCATCTAATCAGTTGAAGGCCTGCATAGAACAAAGGACTGACATCCCCTGACTCCCTTTAGACTCGAACTGCAACTCTTTCCATATATATGCATCTTGTTGGTTCTGGAGAGCCCCCACCAATGTAGCTGGGTTGGGGAGCCCCAGGAGAGCTGGGAGAGAAAGGGGAGGAGGGAGATCCAGGGTGGCTACCTCCCTATGGGGTCACCAAGGACTGGATATGCCCCTGGACTAAAGTTTCCAGCTCCAGGTCAGCATCTGTCCTTGAGCCCCAGGGCTGGAAGGTGCTTCTCCATGGCTGGTCCTACCTCCCATCACCACCAGGGTCTGTGCTTTTTCTTGTGGTTTCCATAAGCAACCATCTGCTCACACCTTGCAACTAGACCTTCTACTAAAATCTCCTCATATGAGCTACTTTATGTGTTTACCATCTCTTTTTGAGACCCTGACTATGATGCCCATCTCTCAGATGGGGAAACCAAAGTCCAAACAGACAAGGATTTGCTTAAGGTCATACAGATGATATGGGTGGAGCCAGGTGTCCAGTGCAGTTCACTGAACTCCGACTCAATGATTTTTATTCCCCTCCCTTCCTTTTCCCATCAGGGTTTCCATTCCTCTGCCCACATGACTCTGCTCTTCCATTTGATGTACATGCTGAAATCTGTCCATTTCCTCTCTATCACTCCACATTTCCTCACTTCCACCTGTGGCCATGTTTTCCCAGCGTGAAATAACCCCCCATTCTCCAGTGATGGCCTCCAGCTCCTTGGTACCTCAAACAACACTGGCACAAATATCCTCCTATATTATCTCTTCAGGGATCCAGGGGTGATTTTGCTGGGATATAAGCCCAAGAATCGGATGGGCCACAGGGAATGCCGATAGTGGGTCTTCCTGATTACTGCCACGGTGCTTGCCAGGATGACAATGATAGTCCGCTGTCTTGCCAACAGAACATGAGGGTTTCTGTGTCTTCCCATTTCACCATCACTCACTGTCTACTTCTCTAGTTTTTGCTAGTCTGATGGATGCATTGTTGAGTCTTGGTTTAACTCGCACATATCTGATTACAAGCGATTTGAGCATCTCTTTAGAAACCTGCTGGCCACGTTCACATCCTTTTTCAGAACGGCCTATTTGTATCTTTCACTCAGTTTTCTCTTGAGTGCCATGACGGAAGGCTTCCAAAGTTGGTGGCCAGCCATCTTCTCTCCTGTTTGTGGGTGACATGCCTCCCATCAAGGAGCGAAGTTATTTCCCTCCCATTGAACCAGGCTAACCCTGTGACCTGCTTTGACCAATGTTTGTGTATGTGTTAGTTGCTCAGTCGTGTCTGACTCTTTGCGACCCCATGGACTGTAGCCCACCAGGCTCCTTTGTCCGTGGGATTCTCCAAGCAAGAATACTGGAGTGGGTTGCCATTTCCTTCTCCAAAAAGGCTGATGGAAGTGTGTAAAATCAAGATGATAACTGTACTTAGCAGCACAGTCACAATACCCTGTGACCTGCTTTGGCCAGTAGAATGCATTAAAATTGATGTTTTGGACTCCCAAGCCCAGGCCTTAAGGGGCCCTGTGGCTTCTGCTTTTGCCTTCTGAGAAGTCCGCTGTCATGTACAGCAGCCCAGGCTGAGCTCCTGAGAAGCCACATGACCCTTGGGGTGTCCAAGCCACCATGGGCATTCCAGCTCCAGCAAAACCCCCAGATGAGCGGCCCCACCCTCACCATGTACAGCAGAGATAAAACCATACCTGCTGAACTCTGACTAAATGCAGGAATGTGTTGCATTTTTCGGCCCTGAACTTTGGGCTGATTTGTTATGTAACCACTGGTAAGCAATGTTTTTGTCTCTTTTGACTTCTGGGTATTTCTTGTGTGTTACAGATGAGTTACTGGTGTATTTCTAATGACTCTGTATCACCCCTGCCACCCCCCTTCCTCCAACAGTAGGGTGAGCATATGGCTGACTCCTGCTGGCCTTGGTCCAGTGCTGCCTCCTCCGAGAAGCCCTCCCTGACCACCCCAGCTAACAGAGCCTCAGAGTAGGTTTGTCACACCGGCCAGTTCATTTTCTTCTTAGCCCATGTTATGACCCAGAGTCGCCTTATTTGTTTACCTGTCTACAGCCTGTCTCCTGGGATAAGTTCTATGTGGCTAGGGACAGTGAACCAGCATAAAATAGGTTCTAAATAAATACTGTTGGATGAATACATGGAAGAATAAATGAATAAAGAAATAAGCCAAATAAACCCTGGGTCAAAGAGCAAGATGGTTTTGTCATAATTTCTAGCATAGATTTATTTATCAAATATTTACTGAGCACCTACTATGTGCCAGAAACTGCTCTAAGTATTGGACGTACAGCACCGAACAAAAGAAAGTTTGCATTCTCATAGGTTTATATTCTAGAGGGTGAGAAAATTAATAAAAAAGAAAATAATACAGCATCCTGACTAAATACTAAGAAAACTATAGCAGGGCAAGGGGTTAAAAAGTAACGGTGTGATATTTAGACCCAATGGTGAAGGAAGCCTCTCTGGGGAGGTGACATTTGAGCAGGGACCTGAATAAAATGAAGAAACAGGCATATATTTGGGAGCAAAGTGTTCTAGGCAACAGGGAGAGCATGCGCAAAGGCCCCGAGGCAGGAGAGCTGGAGTGTGTGGCTGGAGTGGAGTGGAGAAGGGAGAGCAGTAAGGACATGAGGTCAATTCTGTGACACCCCAAGTTCCAGAATGTGGGGTTTGCAGCTTTTTTATGGCTATCAAGGCAAATGATTTCCAGGCCCAGGGTTGATTAACATTCTTTATTTTACAGCATTTTTCAATCAGAAGTATTTGAAATCACTATTCATCTGGTGATAAGCCCCTTGGGTTTCTCTGTGAATGAACTTCTCCCCTACCCCTTCCTATGGGAGGGCACTCCCCAATCCCAGTGGGCTGTAACTGTGACTAAATCCTGAAGGACGCCCCTACAGGAAGGACGGGAGCCTCCTCTCCCTCCTCCCTGCCGCTCCCAGGGAAAGGTCCATGACTCACACGTACTGTTCCAAGAGCAAGTGCAGTCCCCAGGGTGCGGCTCCCCAGCCGGGCTGCTCGGGGGAACCACATCCTCCGGAGGCGTAGGAAGGGGGGCCGTGAGCTTTCTGGGCTGACTGCATCCAAATTGTGCTGTTCCTAGGGGTGGGGGTACCTAGATGCTCCCGCTTGAAACATGGAAGGAGCACATCCCTCAGGATGGGCCCCACCAGCCCCCGGCTCAGGGGACATTATTCTTATGTGTAGAAGAGGATTACGGGGTTTCCCTGCCTAAGACACTGGATGTTTTACAAGGCCTTGATTTCTCTTTTGACTTTTCTCTCTCCCCTGGAAAACGTGGCCCTTGCTAATCACACATGCTTACCACCTGGGATGGGGGCAGGGAGGCAAAGAGCAGCTCTGGGAACAAGAAGAAGCCGGCAGCCAGGAAGGCCCGTGTGGGAGGCGCCTGGCCGGAGGAGCCATGGGCCACCTGTTAGTGGGGCACGGCCCACACTTGGCCTGACCCTGGAACTGTGGCCACACTGATTCAGACTAATCAGGAAAATCCTAAAAAGCTTGGGTAGAAAGGTCTAGAACTCCCCCTTGGGTGCTTGGGAGCCCAGAGAAACAGCAAAGAGGCTCTGCTCAGTCTCCATGTCCTCAGGATGTCATCTGTCTCTCCCTCGCTGTCTCCAGGGACTGAAAATAACCCTGGCTTCTAGGTATCAGCAGAGCCGATATTCAAACAACTGGTTCAGAAACGGCCCCCACCAAGCAGAGCACACACCAGCTGGGAACAGCTGGAACAGCTGGACGGGGACACGACAGCCCCAGCCTCTGGAAGGAAGGTGACCCCTAAAGGCAGGATGCTATCTCCAGATGAACCTCGCATCATCAATGAGGGATGCTAGTGGTGTCTCCTGCCCCAGCTGTTCAAGACAAACACCATTCCAGATTGGCTTACTGTTGCTGAAACTGGGCTTTCTTGCATCCTAACCACAGATCAACTCAGAGATAAAGGAGCTTGTTTCTCAGGCAGCAGAACTGGGAGGAAGTGGCTCCCTGAACTGTGTGGGAAACGAGAAGGTATCCTAGATAACGAGACTGTGGACCCGAGTGGACCGCTGGAAGTCACCCTTGCTTGCTGTGTACTGGATCACAGAGAAGAATTGCTTGATCAGCCTGTGGGGTCCCAGCAGCAGAGGATGGTGAAACCCCTGGGAGGGCCCAGCCCAAAGAGAGTTCCTGAGAGGGGCTCAGAGGGTCCTATATGTGCCGTTAGCCAAGCTGGATGGCAGTGCTGTGACGTTGGCTAAGTGGAGGTCGGCCCACTCTGGGAAGGTGCCCAGCTGGAAGATGGTCTGTGCCCAAGTATTCATGGCCAAGCTGAGCAGCAGGACGCCCATCAGGTTCATCAGGAGTCCCGTCCGCACCTGCAAGGGAGCCCAGAGTGAGGCAGGGTTCTACTCGAGGCCCATTATACAGGTGGGGAAACTGAGAGTCAGAAAGTCTTTCACGCCAGATGGCACATCTGGGGAGAGGTGGAGGGGGAGCGCAAACCCAGGACGGTTGATACCCAAGACGCTTCCATCTTTACACACCTAGGCTGACCCTCGAGGAGCTGATAACGTCCCCTTTCGTTCAGTGGTTTCTAGGAGCCAGGCCTTGTGCCATGCAGTTGTCACAGAGCTATGTCATTTACCCTGAAAGCAACCCTTTTAGGGTTGTTCTTATTATTATTCCCATTTTATAGAAGGGGAAAATGAGGCTCAGAGCAGTTGGCTCACCCAGCATCACACAACTTGAAAACAACCTGCTTTGATCGTTAAACATCCCCCCTGCTTTGCATTTCCTGTCTCCTTGGAGGCAGGCGTGTATCTCCCCTACCCGGCACCACCCCCGCGCCTGGAACACGGACGTGCTCAGCACACTTGTGCAGTGAATGAACTGACGAATGAATGAATGTCTGTCTCCCCGGGTCCCTGCTGCCTCTCTGCTCTGTCTTCCTGCCGCTCACTCTTGTTTTCTCTCCCTTTGTCCTGCTGGGGTCTCCGTCCCTGGAGACCCTACATCAGCTAAGAACTAGTCGGGCAGATCCCTCTTCTCTATAGAACCAGTTTAGGGTCTGCAGCCCCTGAACTGCTTGGTGCGATCATCCGAGGCGGCCAGTGGAGGGGGAAGGGCAGTAGGAAGCAGGCCGAGGAAGAGGCTCAGCTTGGAGGAGAGCCTTGCTAAAAGCTGGGATCCCCCACCACCGTCCTCGGCTTCTGTCTCCTCTCCATGTGACCAGGCACTGACGTGCACCCCTATGTCCCTGGTGTGGTCCGCTGCTCCATCTCCCCTAGAGATGCTGCCCAGCCCAGAGCGCTTGGCCAAACAAGTCAGAAGACAAGGTGGGGGGCAGAGAGAGGGGAAGGCCCTCATCTCCAAGGCAAACTTTGGAAAGCAGTGGCCAAGTCAGCGCTTCCTGAAATCACCTAAGCAATCATCCCAGAGTGTTTGCTAGTCGGGGGCTGGGCCCTCCCAGGGGTTTGCTGGTCCCATTCAGAATGACCTGTTCAGGAATTGGGGGGAGGGGAGAGTGGGAGTCCTACCCCGGTTCCTTGCCCGCCCCTGGTCCGCCCACTCCTCGGGGCCTCTGCTGGAATACGCCTGCACTCACCATATCTTTGACCAGCAAGTGTCCAGAGGCGAAGGCGATTGAGTTGGGGGGCGTTGAGACTGGGAGCATGAAGGCGTAGGAGCAGCCGACGGTACCGGGGATCATCAAGTACAGGGGGTGCACCCGCAGACGGATGGCCTGGACCCGGCAGTCAGGGGCGAGACCGAAACAGAGAAAGAGAGAAACCACACGCGAGGTGGAGACAGGAGGAAAGCGAGGGACACGGCGACAGATGGAGAGACGGGAAAGAGCCAGAGATGTCCGGAGAGAGATGTGCAGAGTGACAGAGAACAAGAGGAACAAGCGAGAAGATGAATTTAAAGACACACGGACAGAAATGCAGCCAGAAATACAGACACACAAGCCGAAGGAGAGACACACAGACAAGAAGAGAACCATAGAGAGGGAGACAAGAGAGAAGGTTCCTAGGTTAGCAATGTTCCTAGGTTAGCAACGTTCCAAGGTCACTGGGGGTTTATCAGGGAGGGCGGGCAGGGAAAATTATTCTAGAACACTGCCTCTCCAACTTGAGTGCATATCAAAGTCACCTGGAGGTCTGGTGGCCCCATCTCTCTCAGAGTTGCTGAGTCAGCATGTGTGGGGTTTGTTGCGGCGGGGGGCGGGTGGCAGGGGTGGTAGCGGCAAGAATTTGCATTTCTGACAAGATCCCAGATGATGCTGATGCTGCTGGTCCACATTTTGAGAATTTTGAAAATGTGCTGGGACCACATATTGAGAATCACATTTCTAAAACCTCATGCCCTCTGCCTGGTCCTTCTCAAACGGTCCAAACAAGTAGGTAGAGAGCAGGGATGCTGCTAAACATCCTACAATGCAGAGCTTCACATAACAGAACTCTCCGGCCCCAAATGTCCGTAGTGCTGAGAAACTCTGCTTTAAAGGGAAGCTAGAGCTTTGCCTACCGTTAGAATTCCTGGTATCCTTATCTGTCTACTCAGATTTTCTACTTCTTCTTAGTCCATATTTGGTCATTTCTGTTTTCCTAGAAAACTCTTATGTTACCACAGGTTGCTTTTCCCAAAGGAGGCCCTCTGGTGTGCTTTGAAAATATTTACTGTTTATGCATTTCTTAGAGAAAAAAAAAAGACAGTATTAAAAAAATCATGGTTCTGACACTTTTATGCATTTTGGACAAGAATGATGACAATTCTGGCCCCCGTGGAGCTCCCGGGATCAAGGAAGAGACTGGTGAACCTGTATTGGGGAGGGATGTTGCTCTCCCATGCCAGGACCGTGTAAGAACCCTTACCAGCTCCGCCAGGACGGGCAGAAAGATGATGATGGTGGCCGTGTTGCTGGCGAACTCGGTGAAGAAGGCGACCACCACGGTGATGAGCAGTACGGCCAGCACCGGGGGCACGCTCTCCAGGGGGTGCAGCTGCCCGCCGATCCATGCCGACAGCCCCGACTCCTGCAGAGGGAGGAAGCAAGAGCACCTCTTCACACCAGCCCACCGCCGCCTGCCACCCCGAGCCTGGGCCAAGTGGGAGGGGTTTAGGATTGGCTACAGCGATGACAACTACACTCTTTCACATACAGCTTGACTGAGGTTCAGAGAGGGTAGGTGAGCTGCCCAAGGTCACATATTCATTCAGCCTCTCTGCTCCCCGAGCTGCTGTCTACTCCATACTCCACAGGCCCAGGGCCCAAACCCCTGGATCCTTCAAATAATCCATATGGTTCTCCCAATAGTTCATTTGGTTTGGGTAGCCCTAATTTGAGTGGGAGAGGGGCACTGGAACCTCCATGTTAAATCTTCTCATTCCTCCAATGATAGCTATCACTTCCAAAAATATTAACATATTTATACAAAATATTCATTATTAATTTTTATAATTATGTATCAGTACATATTAAATATATAATATATATGATATATATATATATCATATATAATAGAAAACATGCATCAGCTAGAGGTCAAATACAACACAATGAATGTGTGAGCGCTCAGTTGCTAAGTCATGTCTGACTCTTTGCAACCCCAGACTGTAGCCCACCAGGCTCCTCTGTCCATGGGATTCTCCAGGCAAGAAAACCAGAGTGGATTGCCATTTCCTTCTCCGGGGGATCTCCCCACCTCAGGGTTTGAACCCATGTCTCCTGCACTGCAGGCACATTCTTTACCACCAAGCCACCAGGGAAGCCCAGCACAATGAATAAGATGACCACCAATAAAGATATTTATGATGATTATTACAATGATGGTACACAAACACTGCCATTATTATTTGTATCATTATTCATTAGATAAGAATCACCAACCTTTCGGCAAAGTAAACACTTCCTTCGCGTGTTACAGAGAAGGAATCCTAACTTGGCGAAGTTTTTGTGACTTGCTCAGTGTCCCCCAAATACTGGCTAAGATGTGTTTTGCACTCAGGGCCACGGAGTCAGTATACTAACATTCTCCTGCAAAGCGCCCTGTCACCACGTACTCTCCAGTGGACACACCAGACTGTCACTGCACCTCTTAATGAAGGGCAGTGCCCAGAGCTGACCACAGCTCTCCAGGGCAGTAAAGACAAGGTCGATGTCCTCTCTCTGACTCCAGACTCCACCTGCCATCAGTGCTGCAGAATTATCTCCAAGCTCTCTCTCTCTGCTGACTTCCCCAGGAATTACTCTACTTGCGGGTATTTCATAATGACACTCTCCCGGTTCTGCCCTCCAGGCTTCAAATGTATCCTTAATAACCCAGAATCCAATGCACCTTCGTTAAGACCCCAAAGCGGGAAAACGGATGTAAAATTGTGCTCGATGCTGCCCCCTGGTGGTGCCACGCGGCAATATAGCAATAAGGCTACAGGGGCGCCACCTGTAGGTCGTTTTGTTGACAAAGATAAAGCAGTTGTAGGCTTAGGAGCGGATCAAGGCCGGGGTTGGGTTAGACCCCGAACGCTTAGCCCAGTGTGTGTCTACCACAGCCCGTTTATCAGTGCAGTATCTTTTGGTACTAACACACTTCGGCTTATCAGAGAACAGGTATGCATTTCTTCTCTGTTGAATAGACAATTTGCTGTTTATCCAAAACTAAGGTTTCATCGTGGATTCTAGAATATAGTATACTGTTTTGATACAAATAAAATAAATTATTTTATTTGTCCCTACACCATGACTTAAAAGTTACCTTCAGGGAATGAATAATAAATGCTTAAAGATAATTCCCTAGAAGAGACCTTATAAAAAGTAAGGTTCTTCTTTCACATCCGCACTATTTGATAACCTAGAAATTATAGTGTATGGCAGAGTCCAGACCCCGGCCCCTCTTCTGGCACAGGGAACCCTGCAGGGAAAAATGGGGCCACTAGTTTTTCTCAGAGGCCACGGCTCTGGCAAAGAGACCGACGGCAGTGTGTGTAATTAAATGGAGAAGGGCTGGAGAGAGGGAATATTAATGACTTGGATGAATGAGGAGCCAAGAGCTTCCCTGTAGCCGGGCCTCTGGGTGCCAGGCTTCCAGCCAGCCTCCCCACGGCCACTCAGGGCCTTGGCTCGGTTTCCGTAGCCGAAGGGCGGTCTGGCCGCTTCAAGAGAGAGGAGACCCCCCCGGCTCCTGACCAGGGGCTCTCGAGGGGACTCAAGGGGCTTCACCTGCTCTTTCCTGTTCCCTTAGGAATCAGAAGCTCTGTTTCCATGGAAACACATAGCCACAAGGTTTTCCCAGGGACTCCAGGACCAGCAACTTGCAAGGGCAGAGGCGGCATGCCCAGGAGGTGAGGAGAAAGGGCTCTGGAATCAGATTAGGCTTGTTCCCCCACCTTCATCCACTCTGCTGTGTCTTCCTTGACAAGTAACTAAACCTTTCTGTGCCTCAGGTCCTTATCTGTGAACTGAGATGCGATAGTGCTTATCCTCGGGGTTACAGACCCACCCAGCTAGTTCAGCTGGTAGAGCGTGGGACTCCTGATCCCAGCATTGTGGGTTCGAGCCCCACGTTGGGCAGCTGTTCTTCAACATTAGGGCTTCCCTTGTGGCTCAGTTGGTAAAGAATCCACCTTCAATGCAGGAGACCTGGGTTTGATTCCTGGGTTGGGAAAGATCCCCTGGAGAAGGGAAAGGCTACCCACTCCGGTATTCTGGCCTGGAGAATTCCAGGAACTGTACAGTCCATGGGGTCACAAAGATTCGGACACGACTGGACAACTTTCACTTTAGGGGTTATGGTTGGGAGAAAAGGAACTAATCTCTAAAGCTCTTATAAAAATGCTTGGGTACCAGGTAAGTGCCCCAAACCTGCCATTGCCTATTAGTGGCATCAAGTCACGAGATATCAGCAGTGATGGGACACTCAAGAAACTGCCTTGAGTAGTGGTTGTCAAACTGTTCCTTATAGCCCCCAGGGGTGCCAAGAGGTGCCTGAGGCCACTGGTGCAGCATGAGAGGGGAAGACAGAGCTGGCAGGACGGTGACCCCTCTTTCTCCTCCTTTCTCACTTCTATGAGGTCCTTTCTTCCTGATTTCGCTGATATACAGAAGGATCAGATCTTAAAGGAGGGTGTTATGGTAGAAATGAAATGTTTCAGGTTGAAGTCTCTATAGAAAACCCTTGAAAAATCTCTTTAAAGGCCTCATAATGTCAGACTTTATTTTTCTGGGCTCCAAAATCACTACAGATGGTGACTGCAGCCATGAAATTAAAAGATGCTTACTCCTTGGAAGGAAAGTTATGACCAACCTAGATAGCATATTCAAAAGCAGAGACATTACTTTGCCAACAAAGGTTCGTCTAGTCAAGGCTATGGTTTTTCCTGTGGTCATGTATGGATGTGAGAGTTGGACTGTGAAGAAGGCTGAGCACCGAAGAATTGATGCTTTTGAACTGTGGTGTTGGAGAAGACTCTTGAGAGTCCCTTGGACTGCAAGGAGATCCAACCAGTCCATTCTGAAGGAGATCAGCCCTGGGATTTCTTTGGAAGGAATGATGCTAAAGCTGAAAGTCCAGTACTTTGGCCACCTCATGCAAAGAGTTGACTCATTGGAAAAGACTCTGATGCTGGGAGGGATTGGGGGCAGGAGGAGAAGGGGACGACAGAGGATGAGATGGTTGGATGGCATCACTGACTTGATGGACGTGAGTCTGAGTGAACTCCGGGAGTTGGTGAGGGACAGGGAGGCCTGGCGTGCTGCGATTCATGGGGTTGCAAAGAGTCAGACACGACTGAGCGACTGATCTGATCTGATCTGATCTGAAAGACAGTAGACTCAGCCGTGTGTGCACAACTCGACATAAGAATTCTTAGGTAGGGACTTCCCTGCTGGTCCTGCGGTTAAGATGCAACTAAAGACCCTTTATGCCACAACCAAAATCCAGTGTGGCCAAAATAAATAAATAAGTAAAGTAATAAAATAAATATTTTACAAAAGACTGATACTAAAAAAATAGAATTCTTAAGTGGAGAGAGCCAGTGAACTTGATTAGAGGAAAAGAAGAAAAGACTGCATGCACATGCATGAGCATTCAAAACATTGTACTGCTTATAAGCTGTGTGGCACTGGGCAAGGAAATGGACATCTCTGCTCCTTGCTTTCTTCAAAGTACAGGTAAAAACAATTCCTGTATATAATAAGTACCAAACAGGGCTTACTATTACTTATTTAATTTAACAAACACTTAATACAGTGCTGATTCTATGCTGAGAAGTCGCCTCAGTACTTTGCTAACATTAACTTATTAATCCTCAGGACAATTCCACGAAGGAGTGGTGATGTGGGTGCATGTGCCCCCAATTGTTTGTGACCCCATGGACTGTAGCCCGCCAGCCTCTTCTGTCCATGGGATTCTCTAGGCAAGAATACTGGAGTGGGTTGCCATGCCCTTCTCCAGAAACAAACCTGTGTCTTCTGCATCTCCTACATTGGTAGGCAGAGTCTTTACCACTGTGCCACCTGGCAGGAATGAAGTGGTACAGTTATCCATATTTTATGGTTGATGAAACCGAGGCACAAAGAGGTTGTAATATGCTCAAATAAGTGAAATGAGTTTGGAATTTTGCGCTCAGAATCTGGCTCTTACTTCATAATGCTACCTCTCCAATAAAATGATAAGAACAGTAAGAACAGCAATAATAACAACTCTCCAGCAGAAAATGAGGGATTCAGGAGAATACACATGCTTCTACTTGCCTATAGGGTCTAACTCAGCAGTGCCCACAGGACTGGAAAAGGTCAGTTTTCATTCCAATCCCAAAGAAAGGCAATGCCAAAGAATGCTCAAACTACCACACAATTGCACTCATCTCACACGCTAGTAAAGTGATGCTTAAAATTTTCCAAGCCAGGCTTCAGCAATATGTGAACCGTGAACTTCCTGATGTTCAAGCTGGTTTTAGAAAAGGCAGAGGAACCAGAAATCAAATTGCCAACATCCGCTGGATCATGGAAAAAGCAAGAGAATTCCAGAAAAACATCTACTTCTGCTTTATTGACTGTGCCAAAGTCTTTGACTGTGTGGATCACAATAAACTGTGGAAAATTCTGAAAGAGATGGGGATACAAGACCACCTGACCTGCCTCTTGAGAAACCTATATGCAGGTCAGGAAGCAACAGTTAGAACTGGACATGGAACAACAGACTGGTTCCAAATAGGAAAAGGAGTATGTCAAGGCTGTATATTGTCACCCTGCTTATTTAATTTATATGCAGAGTACATCATGAGAAACGCTGGGCTGGAGGAAGCACAAGCTGGAATCAAGATTGCCAGGAGAAATATCAATAACCTCAGATATGCAGATGACACCACCCTTATGGCAGAACGTGAAGAAGAACTAAAGAGCCTCTTGATGAAAGTGAAAGAGGAGAGTGAAAAAATTGGCTTAAAGGTCAACATTCAGAAAATGAAGATCATGGCATCCGGTCCCATCACTTCATGGGAAATAGATGGGGAAACAGTGGAAACAGTGTCAAACTTTATTTTTCTGGGCTCCAAAATCACTACAGATGGTGACTGCAGCCATGAAATTAGAAGATGCTTACTCCTTGGAAGGAAAGTTATGACCAACCTAGACAGCATATTAAAAAGCAGAGACATTACTTTGCCAACAAAGGTCCGTCTAGTCAAGGCTATGGTTTTTCCAGTGGTCATGTATGGATGTGAGAGTTGGACTATAAAGAAAGCTGAGCGCAGAAGAGTTGATGCTTTTGAACTGTGGTGTTGGAGAAGACTCTTGAGAGTCCCTTGGACTTCAGGGAGATCCAACTAGTCCATCCTAAAGGAGATCAGTCCTGTGTGTTCATTGGAAGGACTGATGTTGAAGCTGAAACTCCAATACTTTGGCCACCTGATGAGAAGAGCTGACTCATTTGAAAAGACCCTGATGCTGGGAAAGATTGAGGGCAGGAGGAGAGGGGGACGACAGAGTGAGATGGTTGGATGGCATCACCGACACAATGGACATGGGTTTGGGTGGACTCCGGGAGTTGGTGATGGACAGGAAGGCCTGGTATGTTGCGGTTCATGGGGTCTCAAAAAGTTGGACACGACTGAGCGACTGAACTGAACTGATAGGGTCCGTTCCACCCTGATTTAATATCAACTTGTATCACCTGAATATATGTATAGATTGTTGTGGATAGAGATTAAATGAGATATGCATGAAGGTGCCAGAATTAGACCAATTTTTAATTCATGAGACAGTAAAACTATAACAACAATAAAAGTGGCGAGCCCTCTGCATTAGGCGCCATCCATCATGTCATCAGTCCTCAGAACATCCCATTTACAGGTCATGTCCAACAAATACTTACTGAGAGAGCATGTTAAGTACCAGGACTTTTCTAGATGCCTAGAAGAGCAATGAAGAAGACAGATATGGTCCTTGCCCTCATGGAGCTTACATTCTAGTAAGAGAGACACCAATAAACAAATGAACAGGGTTTCCTGCGGGGGGTGGGGGCGGGTTGTTGTTTGCTGTTTAGTTGCTAAGTCGTGTCCGACTCTTTTGTGACCCCCGTAAACTGTAGTTTGCCAGGCTCCACTGTCAGTGGGATTTCCCAGGCGAGAATCCTGGAGTAGGTTGCCATTTCCTTCTCCAGGGTGGGGGGTGGTCTTCCCAACCCAGGGATTGAACCTGCACCTCCTGCATTGGCAGCCAGATCGTTTACCACTGAGCCACCAGGGAAGTCCACAACCTGAGGAGTAGATATGGCTACAGGAGGTAATCAGGGTGATAAGAGAGAGAGATGGGGGCTGTGTGTGGAGGGGAGGCTACCTTAGATATGGTGCCAGAGAGGGTTTCTCTGAGGATGTGACCTTGAAGCCGAGACCTGAGGGTAAGGACTCAGAGATCTCAGGGAGGAGCATTCGGCAGAGAGGAAGCAGGTGCAAAGGTCCTGGGTTGCAAATGAGTTTAGTGTGGCTGAGGAGCAGGCCAGTGGGGCTGGAGAGGAGCCCTGAGGGGACAGAGATAAGAGCTGATGTCGGGGTGATGGGTGGGGGCTGTTCTCTGGAGGTCCAGGCAAACCTTCAGACTAGAGTCTAACTACATGGGGGAGGCATGGACAGCTTTGCAGCAGGAGGAGACTGGTGAGAGCATCAGGCAGGTTTAAGCAAGTTACTCCAGCTCAGCGCAAGCACTGGGGTCTGCTTCTAGCCCCTCAGAACCAGCAGGTGGGCATCTACACATCCAGGCTCCCTGTGGGCCCAGCCCGAGGGCCTCCAAGCCCCGGGAGGCCTGGCAGCAACCTGGCGAGGGCATTAGGCCGGGGCTGGGAAATAGGACGTGCCATGAGCACTCTGGTCCCTCCTGGGACAGGCCGCCTGGGGAGGGGATGGTGTGAGCAGGGGTTGGGGGAGGGGGCCACTGTCACACAAAGTCTTTATTGCACAGAAACCCCGGCCGGCTGCCCAAGGCTGGGCCGGGAGCCAGACTGGCCTCCTCAGCATGCTCAGCGGTCCTGCAGCCCAGCCCCCACTGCGAGCCGGGCTTTGTCCACCACTCTGACTGCATAGAAGCCTCTGGGGTGTAGGTCAGGCTCAGGGTGAGGCAAGGGCCTCTCATTAAATGGCACCATTTCCACCAAGTTGCTCAGGGCAAGAACCTCCACTTTTCCAACCCACTTAGTAACTGTAACAACTCTATGCAATGGGCACCATTACTGTGCCCATTTTACAGATTAGGAAGTGGAGGCACACAGCTCAGAGGTGTAGGACTGACTCCAGCCCAGATGGTCTGGGTCCACCGCCCATGCTTTCCTCCTTTGCCCTGCACAGCCTCCTAATTTACCTGGCTAACATGCCACTTCCTACTGGAAGCCTTCCCTGATATGTCCCAAGCAAGAGGCAGTAGTGAGAGGAGTCTGACAAGTTCAAATCCCAGCTCTGCCCGCTGTGTTCCCTCATGCTCTGGAGCCCGTGTGCCACATTTAGAGAATTGGTGTGCTGCCACGGAAGATCCTGTGTGACACAGCTAAGACCGGTGGCTCAGATGGTAAAGCGTCTGCCTGCAATGCGGGAGACCTAAGTTTGATCCCTGGGTTGGGAATATCCCCTGGAGAAGGAAATAGCAACCCACTCCAGTACGCTCGCCTGGAAAATCCAATGGACAGAGGTGCCTGGTAGGCTACAGTCCATGTGGTCGCAAAGAGTCGGACACTACTCAATGGCTTAAAAAAGACCCAACACAGCCAAATAAAAATAAATAAATAATATTTTTAAAATCCTGAATTTTAAAAAGTAAGCAATCTGAGAAGTAATTTCAGCTTCTTTTACCTTAATTTCCGATTGACCCTTAACCAGCTGTGGTTTTGAAATCTGGGGGTAGGGTGGGGCCCAGCTTCATGAGCTATGGGTTCAAATACCACTCTGCCGGCTTTTGGCTGCACAAACATTGGCAACTTATTCAGCCTTGAGTTGCCTCTGTTTCATCTTTGAAAGGAAGATGACCACACATCTACTTCAGCGGTGCCTTTGAAGATTAGCGGAGTCAATATTTGCATAGCGCTTCCCGTGGTGCCTGGCACTTGGGAAGTTCTCAAGAATGAGTGTTAGGAGGCTGGACTCTGAAATCAGATGGACTGGAGTTCAAACCTCACCGCCTAAGCAGAGGGCAACTGCATGACATTAAGAGAGCTGCTTAATTTTTCCAGGCCTCAGTTTTCCTACCTGTAAAATGGGGATAAAAATATTCTCTAGCCCTGAGGGTCAGTGTGGAGATTTCATGAGCTAATAGGTTACTACATGTTGGACATTGAGGCTGCACTTCCACTGAGCAGGTCTGGCTGTGCTGAGAACATGTGCTTCCCCAAATTCTTCTCTGTCAGTGCCTCGCTCACCTCAGTCTAGTCCTGGCTCTGCCTCTGTGCTCACAGAGCCCTTTCAGTTCAGTTCAGTTCAGTCGCTCATTCGTGTCTGACTCTTTGCAACCCCATGAACCGCACACCAGGCACACCAGGCCTCCCTGTCCATCACCAACTCCTGGAGTTTACCCAAACTCATGTCCATCGAGTCGGTGATGCCATCCAGCCATCTCATCCTCTGTCGTCCCCTTCTCCTCCTGCCCCCAATCCCTCCCAGCATCAGGGTCTTTTCCAGTGAGTCAACTCTTCGCATGAGGGGGCCAAAGTATTGGAGTTTCACACAGCCCTTTAGAACCACATTAATAGTAACACCAAGTAGTTAATATTCATAATATCTGGGCCCTAGAGCCAAACTACCTGGCCTCTAATCCTGAGGACATAGCTGTGTGGCCTTAGGCAAATTACTTTACCTCTCTGTGCCTCAGTTTGCAAATCTACAGAACGGGGATAATGGGGGCATCTACCTCATAGGCTTGCTGGGAGGTTTAAACACACTAACATGCGTACAGCACGTTGAACAGTGCCTGTGGAGGGTCAGCCTGCTAGGGTGAGTCCTCTGTTCGCACAGGCCCCTCGGGTCATGATATTAGTGTTAGCAGTTCTGGCACAACACTCAATGCCAGCTCCTCGAGGTCCCACACTGTACCATTTTCCTCTCTCTCTGGGCAGCACCAGGCACGGCACGGAGCTGTGATCACCCCCACATGGGAGATGGGGCGGCTGTGTGGCTGGTGGGGCTTGCTCAGCCCCACGCTTGCAGCTGCCCCAGGATGGGCGCTCACCTCCCCGAGCTGCCTGCTGCCTGCCCCTCTTACCTCGCAGCCTTTGGCCATGGCAAAGCCCCCTCCCAGGAGAAGGATGATGTTCCAGGGCACTGTGTCCTGAGCCCTCTTCCATGTCAGCAAGGGCACTGTCTCTGTGTTGGGAGCTGGGCGGAGAGAAGACACTCAGCTTGGGAGGGGATACCCAGCTCCTCCCACTACCCCCTACCCCGGGCAGGGAAGGGACCCGACACATTCTCAGGACCCTCAACTGGAGGAGGGAACATCAGCCCCTGGAGCCCCATCTCCGTGGGGACACACAGGGGTCTCCCGGAAGCCACAATCTGGCTTCAGCATCCCATTTAGGAGTTTCAGGGGAAAAAGACACAAACATCATGACGGAGCATTTGCTGTACTCAGAATCCTCTGAAATTGCACAATTCACATGCAGAGCATCCTTTCAGTTCCTAAAAGCCCTTCTGGGTAAGTGTTACTTTCACCCTCGTTTACACGAGAAAAGGTCCTCTTTTGTAACTGAACGTGTTCAGAAAAAAAGAGGAAGCAAATTCAGGAGAGTAGAAACCGAGGGAATGTCTGGTCCGTGGAATCATGAGGCAAATTGTATTTCTTCAAAAGCAGGGATGTCTGCAGTGGATAGAACAAGGGGCTGGCTAACGTCTGCTGTAAAGGGCTGGAGAGGCACTAATTCAGGCTCTGCAGGTCTCTGTTGTGGTCAGGCTGCCATGGAAGCATGGAAGCAGCCACAGAGACGGCAGACACACGTGGACGGGGCAGTGTTTCCACGAAATTCTATTTTCAAAGCGGGGGGCAGCCGGATTTGGCTCACGGGTGATAGTTTGTCATCCCTGCACTGAGAGCATCCTCCTGGACCTTGGTTTGCTGCGGGTCCCTGGAACATGACCTTGCCTCTCAGAGCCCCCATATCCTCAGCTGACCCCTGACACGATAATGGAAGCTGGTAGGTCCTTGTGGGCACTGATGAGGCAGTGATGGAGCTGTGGACGGAGGGACATTTCGGTTCAGTTCACAGCTGCCTGGCACCTGGAAGTCACTCCATAAACACTTGTCAGATGATATATACAACACACGGAGCCCAGTGCCTGGCACCGAGTAAGCTCCCTGGAACCGGGCCTTCTCACTGCAGGCTGCCAGCAGCCTCCCTGGAGGAGGATGGGTCTGACCCATTCAAGGTTCCCCCGCTGCCAGGACAGTCCCTGGTTAAACACTCTTTGATATTTTTGTTTCCCCTTTTTGGTGTTTTTCAAAATTTTATAGCATGGTTATCTAAAACAAAAGTTTCTAACTGGATAATAAAGACAATCCAAAGCCCCTTACTTAATACTTAACAAAGCCCCTCTACTAAACAGTCCCTGGGGTCATAAAGAGTCGGACATGACTGAAGCGACTTAGCACGCACAAGATGCACGCAGCCCATGGGTGTATACATGTGGTTCTGATGTCACACACTGCCATCGGATTCGTGGGCCAAACCCAAGTGTGAGGAAGACATCAGGTAGCCCAGCCCTTGGCCTTTAGGTGATAAAATAGTATTTCACTAAAGAGGCACCCAAGGTCTGAAAAAGTGACCCACCGGTGAAGTCAGTTAATGTCAGCTGTTACTGCCTTTATTATCTTCCCACGCTTGGCACTATTTCTTATAAATGCAGCCTCTGACTGAATTTCTCACTTCTGGCTCTACATTATACTCTGCCATCTAGAGCAGGAGCTGAAGGCATAGACTTTGAGGTTGAACTAGAATTCAGTCCTGGTTCTGCCATTCAGCTGTGTGACTTGAGCCAAGTGCCCCTACCTCTCTGAGCTTCAAAGTTCTCATCTGCCAAAGGGAGCAATAGCACCCCCCTGAAGACCAATTCTGACAGTGACCTGTGGGCTTTGAGGCTGCACACCTGCAGCGGTGTGTGCAACGGGCTCAGCACGGGGTGTGGCCCGGAGCGAGTCCTTGGTCATTTCATTAGCAAGTGTATACTGGGGACCTACCCTAGGCCCTGAGGATATGGAAGTGGCCAAAACAGGAAAAAACAAAAACAAAAAACCAACCCTCCTGGAAAAAAAAAAAAAAGAAAATATAGGAAAGAGACTGAGAGTGCAAAGGAGGAGCGCTTTTCTAGATGGTGTAGTCAGAGAAGGCTTCTCTGGAGAGGTGACCTCAGGACAGAGGCTGAAGAGAATGATGGAGTGAGCCATTCGGATGTCTGGGGGAAGAGCTTGTTGGGCAGAGAGGAAGTGGAAGCGATCATCATCACCCACATCACGGGCATCCTCTTTCTCCACGTCAACAGCGTCATCCACAGCAGCCTCCTCCTCGCCTTCCTCCCCCTCTTCATCATCACCCGTGTCGCCATCACCAGCCACAAGCACAGCGCACAGCACCCAGGAGGCAGAGCCTCAGTGCTTGGGCAGCGATCATAAAGGCCACAAGCACAGCGCACAACACCCAGGAGGCAGAGCCTCAGTGCTTGGGCAGCGATCATAAAGGGAGCTGCAAGTACCACTCAGACCCACAGGGGAGTGGGAGACAGTGGGTAAGATGAGGAAAGTCAAGTTTGGCTCGGATGTCTGGGGTCTACCTCCCGTCTCTTTTTAACTGGCGGTGTGACCTTGATCAGGTCACTTTCTCTCCATGAGCACTGACGGACCACTCTCTAAGGCTGCGTGGAAGACATGGGTGTTGAGTACTGGAGTCAATGCTTTAGGAGAGTAGCAGAAAGTGTGTGGGACTTGATGCTTCGAGGGACAGAAACCGGGGTCAGGAAGTAGGAGGAGCAGTGGGAGTAGGTACTGTGCAGAAGTGGGTGTTCTGAGGGGGACCACTCTACCAGGGAACAGAAACTAGAATTAGGAAGGAACGCTAATGAAGAGGAAGTTACAGATGCCAAAGCTCAGAAACAGGAGAAACTCTGAAAAAAAAAAAAAGTTTAAAAAAGTGTTAGACAATCAGTCGTGTCCAACTCTTTGTGACCCCATGGACTGTAGCCCGCCAGGCTCCTCTGTCCATGGAATTCTCCAGGCAAGAATACTGGAGTGGGTTGCCATCCCCTTTTCCAGGGGATCTTCCTAACCCAGGGATCGAACCTGGGTCTCCTGAACTGTAGGCGGATTCTTTACCATCTGAGCTACCAAGAAAGTCTGAACAGATCAACAAATGATAAAGGGAGTGGATGGTGAGGAAAGCCAGTTGGAAGTAAGACAGAGAAGCAGGGAGGAAGAGAACAACTGAATCCCGTTCAGTGGCAGAGCCTCAAAGCCCACAGTCTAAGCCACCTGACCCCAGGCTTGGGGTCCACACACGCAAACCTTCACTCCTCCTGGAAACGGGAGCTGCCGCTGGAATATGCTTTTCTTCCCCCAGCAATAGAAGACGGTTAGATCACAACCCCTATGTCCTGACCTCTGGCCCAGAACTCATCCCACAGCCTCAGAGGGTGACGGGCCAGCCATGGCCTCTGTCACCGGCAGCAGATGTTGGCACCTTCTTCTGCAGACACCAGCTGAAATCCCAGTGGGGTCATAATCTGGAGATCTGAAGGCCAGCCCACAGACACTTTGGTTTGGGTGCTCAGTGATTTCCTGAGGCTGAAATTGAACGCCTGGGTCTAGGTTTGCCGCAGTCCCCCTACTTCCTATCCATTTAGAACCCAGCAGGAGATTTCCATCTCTGGCTCCTTAGGCTCTTGCTTTGGGCCCAGAGTTTTTCTGGGCAGAGCCGAGGCTATTGTAGAGGCACTCACACAACTAAAGAAAATAAATGTCCACGAATTTCTTCTTCAAGAAATAAAGATTTTATTTGTGGACACTGAAATTTGAATTTCATGTCATGTTCACGAGTCAGAAATATATATATATATATATATATATATATATTTATTTATTCTTTTCAACCATTTAAAAAATGTGAAAGCCATTATTCTGAGTTCAGGGACTGTACAGAAATAGCCAGCCAGCTGGGTTTGACCCAGAGACTCTAATTGCTAACCTTTGCCCTGGACTGTCACTTCTGGCAGCTGTGTACCCAGACGTGGTAAAAGCTCAGACAGGGAGAGGGAAGCAGCAGGATCCTGTGGTTTGTACAATGGGGCTGTCAGTCTCAGGAGGGCCCCGCCTTGAGGCCACTGATCACCAGGCTCCAGACCACCGATGCCCCGGCCTTGCCCGCCTTACCTTTAAAGTCAAACCACCACTTGAGGGACGGCTTTTGTGACGGGAAGAAGAACAAGATGGTGACAACCGACACGCCGGTGACAGCATCAGAAATGAACCTACAAGGACAAGGCCCCAAAGCATGAGACCCCGGCATGTCAGCAGGCCAAGGTTTGGCAGCTTTGCAAATGAGGATTTGTGGAAGGGAATTAGGCCCTCTGGGAAGGGGACGTTGTTGGAGGCCAACGATTGTGTTCTGCACTGTGCTTGGCAGGGACGCGAACCGCCCGTGGATGCGAAAGCTCTTTATCCACAGCTCCCTGGGGCGTTTAGACTTGGCTGGAGCCAAACAATGTTTATCCTCCCACTTCAAGGACCCTAGGAAGAGGGATTTGACCAAGGAGGGGAGAATCTGAGAGCCGCAGAAGGCTGGAGTCTGTGGAACCCCTACGCATCACTATAACCGGGGCTCCTGTGAAGCCCTGAGTGTATTTGTTCAGCTCCTGTTTGCACTCCTCCTGGGGTGGGCAGCTTAGCACACAAAGATGCAACCCAGAGATGCAGCTCACACCAGCAGAGCCCAGATGGAGCCCACCTCACAGCCCCTTGAGACCTCCCTGCCACCTTCCAAGAATCCACAACGTGTCCTGTGGGGATATCAAGCCCACCAAAGTCTCAGAGACAGTCCTCAGGGGCAGGTATCTTCCCTTTCAGATAAGGAATCTGAGTCTCAGAGAACAGCAGCAACTTGCTCAGGGCCAGACCATGGTCTGTAGAAGAGATGATTTTGAACTCAGCTATTTCTGGCTCTGAGTTCAATAAAGCACAGAGCCAAATGCCAACAAAGACGCTTTCAGCCCACACATTTGGGAAGAAGAGTATTCAAATGGCCAAGAAACTGGGAAAGATGGTCAGTATCAATGTAATAGAGAAACACAGATGAAAACACGCGCTAATAGACAAGTAAACCGTGAAAAGGGTGACAATATCTAATGGGGATGTTGAGAAACACAGGCTGTTGGTGGGAAAATAAACTTTCTGAAGGGGGAGCTGGCAGTACGTTTCAAAACTTTACGTGTGAATACCCCTTGATCCAGTTGTTGTACGTCTAGGAATTTATCTTCAGGGAATAACTAGGCTCTTGTACACAGATTATGTACTGGGATGTTCATTACTGATAAGAACAAAAAAAAGAATGGGGGATTTTTAGTAGGGACATGTTTAAATAAATTGTGTATTATCATATGTATAATGAAGTACTCCTTGCTTATTTAAAAAAAAGATAAAAAATAACATCAACTGTTATGTTTGATATGGAAATACAACAGATACCTTGTAAACTAAAAAAAAAAAAAAAAGGCAAGTTTTTGGGACTTCCCTGGTGGTCCAGTGGTTAAGAATCACCTGCAGGGGACACGTGTTCCATCCCAGTCCAGAAATATCCCACATGCCGCGGGGCAACTGAGCATCCAATAGGTGCTCAATAAAAGTTGATTGATTGACTGAATAATAGAATGAATGAATGAACCACGTGCTCAGGGTTGCACACTTTGTAGTGGGGGGACTGGCATTCGAACCCAGTTTTGTCTGATTCCAAAGGCAGAGCTCTTACCACACGAGAACCCAGATATTTTATCACCCAAACCTAAGCTCTTTTGAGAGCAAAAGAAGGAACTGGTAACAACCACACAGGAAGAGAGGCGGAAACCTAGCCTAGCTCTCCCCAGCGGCACTGCCTGCTTAGCTCCGGGCGGCCCAGCCCCGAGGCTCCCCTGTTGGACTCCATCCCACAGGTCCCCAGAGTCTCACCCAGGGGTGAAGAGGCTGGCCCAGCCAGGGATGAACTTCGGGTCCCGGGAGAAGAGGAGGATGGCAAACACGCAGAAAAGGATGAACACGGCCTGTTCGGCAAACCTGCGACACAGAGATGAGAACACCAAGGTGACCCTGGGCTTTGGCCTGACAGCAGCAAGGGAAGGCCTGGGGCAGGGGCCCACTGGGTGTGGTGGGTGTGAGTGGGCCCAGGCCCTGCCTCTGAGAGCCAGAAGTAGTAGTTCGGTGCCTCGGCGGTCCCGAGAGTGAGGGCGGGGAGTGCCGGGTGTCACTGGTTCCTTTCCTGGGGCTTCCATGTTCCCCCAGCATCCTTCCTGAGCATCAGGCCTGCCTCCCTGCAAACACTTCATATCATTCCCAGGGTCCTAGGGACAATCCAGAGGGAGAAAGAAAGCGAGACACAGACAGAGTCAGAAAAACAGAGAGAAAGGCAACTGACGGGAACAGAGAGGTAGGCGAAAGAGAGCAACAGTCAGATATCCAGAATGGGGCAGCTACGCAGAGCGACAAACATGGAGAGAGGGGCAGACAGAGGCAAAAGAGAAAACCCCCACATGTTGGGGTAAATATCTACCCAATGTGCCCACTTCACAGATCAGGAAGCAGGGCCCAGAGAGGGTTAATGCTTTGCCCAAGGCCACACGGGAAGTTAGTAGCAGAGTCAGACCTTGTGTGTGGGCCTGCTGACTCCTGGTTATTTTCACTTTAACATGCACTGAACGAGGTCCTGGGAGCCACTGAGGCAGGGCCAGGTATCCCATGAACAAGGAGGGGAAGTGGGCAATAGGCAGGAAGGTGACACGTCCCCACTCCAAGTACAGCCTGAGGGGTTTGCTGGTCCTCAGGGTATCGACCCCAGTGCCAGGGCAAGAGGCTGACGGTGTTAGTCATCTCCCTACCTTCCATCTCCAGGCTCCCAGGCTTTTGGTCCTGAAATTCCCTCTGGACTCAGTCCCCGAGAGGTAGCTCTCCTGAAAGTCTAGTGCCCAGTTCTCTTCCCACCCCAAGCAAGGATCCCTGCACCACGTACTTGATGGGCCCCAGGCTCTGGAATTCCTCCCGAATCGTGTCTCGAGCCCTCTTTTCTGCATCAGTTCTGAGCTCAGATTTCTTCTTCCTCCAGCCCCTGAAACAGAAAACGGGGAAGTTAGGAGTGGCCATTGCAGTCTAAAACACTTCAGCGACCCCCCTCCATCTAGTTAGGCCCCTTTGCCTCTGTTTTGGAGACTCTGTGACAGCCTGCTGGGTGGTCACCCTGCCTCCTTCTTCCCTTTCTAAAATCTGTCCTGCCCACATATAGCCTGGATGGTCTTTAAAAAATGTGAATCTGATCATTTGGCTCCCAGGCTTAAAATCTTTTTTGGGGTCAAACAGGCTCAGGAATAAACCATACACACCAAGGAAATAAAATACAAAGTCCAAAATAGACCCCACCATAAATGGGGATTTAGTCTATGATAAAGTGGATGCCCCAGCTTGTTGTAGGAAAGATGACATATTCAGTCAATGATGTGAGACATACAGATCAATGGAACCTAATAGAGTGTCCAGAAATAAACCCACACTTCTATGGTCAATTGATTTCTGATAAAGGTACCAACACCATTCAACGGGGAAAGAACAGTCTTTCATCAAACGGTGTTAAGACGACTGGATGCATGTGTGCTTGCTCAGTCACTCAGTCATGTCTGACTCTTTTGAGACCCCATGGACTGTAGCCCATCAGGCTCCTCTGTCCAGGGGATTCACCAGGCAAGAATACTGGAGTGGGTTGCCATTTCCTCCTCCAGGGGATCTTCCTGACCCAGGGATCAAACCTTCATCTCCTGCCTTGGCAGGCAGATTCTTTACCACTGAGCCACCTGGGAAGCCCCAAGACAACTGGACAGCCACATGCAAAAGGATGAACGTGGAACCCCCTACCTCTTGGTACATACAAAACTTAACTTAAAATGGTTCAAAGATCTAAACATAAGAAGAGCTAGACCTATACAGTTTTTAGAAGAAAACATAGAGATAAATTCTCATGGCCTCAGATTAGGCACATATTTCTTAGCTATGACACAAAAAGCACAAGAAAACAAAAATAAATTGACTTCATTAAAATTAAAAACGTTTGTGTGTCAGGAAAAAGTATCGAGATAACTTGATGGTTATCTGAAATGAAAAAAAAGCTGATTCCAAACCTGTACCCTGCAGTGTAAGTTGCATCCTTACACTGCACCCTAAAAGGCAAGCTCCAACTAGATGAAAGGATTTAAATGTAAAAAATACAAAAATACTAGAATAAAACATGAGACTGTTCTTTCATAACTCCTATAAAGGAAAGACCTGTCTAACTACAATTGAAAATTCAGAAGCCACATGAGAAAAAATTGATGATTTCATCTCATAAAATGTTTCTAAAAATTTCTGCACAGAAGAAAGCATGACATGCAAAGTGAAAAATCAGGAAAAAATAGTTGCAACTCATATTCAAAATAAACACTAATCTTTCAATATAGAGAGAATGCTGCTGCTGCTGCTGCTGCTGCAGCTGCTAAGTCGCTTCAGTCGTGTCCGACTCTGTGCGACCCCATAGCTGGCAGCCCACCAGGCTCCCCTGTTCCTGGGATTTTCCAGGCAAGAACACTGGAGTGGGTTGCCATTTCCTTCTCCAATGCATGAAAGTGAAAAGTGAAAGTGAAGTCACTCAGTCATCAATAAAACCAAGACCAGCAACATAAACACACAGTTTAACAATTCACAGGAGAGGAAATACCAGGGTGCCCCATGAATATCTGAAAAGATTTCATTTTACCCCTTAGTATGAAAGGTTCTTCAAAATTACTCCTAAAGTAAATGCAAATTATTTTTATCTTATCAGATTGGCAAAAATCCACCTTGCTGCATGGAAACAGATGCTCTCATATATTGTATTTATTTTTTATTTTTTTGGCTGCACCATAGAGCATGCAGGATCATAGTTCCCTGATCTGGTATCGAACCCAGGCCTCCTGTATTGGGAGCACAGAGTCTTAACCACTGAACCACCAGAGAAGTCCCTTATATATTGTGAGTGGGGGAACGTGTGTGCTTAGTCGCTCAGTCGTGTCTGACTCTTTGCAACCCCATGGACTGCAGCCCACCAGGCTCCTCTGTCCATGGGGATTTCCCAGACGAGAATACTGGAGTGGGTTACCTACAGTTGGTTGGTTCCTCCTCCAGGCAATCTTCCCAACCCAGGGATCAAACCCGTGTGTCCTACTTGGCAGGCAGATTCTTTTCCACTGAAAGTGAAAGTTGCTCAATCATGTCCGACTCTTGAGACCCCACGCACTATACAGTACATGGAATTCTGCAGGCCAGAATACTGGAATGGGTAGCCTTTTCCTTCTCCAGGGTATCTTCCCAACCCTGAGATCAAACCCATGTCTCCCATATTGCGGGCAGATTCTTTACTAGCTGAGCCACAAGGGAAGCCCAGGAATACTGGAGTGGGTAGCCTATCCCTTCTCCAGCTGATCTTCCTGACCCAGGAATCGAACTGGGGTTTCCTGCATTGCAAGTGGATTCTTTACCAACTGAGTTATCAGGGAAGCTGTATTCCACTGAACCACTCAGGAAACCCAGACTTCGTTTTTATCCCCTATCTACAAGTGAAAATTGTAGAAATTAAAGAGGTAAAGCCTCAGGGAGGGGACAGAGTTGCTAAAAGTCACGCAGAACCATTATGTGAAATCTGGTTTATCTGAGTCCAATGTCTGGGCTTGCTTCTCTGGACTAATCCGGACTTTGAACCCCAAGTTTCTGCTCTGACAGGTCAAGAAACACCACAGTCAGAGCTTTTCTATTCTCAAGGGGTTTTCACATCTCTTTCATCTAGAACAGCTCTTACTGGTCCCATTTTACAGATGAGAAAAATTAAGGCCCAGAGGGGTGAGGAAACTGAGTCAGAGAATGACTTTATGACATGCCTGCTACTCCAGCCCTGAGCTGCAGCTCCTATGTTAGTATTTTCCCAAACCCACACATTCATAAAGGAAATCAGTCCTGAACATTCATTGGAAGGATTGATGCTGAAGTTGAAATTCCAATACTTTGGCCACCTGATGCGAAGAACTGACTCCTTGGGAAAGACTGTGATTCTGGGAAAGATTGAAGGCAGGAGGAGAAGGGGACGACAGAGGATGAGATGGTTGGATGGCATCACCGACTCAATGAACATGAGTTTGAGTAAACTCCAGGAGTTGGTGATGGACAGGGAGGCCTGGCGGGCTGCAGTCCTTGGGGTCACAAAGAGCCAGACACGACTGAGCAACTGAACTGAAGTGAACTGACACATTCATGACTCCCTTTACAAATGTTCCTATGTCCATGTGCCACGGGCTCCAACTAGATTTAGCATTTTAACTAAAAGCAGATCTTTAAATAGAAAGCTTTCTATCACTCCCATAAATAGCAAACAAGAGTCACTTGTCATACATAGAAAGTACCCATAAAAATAAAGATGTGAAAGCAAAGCAACATTATTACGTCTGGCTGGATACCACTGCTGGCTTGTCTCTGGGCCTGAGGCTTGCTCTTCCTTTTTTAAAAGAATGATTTGCAAATGTTAGAGAGGTGTTAAAGTTTTTCCCCACCTTACTGAGACTTTCTCCCCAGCATAAGCAGCGTTGATAAAGGAATATTTTTCTCACTATCGGAGTCAGT
Source organism: Bos indicus (assembly GCF_029378745.1). NCBI lineage: Eukaryota > Metazoa > Chordata > Mammalia > Artiodactyla > Bovidae > Bos > Bos indicus. Next base: position 75,297,824 of record NC_091772.1, read on the forward strand.
GTTGTTTGATACCTTGTCCTCAGGCTGCCCCAAATTGCCTCCTGTACTGAGGCCCCATGAAATAAGAAACACTGCACGTCATTTCCTGTGGGGCGAGTGTGGACCTGACTTAGGGAACAATACAATTAGTGATTATTGATGGTGGGTGGCATTCACCCAGGGCCTGGGCTCAGCAGGCAAGAACCCACACCACCTGTAATCCCCACTCCCTGGGAGGCCAGGATGACTACGGGTACTACATCCGACTGAAGCTGGAAGGACTTAGGAGGGTCACTCGCTAGGGAGCGGGAAGCTGGGAGTCCATCCCGGTTCCATCTACCGCAAAGCTCAAGTTAAGTGCCCGGGTACCTCAGGGTTATCCCTCCATAGAGGAAGGAGATCCAGAGCCAGCCCACCAACAGGAACAACAGCATGAGAGGAAAGGCGAAGATGAACCAGGAGCCGAAGTTCACCACGTCGCACTGCGGGAAGAAACTGGGGAAAAGAGGGAGGTGAGAGCCCGCCAGCGTCAGCCAGACGGATGGGTGCACACATTCCTACAGGGAAAACCAAAGGAAGTGTGCTCGGCATTCAGTGGCGCTGAAGGTCTTCACATTTCCCCCCCTGTATTTTCTGAGTAATATATTGGGTTGCCCAAAAAGTTCGTTCCATTTTTTCATGGTCTGGAAAAAACAACCCCAAATGAACTTTTTGGCCAACATCGGGTGTGATCAGAATAAACCAATACAATGTACTTGGGGAGCGAAGACCAAGGTGAACACTCAGGGCAGCCATTTCCCTGTCTCCCCAGGTGCCCTGCTGGAAAATCAGAATCTCATATAAACCCCATATTCCTTTCAAATACCTTCCTTCCCGATGAGAAGTTCCAGGCTTATGCAATTAAATGTTGTATACGTTTTGCATGTAATTTGCATGACCTTTACTCAAAATCCTTCATGTTGGATACTTTTACTTAAAGTTCCAGCATTTTCCCCCAATATCTTTTCAAGCCTTGCTCATATCAGAGCGAATAAGCAGCCTGAAAACCCTCTGACAGCAAATGCCCTCCCATGTCCCCCATCCCCCAACTCAGGACCAGCCCCTGAGGGCCTCAGAACCCCCATCTTTCCTGTCCTTCCCTGTGGACAGCCTCCAGCAAGAACTAACACCGAACACCCTGCTTTGTCCTCCCAGCCGACTGCCCCTTTGCTGGCACTTCCTGCTAACCGAGGAGACAAACGGGTCATCCCAGATGGTCCCCATATCTGAAGCAGAACCATCTTGGCTTCTGGTTTTCAGTCTCACAGCCAGGCCTTGCTCAAAGAATGGAGATGAAAAGACAGCAAAGAGGGGGCTGAAATCAACTGGGAAAAGATCAATGCCTGGCCCCCATTCCCAGCCTCTGAAATCAGCATCTCTGCAGCTGAGATCCAAGCATATTTTTTTTCACCTTCCCTGGAGACTCTAAACGCACCCATGGCTGAGAATCACTGTTTTTTACAGACCTGCCTCTTGAGAAACCTATATGCGGGTCAGGAAGCAACAGTTAGAACTGGACATGGAACAACAGACTGGTTCCAAATAGGAAAAGGAGTATGTCAAGGCTGTATGTTGTCACTCTGCTTATTTAACTTATATGCAGAGTACATCATGAGAAACGCTGGGCTGGAAAAAGCACAAGTTGGAATCAAGATTGCTGGGAGAAATATCAATAACCTCAGATATGCAGATGACACCACACTTATGGCAGAAAGTGAAGAGGAACTAAAAAGCCTCTTGATGAAAGTGAAAGAAGAGAGTGGAAAAGTTGGCTTAAAGCTCAACATTCAGAAAACTAAGATCATGGCATCTGGTCCCATCACTTCATGGGAAATAGATGGGGAAACAGTGGAAACAGTGTCAGACTTAATTTTGGGGGCTCCAAAATCACTGCAGATGGTGTTTGCAGCCATGAAATTAAAAGACACTTATTCCTTGGAAGGAAAGTTATGACCAACATAGATAGCATATTCAAAAGCAGAGATATTACTTTGCCAACAAAGGTCCGTCTAATCAAGGCTATGGTTTTTCCAGTAGTCATGTATGGATGTGAGAGTTGGACTGTGAAGAAAGCTGAGCACCGAAGAATTGATGCTTTTGAACTGTGGTGTTGGAGAAGACTCTTGAGAGTCCCTTGGACTGCAAGGAGATCCAACCAATCCATTCTAAAGGAGATCAGTCCTGGGTGTTCTTTGGAAGGACTGATGCTGAGGCTGAAACTCCAATACTTTGGCCACCTCATGCGAAGAGTTGACTCATTGGAAAAGACCCTGATGCTGGGAGGGATTGGGGGGCAGGAGGAGAAGGGGACAACAGAGGATGAGATGGCTGGATGGCATCACCGACTCAATGCACTTGAGTTTGGGTGAACTCTGGGAGTTGGTGATGGACAGGGAGGCCTGGCATGCTGTGATTCATGGGGTCACAAATAGTTGGACACAACTGAGCAACTGAACTGAACTAAAAATCAAAGGATTTGAGAACCTTAGAATATGGTAGAGAGTTAAGGTTTTAAAATCAGCCTGTGAGGTAAGACACGGGTGTACTTAAGTTTTCTCATGAAAATAACTTCGACTACCCACAAGTATGGAACTGACTTACGAACACCAAACCCACTCTCAGGAAGACCAATGCAGTTAGCTTTTCCTCCATCATCCCTATAAATCCTTGATTCTTTGGCTGAATACCAGATAAAGACGTCAGCCAGCACATGGAGCCATGTTGAATATCAGAAAATTTTGTTGCTGTTTGTTTGTTAAATGCTTACATTTGGATTCATGTGTATTAATTTAATATATGGCACATCTCCATGGTAACAAAATCTTAGAAACCCCACCTCTCAGAATCTTGGAATCTGAAAATAATTAGAATCTTGGAATCTGAAAATACTTAGAATCTTGAAATATAAGGATTTTTAACATCTTCAGACTAAGAGGTTTTGAAAAATGGAATTGATGTCAAACCATCAGAGAATCCATCTCTTTGAGTCTCATGCCCTGACAAATGGCCACTCAACCTCTGTTTGAACAGTTTTGGTGACAGGGAGATTTTACTTGGCAGAGTCCCCTCCACTGCTAGTCCATGTGCCTGGCTGTAAGGCTTCTCACGGGACATCACAGCCACACAGCAGTACCTCCCACTGGGGCTGGTCTTAGAAGATGTCAGGTCATGTCACCCCTCTGCTCTCAGCTCTCCTCTGACTCCCCTGACAATGACTGCCCTGGTCTTCGTACCTTACCCCCTTCTGCACCCCAGCCTGGCCAGTCTTTGTGCTGCTTCCCACCTTTGTACAGGCTATCCCTTCTGTCTGGGGTGCTCTTCCCTCCTGCGTCCACAAAGTTCACCCCCTTGCTTCTAGGTCTCTGCTCAAGTGTCACCATATTAGAGGGATGGCACAATACCAACCAACCCAGATAAAACAGCACCCACTCCTGTTACCTCTGCCCCCTTCTTCTGCTCGATCTTATTTCATAACATATCACACCAACATACTATATATTCTCTTGCTTTTTCCTTTATTGTTTGTCTCTCCCACCAGAATGCAAGTTCCCCAGAGCAGGAATTTTGCTGAGCTTTGTGCATCGCTGGGTCCCCAGAGCCTGGACAATGGTAGACACCCAAGACACATCCCTGGATGTTGGGTGAAGGAGGAGGAGAGGAGTAGAAGAGGCAGAAGCCCCAGTGCCAGGGACAGGGAGCACTTGCTCTTACCTCTTGAGCTGGCCGAGCAGGATGAGGTTGGGGGCTGTGCCTGTGAGGGTGGCGGTGCCCCCGATGCTGGCTGAGTAGGGGATGGAGATGAGGAAGCCCTTCCAGATGTTCCTGCGATATTCCTCCTCCTTCTTGGAGGTAGGGTGGAGATCCGTTGGAGCCTCTGCCTCCTCAGGGCAGTCTTTGCTTTAAACAAACCCAAAGAGAAGCCATTCAGAATTCCTGGCCTTATGGAGAAACACACTGCCTGGGATGGGAGAGCTAAGTGAACTTTCTAGAAGGCAATTGGCATAGGAATCAAACACTTCTAAAAATGTGCAACCCTTCAGCTTAAGTGTTCTACTCTAACGAGTTGTCCTAAACTAATACTTGGTGTTAAATATAACTTAAATGGAAAACTTCATTTAAATATCCATCAAAAAAGGATTGGCTAGATTAAGACGATCCTGTTTCTGGATGGAATACCAAAGCAGTTATTAAAAATGGTGATTTAGATGGGTATTTATTCAGAGGAAAGACGCCCATTATATAAAGTGAAAAGGTAGGTAACAGCATTACTTACTTTTATTGGCACATATTTCATGAATATATGAGTATTAAGAAAAGTCTAGAATGATATACACAAAGTTGCTTTGGGGATTTTCGTGGGGATGGAATTATGGATTTTTTCTCCTCTTTTACTTTTTATTTGTATTTTCTGGGTTATTTTCCTTGTACCTTTGGGGAGTTCGGGAAATAATAAAGTCAAAAATTGTTAATTATATAATCATATAATTATAATTATATGATTATATAAAAGATAATGATGCTGACACAAATTTACAAATTTATAAAAATTTACAAATTTGGGAAATAATAAAGTCAAAAATTGTTAATTATATAATTATAATGATATAAAAGATAATGGTGCTGACACAAATTTATTGAGGTGAAAAGACATCCACTACACTCAATTAGCTGAGATGATAGGTTATAAAATGGCATATGTAGCATGGTTAGTTATTTTGTTAAAAATACACACACACACACACATATATAGATAAATGGTCTAGAATAGTATTCACTTAACTCTTCTAATCTATCTTTGGGAGTGAGGTGCTGAGTACATTTTTCTTTTTGTTTAAGAGTTCTTTTTCTTTTTACTTGTGAAATTATAAAATGTTTATTAGTGGATCAAATTAAGAATTGTTTTGTGTAACAAATCAATTTTTTTTAAAGAATGTAAGACACTTCAACTATCTTGGGGCTTTAATTACTAACATGAGGGGCCGCTTCTCCAGTGGGTGGTGGGGATGTGATCTGGGGTCTAAAAAGAAGACAAGGGCTGGAAGCAGCTGGAGACAGATGCCATGCTTGATTATCCAGGGTGAGAGGCCCAGTCAGGGACCTGTGGGCTCCCTCGGACCTGGGGCTCCAACCAGACTGAGCCTCACAGGAGAATAAGAGCAGAAAGTGTTCTTCTTGTGTACCCCCTTCCTTGTTTGGATGGAAAACTGAGGCCCAGAGTGGGGCTTGAAGAAAGTAGGGAAAACCACTAGACCATTCAGGTATGACCTAAATCAAATCACTTCCGATTATACAGTGGAAGTGACAAATAGATTCAAGGGATTAGATCTGATAGACAGAGTGCCCAATGAACTATGGATGGAGATTCATGACCTTGTACAGGAGGCAGTGATCAAGACCATCCCCAAGAAAAAGAAATTCAAAAGGCAAAATCATAGTCTGAGGAGGCCTTACAAATAGCTGTGAAAAGAAGACAGTTCAGTTCAGTTGCTCAGTCGTGTCCAACTCTTTGAGACCCCATGAATTGCAGCACGCCAGGCCTCCCTGTCCATCACCAACTCCCGGAGTTCACTCAAACTCACGTCCATCGAGTCAGTGATGCCATCCAGCCATCTCATCCTCTGTCATCCCCTTCTCCTCCTGCCCCCAAATCCCTCCCAGCATCAGGGTCTTTCCAATGAGTCAACTCTTCACATAAGGTGGCCAAAGTATTGCAGTTTCAGCTTTAGCATCAGTCCTTCCAAAGAACACCCAGGACTGATCTCCTTTAGAATGGACTGGTTGGATCTCCTTGCAGTCCAAGGGACTCTCAAGAGTCTTCTCCAACACCACAGTTCGGTTTGATCCCTGGTAGGGGCGGCGGCTGAGAGGAGCAACCCCACGTCCAAGGAGCAGTGGCTGCATGGGCACAGGAGGGCCTAGAGGAGCTACTCCATGTTCAAGGTCAGGAGCGGCGGCCATGAGGAGATACCTCTCATCCAAGGTAAGGAGCAGCGGCTGTGCTTTGCTGGAGCAGCCATGAAGAGATACCCCACGTACAAGGTAAGAGAAACCCAAGTAAGACGGTATGTGTTTCGAGAGGGCATCAGAGGGAAGACACTGAAACTGTAATCACAGAAAAGAAGACAAGCTAAAGGCAAATGAGAAAAGGAAAGATATACCCATCTGAGTGCAGAGTTCCAAAGAATAGCAAGGAGAGATAAGAAAGCCTTCCTCAGTGAACAATGCAAAGAAATAGAGGAAAACAATAGAATGGGAAAGACTAGAGATCTCTTCAGGAAAACTAGAGATACCAAGGGAACATTTCATGCAAAGATGGGCACAATGAAGGACAGAAACATTATGGACCTAACAGAAGCAGAAGATATTAAGAAGAGGTGGCAATAATACACATAAGAACTAAACAAAAAAGATCTTCATGACCCAGATAACCATGATGGTGTGATCACTCACCTAGAGTAAGACATCCTAGAGTCCGAAGTCAAGTGGACCTTAGGAAGTATCACTACAAACCAAGCTAGTGGAGGTGATGGAACTCCAGCTGAGCTATTTCAAATTCTAAAAGATAATTCTGTGAAAGTGCTGTACTCAATATGCCAGCAAATTTGGAAAACTCAGCAGTGGCCATAGGACTGGAAAAGGTCAGTTTTCATTCCAATCCCAAAGAAAGGCAATGCCAAAGAATGTTCACACTACTGCACAATTGCACTCATCTCACATGCTAGTAAAGTAATGCTCAAAATTCTCCAAGACAGGCTTCAACAATACATGAACCAAGAACTTCCAGATGTTCAAGCTGGATTTAGAAAAGGCAGGGATACCAGAGATAAAATTGCCAACATCCATTGGATCATAGAAAAAGCAAGAGAGTTCCAGAAAAATATCTACTTCTGCTTTATTGACTATGCCAAAGCCTTTGATTGTGTGGATCACAACAAACTGAAGAAAATTCTTCAACAGATGGGAATACCAGACCAGCTTACCTGCCTCCTGAGAAATCTGTATCGGGTCAAGAAGCAACAGTTAAACTGCAACAACGGACTGGTTCCAAATTGGGAAAGGAGTGCATCAAGGCTGTATGTTGTCACCCTGTTTATTTAACATCTATGCAGAGTACATCATGCAAAATGCAGGGCCGGGTGAAGCATAAGCTGGAATCAAGATTGCTGGGAGAAATATCAATAACCTCAGATATGCAGATGATACCACCCTTATGGCAGAAAGTGAAGAAGAACTAAAGAGCCTCTTGACGAAAGTGAAAGAGGAGAGTGAAAAAGTTGGCTTAAAGCTCAACATTCAGAAAACTAAGATCATGGCACCTGGTCCCATCACTTCATGGCAAATAGATGGGGAAACAATGGAAACAGTGTCAGACTTTATTTTTTTTTAGGCTCCAAAATCACTGCAGATGGTGATTGCAGCCATGAAATTAAAAGATGCTTACTCCTTGGAAGGAAAGCTATGACCAACCTAGACAGCATATTAAAAAGCAGAGACATTACTTTGCCAACAAAGGTCCATCTGGTCAAGGCTATCGTTTTTCCAGTAGTCATGTATTAATGTGAGAGTTGGACTATAAAGCTGAGCACTGAAGGATTGATGCTTTTGAACTGTGGTGCTGGAGAAGACTCTTGAGAGTCCCTTGGACTGCAGGGAGATCCAATCAGTCCATCCTAAAGGAAATCAGTCCTGAATATTCTTTGGAAGGACTGATACTAAAGCTGAAACTCCAATACTTTGGCCACTTGATGCAAAAAACTAACCCATTTGAAAAGACCCTGATGCTGGGAAAGATTGAAGGCAGGAGGACAAGGGGACGACAGAGGATGAGATGGTTGGATGGCATCACCGACTCGACGGACATGAGTTTGAGCAAGCTCTGAGAGTTGGTGATAGACATGGAAGCCTGGTATGCTACAGTCCATGGGGTCTCAAAGAGTCAGACACGATTGAGCAACTGAACTGAACTGAACTGCGAGTGGGGCTGGGGTCTGCAACCAATGGACATGGAGTTCCTGAGGGTAGGGATCAGTTCTTTTCCAACAGACTCAGCACAAGCTTTGCCTGGGTAGATGGTTAAAACAGATTCCCAGGTTGCAAGGTGGTGAGTGGCAGGGCCAACTACAGAACCCGTATATCAAAGGTGGACTCAAAGCCCCCAAACACGGTGCCAGGGAGGAGCACAGGCCTCAGGATAAGACAAACTAATGTAAAATCATGTCCTTATCTGCTAGACCCTCCATCCATTCCCATCTCATTCAAAGTCAAAACTACATCAGTGGCCTGTGGGGTCCCACATGCTCTGTCCCCAACCAGTGCCCTCCTGCCATACAAGCAATCTCTGTGACCCCACCTCCAGCCACACTACCATCCTGGCTGCCTTGAACTCTCAGGGCTTTGTACCTGCTGTCCCCTCTGCTAAGAATGTTCTTCCCACAGATTCCCTAGGACCCTTCACCTCCCCCAGGTGTTTGCCCAAGAATGACCTTCTTAGTGAGGTCTCCCCTGACACACATTTAAATACTGCCTTTTCCCTCTCCCAACCCCCTCCCTGGCCTGCTTTGCAATGCTTTGTTCTCCTGTTCGTTGCCATGTGCCTGACAGTACCTGGCTCATAGTAAGTTCTCTATAAATTTGCTGAATGAAAGAAACAGACCTGACTGATGCCCAGCAATGATGCCTTGAGCAAGTCACTTTACTCCCTGCTGTTTGCTTCATCATCATGAAATTGAGATAATGATACCATTAATAACAAGCATTACCATCTGTGCATGGAAGGCCTAACAACTGGCTTTATCTACATGATCTCATTTAATCTCAAAAACAACCCTCAAAAAGAACCCAGGTGGGTTTTGACATCATGTCCAGTTGGTAGGTGAAACTGAGTTTCAGAGAGGGGGAGTGATGTGTGCAAATCAACAGAGCCGGTAAGTGGCAAAGCCAGGGTTCAAAGTCAAGTCTGCTTGACCCCAAGCACCCAGGTCTTATATCCTTGCTGCTGCATACAAAAGACACCAAAGACTAGCTGTGCCATCAATGTCCAGGTGCGTCCTGAGTCACACAGGTGTGAAGGGCTGCTACTGTCTGGGGATCTTTTGTCTGCAGACAAAGCTTTAGCTTGGCCCGGTACACCCTCTCCTCCTTGACGGTCATGTGGTTTGCGCCTCCTGCTCTTCTGGCCCCTCCTTCCAGACCCTTCACCTCAGCAGACCTTTAGGGGTTTACTGTACTCCCCTGCCCATCCCACATATTCTTTTTTCAAGGAGGCTGGAGCTCAGGGAGAAGTAGTGGAAATTTGGGCATTGGGTCATCGGGAGAAGAATGGGGGGTGGGGATTGCCTGCAGCATGGAATTCTTGTTCATCCTCTCCTTGGATCAAGCACGGGCTCCTCTATGAATATCACCAGGAGAACTCACTCTTCTGTGCCGGCAATGAATTGCATCTCCGTGGGCACAGTGTGCAGGCCGTTTTTCCGCACAGCAGCTAGGAGGAAAGAGCACGAGGTCTTTAGTGGGATGTAGCAGGTGGGACAGAAGCGTCCCCTTCTTGTGCAGTCAATCAAGAGTACTTCCTCAGGTCCCAGCCTATACTAGTCATTGGATTAAAAAAAAAAAACACAAAACACTCAAAATTCCATCCTTCTACCCAACCTGTTCCTATTAGGAGAGGGCTTCAGGCCTGGGGGCAGGAAGTTAGCTGCAAGGCAGCTGGACAAGCCATAACTCAAGCCTAGGCTAACCTCAACTGTTATTGTCAAGGGGATGTTTGGGAAAGACCAGCTATGAGTGTTAATGGATCAGCAATGGGATGGGTGACTCCAATCTACCACTCATTCCAAATGCATTTATTGAGCACCTACTGTGTACTATTGACCATCAGCTTGGGGTACACACTGAATAATATAGGACAATGTCCTTGCTCCCATGAAAGCACTATTCTAGAGACAATGACTGACAATAATCAAGAAATAAAACTTCGGGTGTCAGGGAACGTTTAATGTTAAGGAATCCTATATGTTTTCTGTTTCTCAAGCGCCTTTTGTTCCTTATCAGTTCCTGGAAAACAGGAACCAGCAGAGCTGCACTCAGTTCTCAGGACTGAGGTCATGAGATGGAACATGTACGTGGATTCCTTTCAGTAACCTTTTACTTTTCTATAGAACTACTTAGTCATGTTCCTATTTCCAATACATGGGTTGTCTTCTGGCCCTGTGACGATTGTTATTCCCTTAGTTACTGTTGTTATGCTTTTGCTTTCGGTGTTTTTGCTCAACTTTATTTTCCTGCCTAAAGCTTCCGTGTATAACAATACATATGCACATGCTGCCATGATTAAAGAACCCTTGTTCCACTAGAGACTTGGGTCCCCCGCGTCCTTCTTTTCTTCGTCTTCTTTTCGTTGATTCCTTTCCCCAGGTTCTCATCTGTCAAGACCGAAACAAGTGGCGCCTGAACAGGGACCTGGAGTACACCCTTGGCAAGCTCACGGAGTGACTCTGGACCTACTGGGGTCGGTAAGTGCAGGGTAATGGGACAAACGGCTGGAAAGCCCCACCACTTTTCTACTTTGCTTCATCATTTATTTAAAGTTCAAGGACTCGCGGTTTCATGTCAGTGAATAGAGGCTTGTCTCCAAACGGTAATTGAACATAACCCCTGGTTCCCTGATGAAGGTACTTTTGATTTAGAGATTTGGAATCAGGTTAAAGAGAATGTTGAATCAGCCACAAGATGGGGAAAAAATATTCCAATGGATTTCTGGCCCTTATGGGCCCTCATTAAAGCTTAATTTTGCCATTTCAAGGAAATTCTAGCCCCCCTGATAATTGACAACAGGCAGAACACTTGTTACATGAATATGAATTAGATGATGAAACTTTACAAAAGGCCCAATTAGAACAACATAAAATATTTCAGAATTTTCCCACCAGCACTGCTCTGGTTGCCCCAAGTGCTCCTCCTTCTCTTGCAACGGGCACCAAACCAAAAGTCCTCTCAACTCAAGGACAAGATGACTCTGATAATGACTCTTCTGAGGCTGACAATACTTTCCTTGATGACAATGATACACCTTTAGCTTATACTCATATTTATGAGAAAACACTATCTACTCATTCTCCTTCACGATGACGGCTTTCTGGATTGCTGGCTTTACAATCTCGAATCTCTGAGGCTGATGACTTTTCCATATTTCCTATTTTCAAAAATTAATGCTCAAGGGCAAATTATACCTCAATACAAAAACATTGATTTTTCTCACATGCAACAAATGAAAAAAGCTGTAACTATGTATGGCCCTCATTCTCCCTTTACTAAGGAACTTTTAAACTCTATGGCATGTTCTATTGGAAATTTTGTTCCTTATGATTGGCGACTTTTGATAAAGACTCTTCTTAAGCCAGGAGAATATCTTCAATGGACAATGTGGTTTCAGGATGTAGCCCGAGATCATGCCAATTCTAATGCTTGAGCTGGCGCTCCCCAAAATCAAATTACTTTTGAAATGTTAACCGGTACCAGGCAGTTTGATGCAGTGAAAGCCCAAATACAATGCCCTCCCTTATTACATGAGCAACTGAAGTAAGCTGCCCTTGAAGCTTGGGATCGAATTACTACTCAGGGGGAGCCTAAAGGCAGCTACACAAAAGTATTTCAAGGACCTAATGAAGCCTATGATGATTTTTTAGCTAGATTGGAAGTTTCTATTTCCCATAGTGTTATTGGAGAAGAAGCCAAAAGGCAACTAGGAAAACTGCTTGCTTATGAGAATGCAAATCAGAAATGTCAAAGAGCTATCGCTCCAATCCATGAGACTGGGGCTATTATCGACTATTGAAGGCTTGTCGCAATTTAGGATCAGAAACTCAAAAAATGCAAATGCTAGTTGAAACAATTGCTGCTGCTTTTAAAAAGGGGAATGAAAGATGTTTTGCATGTGGAGATAAAACAAATTGGGTCAGGGAATGTCGGTCTAAATATGATGTTGAAGGAAAGCCTATTTCAGGAAACTCCAAGCTGGGGACTCCCCAGGTCCCCATCCACAAAAACCAGGGGCAAACTTCATCTTTTCCCTCAAACCCTCAACATCCGGCAGTGCTGCCAGTGATATACCTAAACGATTTTCTCCTTTTTCCTCAAGCAGTCCCTTTTAGAATACCTACCAGACTTTTGGACCCCTACCCCCACAAACCTTCAGTCTTTTACTTGGCCAATCTGGTCTGACTTCTAAAGATTTACTGTTCAACCTGGAGTAATTGATTCAGATTATAAGGGAGAAATTCAAATTATGTTATCTCAGATATTATGGCAATTTAAAAAGGGAGATAAAATTGCTCAATTACTTCTTTTACCTTACATTTCTATTAACTCCTCTGATGGTATGTGGACAGATGGATTCGGCAGTACAGATCAAAAACAATCCTTATAGACATCAATTATATCTGAATATACATAACCAAATATAAATATCAAAATTAATGGCAAAAAATTTTCTGGTCTTCTTGATACTGGATCTGATATTACTATTATCTCCAAACATTTATGGCCCAAATCGTGGCCTATCCAGAGAATTTCTTGCCAGATTGCAGGAGTTTCTCAAACCAAAGTACAAGAGGTTTATCAAAGTGTCCAAATATATCCATGTGAGGGACCAGAAGGCCAGCCCACAGCATTATGATCTTATGTTATAGATGCGCCCCTTAATTTAATAGGAAGATTATTTACTTATGCAATGACAAGCTCAAATATGTATTCTAGGTTTTTCCTATGGGCCACTGCTCACTTAACAAACGATGCAATTATTAAAATAACTTGGAAAGTGATGAGCCTGTTTGGACAGAGCAGTGGCCCCTTACAAAAGAGAAACTAGAGACTGCTAAGGAACTTTATCTATATACAATTGAAATTGAAACATATTGAGGAATCTTGTTCTCCTTGGAATTCTCCCCTTTTTGTAATAAAAAAGAAATCTAACAAATGGCATCTCTTAACAGATCTTAGACAGAGAAGGCAATGGCACCCCACTCCAGTACTCTTGCCTGGAAAATCCCATGGATGGAGGAGCCTGGTGGGCTGCAGTCCATGGGGTCACGAAGAGTCGGACATGACTGAGCGACTTCACTTTCACTTTTCACTTTCATGCATTGGACAAGGAAATGGCACCCCACTCCAGTGTTCTTGCCTGGAGAATCCCAGGGACGGGGGAGCCTGGTTGGCTGCCACCTATGGGGTTGCACAGAGTTGGACACGACTGAAGTGACTTAGCAGCAGCAGCAGCAGCAACAGACCTTAGAAAAGCTAATGCATCTATGAAACCTATGGGTGCATTACAACCAGGAATTCCATCACCTACCACTATTCCTCAAAACTGGCATATTATTATTATAGATTTACAGGATTGCTTTTTTACTATATCTTTACATCCTCTAGACTGAGAAAGATTTGCCTTCTCTCTTCCTTTTCCTAATCATATCAGGCTTCATAAATGATATCAATGGACTGTATTGACTCAAGAAATGATGAATTCTCCCACCATGTGTCAATATTATGTAGCCAAAGCCCTTGAACCTGTGAGAAAACAATTTCCTGACTTTCTTGTTATTCATTATATGGACGATATACTGTTTTTGGCCCCATCTGTTTTAGAGACTCAACGTATGTTTAATATAGCTCAACGATGCTTAAAAGACTCTGGATTAATTATTGCCCCTGAAAAAATTCAAACCTCTACACCTTACCATTACTTAGGATCTATTGTTAATAGACAAAATGTCACTCCCCAACTAACACAAATTCGTATGGATAAATTATCAACCTTGAATGATTTTCAAAAACTTTTAGGTGATATAAACTGGATTAGACCCTCTTTGGGCATTGCAAATTATCAACTGACTAATTTATTTAATACTTTGAAAGGAGACCTTGATTTAAATAGCCCTCATTCACTTTCACAAGATACACGAGAGGAACTCGTGTATTTTAGTAAACTCATGAATTTAGTACAAAATAAATTACAAAAACAATTTCTTACTCATATTAGAGAGTTGTTTATACTCCCTTCTCTCCATTCTCCCACCAGACTTCTTGCCCAACAAGAACACCCGGTAGAATGGATCTATACACATTTTAGAGGGACAAAGTCACTTACGCCCTATCTTGATTTAATCGCTCTAATAATTATCAATGGGAGAAATAGAACTAAGACTTTGATTGGCTCCAATCCCCATAAAATTGTATTATCTATTAATGAAACTCAATTTGAAAATGCATTACAAACTTCTACCAATTTTCAAATAGCCTTCTTAGACTATTTTGGAAAAATTTCATTTCATTATCCTTCTAATAAACTTTGAAATTTCTTCAAAAATACTGAATTTATTATCTCTCACATTGTTACATCACAACCTATACGTCAAGCTGATGTTTTCTATATAGATGGGAGTAAAAACTCTAAAGCCTCATTTTGGTTTCTCAAAAAATATAAAGTCTTTTATACTAAATTTCATTCTGCTCAACAAAATGAATTATATGCTCTTATTCAGGTTATTCACCTACATCCTTACCCTATTAATATAGTTTCTGACTCCTCATATTCAGTTTTTGTATTAAAAAATATAGAAAATTCTACTATAAATTCTAATCAATCTATTATTCAACAACTTTTTCTTGAATTACAATCCATTATTATATATTACTCATATTCGAGCACATTCCGGCCTTCCCGGTCCAATGACTTATGGTAATGAACAAACTGATAAGCTCGTTTTTTTTGCTACTCCTAAAGAACAACATGCTCTATTACATAATAATGCTGGCTCCTTATACCAGATTTGGAAAATTCTATACCGCCATGCTAAAGAAATCATTAGTAATTGCTCTACTTGTAGACTCCTACATCTTCGACCCATTTCACAAGATATCAATCCTCGAGGATTACAACCCAAAGAAATATGGCAAATGGATGTGACTCATTGCCCTGAGCTTTCTCCATCTTCTTTTTTACATGTCTATATTGATACAAATTCTTCTTTTATATGGGCCACACCTCTTTTAGGTGAAGCTACACAACACGTTATAACCCACCTGTTAGCTTGCTTTGCAGTAATGGGAACACCTAGTTGCATAAAAACAGACAATGGCCCTGCTTATATCTCTAAGCAATTCAAACAATTTTTACAATCTTTTTCTATCAAACATATTACAGGCATTCTTTTTAATCCACAAGCATAAGACATAGTTGAATGAGCACATCACACACTGAAACTACAAATAAAAAAATTAAAAAGGGGGAATACACAGGAACAATTCTATCTTTCCTATCCAGAGCAGACTTTACTAGATTCCCATGCAAGATATTCTTTAATCCTATAACTATTGTTAATACAGCTTTATTTGTTTTAAATTTTTTAAACTTACCACAAGGAGATATCTTGACAAGAGCAGAAAAACATCTTGAGGAATTGAAGGAAACTTCTCTTCCTCTGCTCATTTGGTATCAAGATGGGCTAACTAAACAATGGAATCTGGGAAATTAATCTTACAGGGAAAGGGGTATGCTTGTATTTCTCCAGATGGATCTAAAGAACTCACCTGGCTCCCTCTTCGGAAGATCTGCCCCAAGGGAGCCTCCGGCGTTCAAAATAAAGATGAAACCAAAAAACCCCTGGGAGGAAGAAATTCCAATACAGGCCATGGCAGCTCTGAAAATCTCCAAGAAGACCAAAACATTCAGGTTGTGATGAAAGTGGTGGAAGAAGTAAAACTGGACGAAGCGATGGAAAGTGACTGCAGAGTGGGGAGGAGGAGCAGGTAGACTCGTGATCAGGTCAACAGAGGAGACATATGAGCTGATGGCATTTGAGCTGAGACCTCCAGGATTAAAAGGAGTCAATCATTTGAAGAGCTGTGGGAAGAGGGACTGGGGCAACAGGAACAGCAAGTGCAAAGGCCCTGAGGTGAGAGTGTGTCTGGTATGTTGGGAAGCAGACGGAAGACCAGTGGGGCTGGAGGGGCCTGATGGAGAGGGAGACTAGGAGGACGTGGGAGACGGGGCAGGGGCTGGGGTAGCAGAAAGTGGTCTGGATCACACAGAGGTCTTGGGGCTCACCATAAGAATTTTAGCTTCTCCTCTGAGCCAGCTGGGAGTGGAGCCAGGGGAGAGTTTGAGTAGAGGAGAGTCAGAAAAGGATATGATTTCGTTTCTAAAGAATCCCTTGCTTGACAGGTCAGCCTCCCCACAGGAGAAAACTGAAGAGATTAAAATTTCCTGCAGCTGAAACCATCACCAAGAGCAAAAGAATCCATCTCTGGGCATTGGAAGTGTGATTAATAACTGAACACATGGGTTCAGGGGTCAAGTCTCCATCTGTTGCTTTGTGACCTTAGATCAGTATGGTTCTCAGCTAGGGTGGATTCTGCCTCCAAGGGACATTGGACAATGTCTGGAGAAATTTTTGGTTGTAGCAACTGAGATTAAGGTACTGGGGGTGTTACTGGTACCTAATGGTCAGAGGTCAGGGATGCTGCTAAACACCTTGTAGCACATGAGTCAGCCCCCACAAGAAAGAATTTTCCCATCTAAGATGTCAAATGGTGCCAAAGTTAAGAAACTGGTTTAGATAAATCCCTTAATCTCCTTGAATTTCTTTAATCCATAAAATGGAAGTAATAATTCCCCTGGGGTTATCAAGAGAATTAAAGAGTTGATTTATTTGCTATAGACAGAATATTTCCATTTAAAGCAAGGACCGGCAAACTTCTTCTGCAGAAGGCCAGACAGTAAATATTTTCGGCTTTGGAGGCCATATGATGTCTGTTGTAACTACTCAAATCTGCCATGGTATCATGAAAGCAGCCCTAGATGATACAGAAATGAGTAAGTGTGACTAAACCTTTATTTTTGGACACTGAAGATTTCATATAATCTTCACATGTCATAAAATCTTCTGCTTGATTTATACAACTATTTAAAAACATAAGAGCTATGCTTAGCTCACAGGCTAGATGAAAAACAGATGGCAGGCTAGATTTGGTGCACCCAAGTTTGCCAGCCCCTGAGTTTAAAAAATTAACAGGAATCTGAGCACTAGTGAGGATTCAGGAAATGTGGGTTACTATTAAGAAAGTACAAGAAAATGGCCCCTGGAGTCTGGAACGGGTCTGATCCAGCTACGACACATCATTGTCTTGTTGGACCAGGATACTCTTACATCACTGACTCCAGTCACTCTGAGACTGATAAAATGAGCCAGAGTGAGGACACTGTGACCTTGTTTAAGTGCAAAGCCACTTGCCACCCATAAAATACCAAGCATCCCCTTCTCTTGCTAAAGAAATGGCTACTTCTTACCTAATCACAGAATTGTCCCCAGGTTTTTTTTTTTTCTATTCACTTTATTTTTGGCTGAGCTGGGTCATCCTTGCAGTGCATGGGCTTAGTTGCCCTGCAGCTTGGGGGATCTTAGTTCCTGACCAGGGATCGAACCCATATCTCCAGTATTGCAAGGTGGATTCTTAGCCACCGGACCGCCAGTTTCTGACAGCACCCAACCTAAAGCAAACCCTGCTTCCTTAGGTCCCCACCCCCACCCCAAATGCCCCAACCAAAGTCCAAATAGTGAGAGGTTCTTTCTAATATCCCTGAGTTCTTTGTCATTGCCCACGGTGTGTGTTTTTCCTCGCTGCAGCAGTGATAACACACTCACCCTGTTTAACTACAAATGCACTTTGGCCACTTTGGACAAAGGAGGAAGGGTCTAGGCTCCAGCTCTGGCCCTTTCCCTGTCTCACCCCAGGGGCTTGGGGAAGTCTCTTCCCTTCTCCACTCTGGGCTGTTCTTTTCCTGCTGGTACCACAAGGGAGCAGGGTTCCACCATGGCTGACTGTTGTTTTTACTGTGCCTAAGGCTGGGGTCTGAAGGCTAAATTCAGATCGTCTCCCCCTGGGCCATGGGGACAAGGGCCTCAGGGCTCCCGTGGTGGGAGCTCGCATTCAAATGCAATGCCTGAGGCTGGAGACCAGGGCACTAAAGCAGGAAGTGAAGGGTTGTTCATAGGACACTGATGCTGGGGTGGGGGGGTGATGCAGAGTCACTCCCTGGGGGCTGACCAGACAGGGAGAACTCTGACCCAGTGACTCCCAGCTGCCACCCAGCTCTCACTCACTCTGTACTCTTCTTACTTGGTCAGGAAAGGCTGTCCCGCAGCATCAGATACTTGCAAAGCTCACCAGCATCTCAGGTATAACCACAGCCCGCCCTTCTCAGCCCAGGATGAACATTAGAATGTCCTGAGAAAGCCCAGGTCCCACTCCGGAGGTTCTGGTTTAGAGGCTCTGAGGCCTCAGTATTTTTCGAAAGCTCTACAGGTGGTTCTGTTGTGCAGCCAGGATTGAGAAAGCGTCCCTGAAGTTAGAGATGTGGAACTGATGTCTCCAGTGGCTGTCCATGACCCTACGGGGTCGGGGGTTGTGTGTGCTGACCAGTTTGCCACAGTCCCCACCTGGCCCCTTTCTCATCCCTGGAACCTGGTCGCTGCCAGCATTAGATCTGGAGAGCTGGATATAAAATCCTAGGGCTGCAAACAAGGCATGCATGCATGCTAAGTCGCTTCAGTCATGCAAAGTCGACTCTTTGCAACACCATGGACTGTAGCCCACCAGGCTCCTCTGTCCATGGGATTCTCCAGGCAAGAACACTGGAGCAGGTTGCCATTCCCTCCTCCAGAGGATCTTCCCGACCCAGGGATCGAAACTGGGTCTCCTGCATTGTGGGCAGATTCTTTACCACCTGTGCCACCAGGGAAGCCCACGGACAAAGCAGAGGAGGATATTCACACACACACACGACCGTAAACAGTAGTTATTGGTAGCAATTAGTTCCATTCCATTAGTAATGTGAAACAGTTTGATACCAAGTATTATTTCCCTCTAATAATGATGCCTTTAACACAGCCTTTGACTGTGTGGATCACAATAAACTGTGGAAAATTCTGAAAGAGATGGGAATACCAGACCACCTGACCTGCCTCTTGAGAAACCTGTATGGAGGTCAGGAAGCAACAGTTAAAACTGGACATGGAACAACAGATTGGTTCCAAATAGGAAAAGGAGTACGTCAAGGCTGTATATTGTCACCCTGCTTATTTAACTTATATGCAGAGTACATCATGAGAAACGCTGGGCTGGAGGAAGCACAAGCTGGAATCAAGATTGCCGGGAGAAATATCAATAACCTCAGATATGCAGATGACACTTATGGCAGAAAGTGAAGAAGAACTAAGAGCCTTTTGATGAAAGTAAAGGAGGAGAGTAAAAAAGTTGGCTTAAAGCTCAACATTCAGAAAACTAAGATCATGGTACCTGGTCCCATCACTTCATGGGAAATAGATAGGGAAACAGTGGAAACAGTGGCTGACTTTATTTTGGGGGGCTCCAAAATCACCGCAGATGGTGATTACAGCCATGAAATTAAAAGACACTCCTTGGAAGGAAAGTTATGACCAACCTAGACAGCATATTAAAAAGCAGAGACATTACTTTGTCAACAAAGGTCCATCTTGTCAAGACTATGGTTTTTCCAGTGGTCATGTATGGATGTGAGAGTTGGACTGTGAAGAAAGCTGAGCACTGAAGAATTGATGCTTTTGAACTGTGGTGTTGGAGAAGACTCTTGAGAGTCCCTTGGACTGCAAGGAGATCCAGTCCATCCTAAAGGAGATCAGTCCTGGGTGTTCATTGGAAGGACTGGTGTTGAAGCTGAAACTCCAATACTTTGGCCACCTGATGCAAAGAGCTGACTCATTTGAAAAGACCCTGATGCTGGGAAAAATTGAGGGCAGGAGGAGAAGGGGACGACAGAGGATGAGATGGCTGGATGGCATCCCCAACTCAATGGACATGGGTTTGGGTGGACTCCGGGAGTTGGTGATGGACAGGGAGGCCTGGCGTGCTGAGGTTCATGGGGTCGAAAAGAGTCGGACACAATTGAATGACTGAAGTGAACTGAATAACGATGATGATAAAGTCAGTGAAGATGAAGTAGAAAAAAACATTGGAAAACCAAGGTGCTACTCAGCCCCTCATCCCTTTGCTTCCTGTGACCACGGTGACCCACGTGACCACATGAAAACAGGCCAAAGTCTCCAAAGATTGTAACTTCCCTGGGTCCAGAAATCACTGGCTGGTTAGGAGCTTGGTGCTTATGTAAGGTCTTATTCAAATAATAACAATCCCGGAGCTGGTATCAGGCAGGGGGAGCTGAACGTTCACATTTGTAATCTTACAGCAGTCTGGGAACAACCTAGGAGAGCTGAGCAGGGTTATTACCTTCCTCTTTACACCTGGGGAAACAGGCCTGGACAGATAGGGCATAGTTGGGATTGAGATGACCCATTGGGTCATCATAATGACCCAGGTGAATTTTGGGGGCAGAGTTTTTAATGGCAGAGTTGGGCCTGTTCCCAGGACTGCTGATTTGCCACCCCTGAGTCTCGCCCCATCTCCAAAGGCACCTACCTGGCTCAAACCTAGAACAGCTAACTATAATGTAAGCTCCCCAGCATGACTGAAATGTTCTTGAAGTTTGGCACATGGAAGGCCCTTAGAAAAGAGTTCTTGTGTCGAATTTGGAAAAGAGCACCCCAGGGAGAACAAAGACCCCAGGTTAGGCAGGTGTATACTTGTTCCTTTATTTAACATTCACAACCACTCGGGCAGTAAGGACTTATCTCTCCATTTTATATATTAGGAAACTGAGGCTTAGAGCAATTCAGTAACTGGGTTGTTTATTAATTGATAGATTCCACACATTTATTGATCACCTACTACATGCCAAACAGTGTTCTAGATGAACAATACTATAGTTCACAGCAAGGAAAAGGATGGACATAAGCTCCCTTGGAAGTTGGAGTCCATGGAGATGGGTAATCAGCAAATAAATCCTTCTCAATTAGGAGTCATGGGAAACTTCAATATGAATCGAGATGTAGGGTCTTATTACCCACTCTTTCTGATTCTTGGAACCCTTATACTGGTTTTTATATAATGGCAACTGTATGCTCTAAGTTGCTTCAGTCGTGTCCGACTCTGTGTGACCCCATAGACGGCAGCCCACCAGGCTCCCCTGTCCCTGGGATTCTCCAGGCAAGAACACTGGGCATCTGTATAACTGCCACGTATTACCCACATCTGTGTGCCAGGATCTCATTTCTCCTGTACGCTTCACAATGATATACACAAGATGGGAGATTTTGTCCTCATTTAATAGATGAGAAAAGAGCCTCGGGAAGAGGCCCCTCTCCCAGCCTCATGAATGAAAAGGGAAGGAGAGGGCAGTGCTTAGCTGAGCCGACAAGACTGCTTTGGGAATGGTGGCATCTTCGGCATTCCTAAACGAAAGACATGAGGGGCAAGCCAGCCTGTTTTTCTTTCTTTTTGGTTAATTTATTTGGCTGTGCTGGGTCTTAGTTGTGGCTAGAGGGATCTTTAATTGCAGCATGTGGGCTCTAGTTCCCTGACCAAGGAGCAAATCCAGGATCAAACTGCATTGGGAGCATGGTCTTAGCTACTGAACTCCCAGGGAGGTCCCAAGCCAGCCTTCTTTGGGCAGAAAAAATGAGGGGAAAGCGTTGTAGAGTTTAGGTTCAAAAGCCTGGTGGTCCCCTTACTGGCTGAGGGGCTCTGGGCAAATACTTCACCATTTTGTGCACCAGTTTCACCCTCTGAAATGGACCACCCCTTCAGGGATGAAGTGCAGGATCTAATCAGAGCATGTGTTGTAGAAGGATGCTGGAGAAGCCACCACCCATGCAGCCCTGGTCCCCCAGGCAGTGCAAGGAGCCAAGTGTGTAGCAGAACTGCAGAGAAGCAGCAGGGCTGCCCTCCAAGACTGAGGACCCCCAGGGTCTTGTCCAGCGAGCCCTGCCCTGCCCCAGGCTCTATCTTGTCCTGGCACGTGCCTGTAAGCACAGATTCCAGATTCAGACAAAACTCAGCAACTAACACACCATGTTGCTTTGGGCAAATCATTTTGCCTCTCTGACCCTCAGTCTCTTCATCTTTAAAATGGGGATGATCTTCTTCATAGTACGGTTATGAAGATTAAATGAGGGAATGGGTCTGAAAAATTTAGCACAGGCACAGGGCGTCCTTAGACAATGGCAGCTCACATCACCCTCACTGTTGTTGCTCTGGGCTCCCCTCAGGGACCTCGAGCCTCCAGGAGCCTCCCCGCCCCTGTCCTGGCCCCGACCAGAGTCTCCACTCTGTCTACCCCCTGCCCTCACCTCCTGCCACCGGGACAGAACACAGAAACTGGATGAAAGGCAACTCTCTTTGCCCTGGAATTACCTGGTTTAGGTCTGAGGGCTGATCATTAACCAATCCCTGCTCTCTGATCCCACCGCCTATGAAAGCAGATGTCTGCCCCCGCCGCCCGCCCCAACAGGGTCTCCTGCCTCCTGACATCCTGCAGAGCAAGGGGAGAGACTCTGGATCTCACTTATGTACTGACGCTGTGTGTGACCTTGGGCAAGCCCCTTCCCCTTCCTGAGTCTCAGGTTTTACTTCTTCTTTCACATAATCAGCTTTCACACTTTTCCCCCCGCTTTGCCACTAAACTCTTGGTGGGGGGGAAACTTCTGTGGGAGGTAGATCAACAGAAGAGCACAGGCTGTAAAGTCGGCCAGACTGGATTCAAAATACCAGAGCTGCTGTTTTGAAACTACGTGACCTTGGGGACTACAATCAACCACTTCTTCAGTTTCTCCCTCCTTTTCTATTCCTCTAAATGAGGTCAATACTATTTCCATGTTAGTCAGAGGTAAGGTCCTAAGATGAGACTGACTTAGCACAAAGTAAGTGCTCAACAAACATCAGAGACAGTTACTTGGAAGCTCAGGGTATAAAGTATGATAAAGAGGGAGCAGCTGGGTTGCAATGAGTGAAGGAGCAGAGTTAACGACTTGCTGCCACCCCACAGTGACTATGAGGCAGTGTCTTGGAGCCCCAAGACTCAGGGGAAACAGTTTGGAAACTGACAAAGCCAATACTGAAGAGTGAAGGTGTTAGTTGCTCAGTTGTGTCTGACTCTTTATGACCCCACGGACTGTAACCTGTCAAGCTCCTCTGTCCATGGGATTCTCTGGGCAATAATACTGGAGAGGGTAGCCATGCCCTTCTCCAGAGGATCTTCCCAACCCAGGGATCAAACCTGGTTTCCTGCATTGCAGGCAGATTCTTTACTGTCTGAGCCAATACTAGGCATCTGCTAGGGAATACTCGAGATCTGCATACTATGGTCCACACGCTGAATCCTGCCTGCTGCCTGCCAGCTATGGTTTTAAGTGAATGGAAAAAAAATCGGTAGAAGAATAATATTTTGTGATGTAAAAATTATACAAGTTTTTAATTTCAGCACCTACAAGCAAAATTTCATTGGCTCACAGCCACACCCACTCATTTACATATCATCTATGGATGGTTTCTCCGTGCAAGGGCAGAGTTGAGTGGTTGTGACAGAATGGCCAGCAAAGGGTTAAATATGTTACTGTCTTGTCATTTACAGAAAGAGTTTGCTGACCCCTGCTATAGAACAGCTCTTCCTGCCCACATGGAAGACTTTGACCTTGTATAGATCATGGCGTTGCTACTTTATCAACAATGTGATTGATTCTGGACATAGCATGTCACCTCTCTGAACCTCACCTGTAAAGGACTTATAACTATTTCTAGCTTTCAGGGCTGTCATGAAAATAAAATAAGCAAGACCCTTGAGTGCATGATGGAGAAATACCCGTATCACAGTAAATGAGATTAACTTAGATGGTGTGTGCTTGTGTGCTCAGTCGCTCAGTCCTGTCCAACTCTGCAACCACAGGGACTGTAGCCCCCAGTCTCCTGGAATTTTCCAGGCAAGAATATTGGTGTGGGTTGCCATGCCCTCCAGGGACTGAATCTATGTCTCCTGTGGCTTCTGCATTGGCAGGCAGATTCTTTACCACTGAGCCTCTTGGGAAGCCAACTTAGATGGTACATGAATCAGAGTTTAGATGTTTAACAGGTAATTATTTTCACGTATATTCGAAAAAATAGCACACACAATGCTCGTGGTTTCATAGATAAGGCTTGTTGTGTTTGTTGGGGTAAATGATCGAAAGGTACTGGGGCAGACCTACCATCTCAGCTCTCAACACACACCTCCATCTTTGGGTCCCAGGTAGCATCTCTCATCCGCAGCATCCTATTCACATCTCAGCCAGACCGAGTAGGAAGCAGGCAGGGAAGGACCAGAAGCTGCACACACCATTCCTAATCATACCCCATTGGCTAATCGTGATCACATGACCATATCTAGTTGCGAAGGAAGCTGAGACATTCAGCCTTTTCTCTGCACAGTCATGTGCCAAGGTGGGGGTTCTATTATTAAAACTGCAAAGGAAGAATTAAGATTGCAATCTCTGCCCTCTTATATACCAATTTAAAAACCTCCTTTTGAAACACATCTGTGTAAACATCTGAGTTAAATCTGAGTTGAATTCACCCATTCCAGTCCATCTTAGTTCGCTGATTCCTGGAGTGTCGATGTTCACTCTTGTCATCTCCTGATAGATGGGGAAACAGTGAAAACAGTGGCTGACTTTATTTTTCTGGGCTCCAAAATCACTGCAGATGCTGATTGCAGCCATGAAATTAAAAGACACTCCTTGGAAGGAAAGTTATGACCAACCTAGACAGCATATTAAAAAGCAGAGACATTACTTTGTCAACAAAGGTCCATCTAGTCAAGGCTATGGTTTTTTCAGTAGTCATGTATGGATGTGAGAGTTGGACTATAAAGAAAGCTGAGCGCCGAAGAATTGATGCTTTTAAACTGTGGTGTTGGAGAAGACTCTTGAGAGTCCCTTGGACTGCAAGGAGATCCAACCAGTCCATCCTAAAGGAGATCAGTCCTGGGTGTTCATTGGTGGACTGATGTTGAAACTGAAACTCCAATACTTTGGCCACCTGATGCAAAGAGCTGACTCATTTGAAAAGACCCTGATGCTGGGAGGGATTGAGGGCAGGAGGAGAAGGGGACGACAGAGGATGAGATGGTTGGATGGCATCACCGACTCGATGGACATGGGTTTGGGTGAACTCCGGGACTTGGTGATGGACAGGGAGGCCTGGCATGCTGCAGTTCATGGGGTCACAAAGAGTTGGACACGACTGAGCAACTGAACTGAACTGTGTAAACAAAAAGAAAGACGTTTTAAAGCAGACAGGATATGGCAGCCATTTTGAAATTAGGAAGGGAAGACCAAGGGAATCACAGAGAAGCCAGTGAACAGTCTTGACATCCCTGTGCCTGTGAAATGACCTGGCACTGCCCTTCTCTGACAAGGAAGATAACCCTTTGTTCTTTAAGTCACTTGCAGACAGACATCCTCTTATCTGCAGCCAAAAGAGTTCTCACTGATGCTGCTGATTCCACGGGGAAGGGAGTGGGCTCTGTAGCCAGGCTGCCTGGGTGCAAAGCTGGGCTCTGCCATTTGCATGCTGTGTGACTCGGGGAAGTCAGTTCTCCTCTCTGAGCCCTCATTTAGTCATTTAAAGATACAGCAGCCACTTGTGTTTTGTCGCCTTTAGAACACAATTTCTGAGATTTAACTGAATCTAATTCCTCAGCTCACAGTAGGTTCTCATTCTGTATTGCACGAGGCCACTCTTTTTATTTATTAATTTGGTCCCTTTTATCTCCATTTCCCAATTCCATCCTTTTCAGAGCAACCCCTCTGATGCATCGAATGTGTTGCTTTTCCTTTGTTTGTGTTCTTGCAAAATGTTCTGTCTTTTGTAAGTATTTTTAATTTACATAGTGGTATTGTGTTCTCTTGGGTCGGTCCAAACATTTGTTTGGGTTTTTCCATGAGGTGTTACAGGCTTCCCTGATAGCTCAGTTGGTAAAGAATCTGCCTGCAATGCAGGAGACCCCGATTCAATTCCTGTGTCGGGAAGATACCCTAGAGAAGGGATAGGCTACCCACTCCAGTATCCTTGAGTTTTGCTGTGGCTCAGCTGGTAAAGAATCCGCCTGCAATGTGGGAGACATGGGTTCGATCCCTGGGTTGGAAAGATCCCCTGGAGAAGGGAAAGGCTACCCACTCCAGTATACTGGCATGGAGAATTCCATGGACTGTATAGCCATGGGGTCGCAAACAGTCGGACGCAACAGAGCGACTTTCACTTTCATAAGGTGTTACAGAAAGCCCAGTGAACTTTTGGGCCAAACCAAAATAACTCATTCTGGCTTTCCCAATAACAACTAGGTTTTACGAGATTTATATAAATATGCATGAATGCTAAGTTGCTTCTGTTGTGTCAGACTCTTTGTGACTCTATGGACTGTAGCCCACCAGGCTCCTCTGTCCATGGGATTCTCTAGGCAAGAGTACTGGAGTGGGTTGCCATGCCCTCTTCCAGGGGATCTTCTCGACCCAGAGATCAAACCCACATTCCCTGTGGCTTCTGCATTGCAAGCGTATTCTTGACTGTTGAGCCAATTGGGAAGCCTTATATAACTTTATGTCCCTCTGAATCTTTCCTCCAGAAAGCAGTTCAGTGCTCAGTGAGGGTGCCCTCCACAATCTACCTCCTCCATTACTGGCAGTGGTGGTCATATCTGAACCCTGGCCCTGACCCAGCATACCACAGAGACTGCTGCGCTAAAGACAGTCACATGACATGGGTCTCCTTCTGGACTTTTGGTACTTGCATTCAGGGCTAAATTTCTGCATTCCAGGGTATATGAACCCTTAATTTGATTAAATATTTGCAGAATGCCCTTAAGAAAGGGCGATCGTTCACACTCTGTAGCAGCAAAGAGAGTTCCAGTGGCCCCCATTCCTGCCAACATTGGGCACTCTCCAGCCTTCTTATTTTTGCCAGTCTCACTGAAGTACATTTCATTGTTGTTTCAATTTACATAGTACCTACTTCATAAGGCTGTTTTGAGAGGCCAAGGAGGTAATGTACGTAAAGTGTTTAACTCATTGCTTAGTACATAGTAAATGCTAAAAAGGTACCGTGGTTTGATTTAGCTAATCCTCAGTTACTCTCATTATTGAACTTGGCACATAGTAGGTGCTCAATAAGTGCATCCCCTCTGCCTTCCCCGGCACCGCTTGATCATCCCCACTCCCACTCTCCCACCCTGGTGGAGTTGCTCCCAGTCCCTTCCCACAGACTCACCCGCAGTCTCTTCACTCTCCCAGCTGAGGTCCTTATGAGACTCCCTGTGGCCGAAGAGACTCTTCAAGATGGCATTGGCGATGGGCAGCATCATGGCGGTAGAGGCAGTGTTGCTCAGCCACATGGACAGAAACGAGGTGGTCGCCATCATCCCCAGGATGAGCCTGGGGACACAGGGAGTTAGGGGGTAGATCTAGAACCGGGGCCCCTGGTCCCAGTTTGCATCCCACTTGTCTACAGAGGGAAAGTCAGGGCCCAGCAAGGACGAGCCAGTGACCAATGGAAACCAAATCCACTCACCATGCTTATTCTAGCTCTTAAGGAAATTGACTAGCTGTATGTAAGTGAACTGACCTCAGGTACCCAGGGTAAAATAGTTCCGGAGGGGCACCAACCCTAAATTTTCTCTCCTTTGCCCCCAAATCCTTAATGGCTCCCATTGCAGAAAAAAAGATGCCTTGACACCAAGATTTTTCACTATTTTACCCTAAACAGTCTTTCCAGCCTCCTCTCCCTCTTCCCTTCTTCCCAGGCACCCTTCTCAGGCTCTGCTGAATTTCTCATCAGCCCCCAAACATGCCCTGATGCCCAGACTGCCTGCCATCACTTGGTCCTTCCCACCAATAGGAATCTAAATTTAGTGGGTTTTTTTCCTTTACATTGAACTCTTAATCCACCCTAAATTTATTTAGATGTATAGACTGCATATTAAAAAGCAGAGACATTACTTTGTCAACAAAGGTCCATCTAGTCAAGGCTATGGTTTTTCCAGTAGTTATGTATGGATGTGAGAGTTGGACTATAATGAAAGCTGAGCGCCAAAGAATTGATGCTTTTAAACTGTGGTGTTGGAGAAGACTCTTGGGAGTCCCTTGGACTGCAAGAAGATCCAACCAATCCATCCTAAAGGAGATCAGTCCTGGGTGTTCATTGGAAGGACTGATGTTGAAGCTGAAACTCTAATACTTTGGCCACCTGATGTGAAGAGATGGATGGCATCACCGACTCAATGGACATGAGTTTGGGTAAACTCTGGGGGCTGGTGATGGACAGGGAGGCCTGGCGTGCTGCGGTTCATGGGGTCGCAAAGAGTCGGACATGACTGAGTGACTAAACTGAACTGATAAAGCAGAGTCAGATCTAAGAAGGTTTTTTTTAAATGAATTAATTATACCAACATCTACCATTTATTGAATCCTTCCCTTCCCCACAGATCTAGATTTCTTCCAGATTATTTATTATTTGTTTTAAAAATCTGTTTCTGAACTAGTATCATACTGTTTTCATTGTTATAACTTTAAAACCCTGAATATTCATTGAAAGGACTGTAACTGAAGCTCCAAAACTTTGGCCATCTGATATGAGGAACCAACTCATTGGAAAATACCCTGATGCTGGGAAAGATTGAGGGCAGGAGGAGAAGGAGACGATGGAGCTTGAGATGGTTGGATGGCATCATCAATTCAATGAACATGAGTTTGAGCAAACTGTAGGAGATAGTAAAGGACAGGAGAGCCTGGCATGCTGCAGTCCATGGGGTCGCAAAGAGTTCGGCAGAACTTAGTGACTGAACAGCAACAAACTTTAAAACGTGTTTGATAGTAGCCTCATCCTTTCTTTAGTGTCAAATACAACCTCCTCCAGAAGGAAGTCACCTGGGTGGCATCCAGCTTCTCATCCTTGTTTGCTCCCCACGTGGCAGCCAAGAGGAATTTTTAAAAAATGCCAATCCAGTCATGTCACTCCCCAGCTTAGAATTCTTTAAAGCAGAGATTCATAGACCGAGGGTCCATGGATATAATTCAGGATGGAAATGATGGGAGTAAATGAAACTCTACTTTACTAACATCTAATATTCCCTCATAGGTTAGTTGGTAAAGAGTCTGCCTGCAATGTAGGAGACCCTGGTTCGATTCCTGGGTCGGGAAGATCCACTGGAGAAGGGATAGGCTACCTACTCCAGTACTCTCGGGCTTCCCTCGTGACTCAGCTGGTAAACAATCTGCCTGCAACGCAGGAGACCTGGGTTCAATCCCTGGGTTGGGAAGATCCCCTGGAGAAGGGAAAGGCTACCCACTCCAGTATTCTGGCCTGGAGAATTCCATGGGCTGTATAGTCCATGGGGTCGAAAAGAGTCAGACACAACTGAGTGACTTTCACTTTCCCTTCACTTTCACTTCAATAGAAATTGAACATTTCCTTCAGTGATTAATGAAAACAATAAAGTTCAGTATTATTATAAGGGACTTGGTTACAGCCTCAAAACTACAATTACTAGGCTGTCGCTAGATCTCATCATTTATTGTGTTAATAAAGAAGTTCACATGGTATTCTATCAGAAATTTTTTTCTATCACAGATTTGTGTGGTTTTAAAACATTATTTGGATAAGTTCATTTTGCTGTGATTGTTGTTGTTTTAACTCCTACATGTGCTTTATGCATTTAAATAACATTACTGGGAAGGACGCCTTAAGATGCAGCAAACTGCAAAAAAAAAAAACCCAATAACTTCATTTTAAAGGCCATTCAATTCTCTTAAAATGAAAGTCTGAATCCTATCCAGGAGGCCCGAGGCCCCATAGGAATGGACCCTATCTCCTGTCTCTCCAAGGCCATCTTTCCATCCACTCCCCACCCACTGGGTCACCTTGGCTGGTAAATAGAAAACCAGGATGACAGAGCCAGCGCTTACTGTACAGACTCTCATATTGTCATTTTATAAGCAGAGAGAGGGTAAGTCACTCCCAGAGCAGGAAAGGTAGGATTCAGCCCCAAGTCACCTGAGTCGAACTACTAACACAGCCCCCCTCTAAAACTACTGGACACGAATCCCTGGGTGAGGTCTGGGAACCAGCATTTCAACTGACTCCCAAGTGATTCTTATGTAATTTTGAAAACCACCCAAGAGCCTAGCACTGTGTCTGGCACACAGAGTGGGGCTCACTAAATATTTGGGAAATGATTGAACAAGTGGATGGTGGGACATGATGAGTTTGTTGCATCAGATGACCAGAGCGGGAAGGGTGGGTTTGGGCTCCGAGAACGGGGCCCCTCTGCCTCTCCACCTCTGGGCTGGACCCCATTACCTGGCCTTACCTGGCTGGCTGGACCCCGGTGAGCATCAGGACCTTGAGGGCAATTCTCCGGTGCAGGTTCCACTCCTCAATGGCACTGGCCATGATCAGACCGCTGAGGAAGAGGAAGTTGGTGTCCAGGAAGTACTGGGCGCAGACCTTGTTGGAGGGCAGGATGCCCAAGAAGGGGAAGAGGACGATGGGCAGCAGGGCTGTCACCGAGAGGGGCAGGGCCTCGGTGCACCAGTACACCGCCATGAGCAGGATGACGAACAGGCAACGGCCTTCCTGCAGCGGGGAGATGCAGGCTTAGGAGGGTCAGCAGAACTTGGGGTGGCAGGGACAGAAGAGATCCTGGAGCAGGGCCCATCCCTGAGGCACGTTCCTTGGGGAGGCAGTGGAGAGGGTACGTGCCCAAGGCTCAGACCTTGAGCAGGTGGTGTCACTGATCTGAGCCTCATTTTACTCAACTATAAAGTGGGGGAGCCATACCTGTCATTCTATAGGACTGTGTGAAGGTCACGTGAAATACCCCCATTGTCTTTGAAGTAGTCCCTGAGATGCGCACGAGAGTGAAAGCGGTTTGAGGGACTTCCCTGGTGGTCCAGTGGTTAAGACTCAGTGCTTCCACCGCAGGGGGCACAGGTTTGATCCCTGGTGGGGGAGCTAAGGTCTCTCATGCCACATGGCACAGCCAAAAAGAGAGAGAGTGTGTGAAAGTGAAAGTAGTTTGCTTGATGGGCAAGCCTAGAAAGCTCTGAAAGGGCACTGAGGAAGTGAAATAGAGAAGGAAGCCAAGATGATTTATTAACGAGACGGTTACCGCTGTGGGCAGCTGGAGTGCGATCTTGATCAGGACCCCTGAAGAAAGGGTAGATCAGACCTCAGAGTAGTCCCCCTGGGAGGCAAGGAAGCAGCCAACTCTTGGTCATCATTGGTTGAGGGTTGCTCGTGGGAGCGTTAACTCCCCAGCACTTGGGCCTGCCCTGTGCAGCAGCCAGAGAACATGCTCCTGCCGAGCATCCTGGGTTCAGTAAGAAGCTACCAGCCTGTGCAGAATGGTGAGTGCCACAGGGGATGCAGAAAGAGCACCAGTAGCTACTGCTGCACCCACACTCGGCATTTAGCACAATGTACAATACCCGGTACACTATAAAGAGTGACAGTAGTTACTGATATTTATTGAGCTATTGGTCTTCCTAGGTGGCTCAGTGGTAAAGAATCCACCTGCCAATGTAGGAGATGCAGGTTCGATCCCTGGGTGGGGAAGATCCGCTGGAGGAGGAAACAGCAACCCACTCCAGTATTCTTGCCTGGAGAATCCCATGGACAGAGGAGCCTGGTGGACTATAGTCCATGGTATTGCAAAGCAGTCAGACACGATTTAGTGACTAAACAATAGCGACAACCTTGGGTGATTAAGTACCAGGTGTTGTTTATTCCTCACAAAATCCCAGTGAAGTAGGTGCAATTAATATGACCGTTTGATGGATTGGCAATTTAAGATGCAAGGAGGTCGCTAGCGAGGCAATGACTGTGAACCAAAACAGTCTGCCTCCAGAGCCAACTCTCTTAACCGAGTTGTCAGCTGATTACTAGAATCTAGGACAGCTTGACAATGCAATTTCAAAGATCCAAAACAAAACAGATTGAGGCTGATTCAAGTGCAATCTATTCCAGAGACATCCTCACAGACACTTGGAAATAATGTTTCACCAACGAGTTAGGCATCTCTTAGCATGGTCAAGTTGACTGATGAAATTAACCTGAAAGCAGATTTTTATACCTTACTGGTTTTCTCCTCCACTAGAATGTAAACTCTAGGAGGGCTGGGATTATATCCCTGAAGCCAAGAGCAGTGCCTGGAACTTTTAGTAGGAACCCAAAGTATTTGTTGACATGACTAATACTTGTAACTCAGAGACAGTGCTTACAACATGCTCCCTGTCTTCCATTCTGCAAACATTACTCCTGACCAGACTGGGAGTTGAGACTAGGAAAATGACTGGGACATTGTCATGCACTTTTACCAGCAAATCTGTGCCAATCATAGGACCATTTTCAATAGTTAGTTCTTCTCAAACTCAAGTGACCTTATCAGACTCTACCCACCTAGTATTCCTCAAGTGGTGTGCTGGGAAATGATTAACAACTGACTCTCTGAAAAACTGCAGGTATGTGTGTGTAAAAGTTCTTAATTACTACTCAATTCAGCTAAGAAGTCACTCAAGTCATCGATCAATGAGTTTAGTTCCACTATGAATGTGTGTGTGCTAAGCTGTGTCCGACTGTTTGGGACACCATGGATTGTAGCCCACCAGGCTCCTCTGTCCAGGAATTTTCCAGGCAAGAAGACTGGAGAGGGTTGCCATTTCCTACCAGCGCATCTTCCAGACCCAGGGATTGAACCCATATCTCCTGCATTGGCAGGCGAATTCTTTACCCCTAGTGCCACCTGGAATGTTAGTTATATTTTCCTTTATATTAATTATTAAGACAAATGGACTCAATGAATAGTCCATTTATCAATGGTGTGTCTTCTTTACTGAATCAAATGATGGTTTTCAAATACTGGAGGAGGGGACTTCCCTGACGGTTCAGTGGTTACAACTTTGCCTTCCAATGCAGAGGGGTGTGGGTTTGTTCCCTGGTTGGAGAGCCAAGATCCCTTGTGCTTCATGGTCAAAAAGCCAAATCATAAGGCAGAAGCAATATTGTAATAAACTCAATAAAGACTTAAAAAATGATCTGCATGAAAAGACGTTGGACAAAAAGTTCCTCATTTTTTGTGCTATTCACAATGTCCCAGCTATAGACAACACATTTTAAGTGTGATCTGCATTACTAAATTTTCCCATCACCTTAAGACTAGACAAGCGCCCAAACAATAAGCCAAGCCCTGGTTTGTAGTGTTTACTGATTCCTATGGTGTGAATACCTCCACATGGCTGATTTGAAGCCACCAAGTTACATCACTGGGCACAGAATGCTGGGAGATGGACAGTGTCACAACACTCTACAGTATTTCCACTGTACAGTTAGAGGTAAATAATAGTAGAGGTAGATAACCGTAGATGTAAATAACATCAAGACCTTACAAAATAGTAACACAATTAGGAAGTGATGAGCTTTGACTATCTATTACCTTTGTTTTGATATATTTTATTTAACACCAGTTCATAAAATTTCACCTTAAATAGTGTCTACGTTCAACAACTAGGTAGCAAAGTTCATGAAAATCTAACCATCGGGTCTCGTGAGCCAGAAGTACACGGCTCCACGGTTGTGGGCCTCCAGGCAGAAACACAAACATGGACTCCCCAAGGAGTCAAGGTCACTCTGGTGCAAACTTGACATTCTTCAACCCATGTGTGGTATCATGCTCCATCATGCACCCATCGTTTAAAAATAATACAACTGTTTGCTGTCAAAGCTTGCTGCTGGCTTTGGAAGACATGCCGCATCTATCCTGTTTTATATACGACCTGACAGGCCAATAGGTATTTCAGTTTGAAAAAGATACGTGTGTCTAATCAAGCAAATACCATAGGCTGGGTGGCTTAAACAGCAGACAATTATTTTTCACAGTTCTGGAGACCAGAAGCTCTGGGGTCCAGGTGTCAGCAGATTTGGGTTGTGGGGAGAACTCCATTTGTGACTCATAGATGGCTGTCTTCTCCTTACGTCCTTACTTGGTCCTTCTTTGGTGCCAGGCATAGAGAAACATCTTTCTTCTAATAAGAGCTATAAGTTCATCCCCAGGCTTCCCAGGTGGCGCTAGTGGATAAAGAACCCACTTGCCATGGCAGGAGACATAAGAGTTTTGGGTTTGATCCCTGGGTCAGGAAGATCCCCTGGAGGAGGAAATGGCAACCCACTCCAGTATTCTTGCCTGGGAAATCTCATGGACAGTGGAGCCTGGCAGGCTATGGCCCATAAGGTTGCAAAGAGTCGGACTTACCACATAGCACATAGCACAATTCCATCCCCACCCTCATGAACTGATCTAATCTTACAGCTTCAAAAGGATACTAAACAGATAGTATGAACCACTTGATACCAATAAATTTGACAACTTGGAGGAAATAGAAAAACTTCTTGAAAAACATAACTTATTCAATTATTAGAGAAAGAAATAGAAAAACTATTTCATTGACTTTGAAAGAAATGGAATTAATCATTAAAAATCCCTCTGCAAAAAAAACAAAAACAAAAAATACTTCTAAGCCCTGCAGGCTTCAATGGTAATTCTACCAAATGTTTAAGGACTAAATAATATCTATCTTACACAAATCATTCCAGAGAATAGAAGGAAAAAAGGAGCACCTCTCAATCCATTTTGTGAGGCCAGTGTAACCCTCTTACCTGGGTTATCCTGACAAAGGTATGAAGCGAAAAGAAAAGAATATTATAATAGTTGAGGTCACCTGGAAAATTCGAGCTCTGAGAAGCTCTATTTAGAACTGCCTTCTCGATCCTGCCTCCCATCACTATGCAGCAGAATAATTATGGTAATAATGACAACCACCAACATGTTTTGAGTATTTATTAAATTCCAGGCATTTGACATGTATTAATTCATTTAATGAGAGGCCTTATTATTTTTCAGAGGGGATTACAGAAGACATGGGTTTAGTCATGCGTGTGAAGCTGTGACCCAGATAAGTCGGTCCCATGGTGGTGTTGCAATTCATGAACTGCACATCTAAACAGAAATTCTAATTTTTAAACTCCTTTCCCTTAAACATGTAAAGGACTCCAAGTATAACGAGAGCTAACAAGTGCTTACAACTGGCCGGGTACTTTTCTTAGTAATTTACATGCATTAACTCATTCCGTTCCTTAGCTCCTCTTGGAGGCAGGTATTATTAATATCCATTTTACTGATGGGACAACTGAGGCAAAGGGGATATGCCAGATGTCTTGCCCAAAGTTACTGAGGCAGAGCCAGGATTTGAACTCAAGGCAGCCTGACTCCAGAGTTTGCACTCTGTACCACTCCACATCTCTGCATGATCCGCGGCTGCCCTTGCCAAATTCCTGCATCCTCTAGATCGCTAGCATCCCCGGAATCTCTCAAACTCCTAGATCAAAAGAACCCCTCTGAAGCTCACTGGCCTGGCCTTGCCATCTGTGTCCCTCCATCACTTCTCATCTGTGCCCCCACTGTCCCCAAAGAACACGCTCTTAATGACCATCATGTCCCCTCCCGATTTCCCCATTCCAGAAGCCTCACCCTTCCATTTTGTCTTTTCTTTTCCAGAGAATGATCTAACTGGAAGCTATCATCCTTGCTCTCATTCATATGAGAGCAACCACCACCAGCACCATAGTAAGACTACTAAGAACCAACCTTTACTGAGAACGTGCTACGGGCCAGACACCATTCCAAATACTGTCCCTGCATGATCTCAGTTTAGTTGTGACTGTCACAACCGCCCTAGGAAGTAGGTCCCATGCTTACCTCCCTTGTACAGATAAGGAAACTGAGGCACAGGGTGGTTAAGTAACCTGACCAACATTACAAAGGCTCCCAGGTGGCGCTAGTGGTAAAGAAACTGCCTGCCACTGTAGGAGACATAAGAGACGCAGGCTCAGTCCCTGGGTTGGGAAGATCCCCTGGAGAAGGGCATGGCAAAAACTGACCATTCTACTTTCTATGCAGAGATCATGTGTGTGCACTCAAGTAACTGGAAGATTTTAATTATTAACACTTCTCAAGAGTGATGGGGAAGTCGTGGTCTGCAGGACTACGTGGGTAATAGGGGAAGAATGTCCCCTCTACATTTCTCGAGCAACAACTGGAGAGAAAAACAAACATGATTTTTAAAATATTAGCTTTATGAGCTATAGTTTACACACAATAAAATGCATGTCTTGTAAGTGTACAGTCTGTGTTTCGACAAATGTATGAACCCACACAATCACCATCCCAATCAAGATGCAGAACGTTTCCAGTAAAGAAATGTGGTGAATATGTACAATGCAATACTACTCAGCAGGGATATGCACGGACCTGGAAATGACCATACTAAGTGAAATAAGTCAGAAAGGCAAATATCATATGATAAAACTTACATGCGGAATCTAAAAATACGATACAAATGAACTTACAAAACAGAACCAGACTCACAGACATGGAGAACAAACTACTGATATATGAAAATAGAGGACCTACTATACAGCACATGGAATTATAGTCAGTATTTTATAATAAATTATAATGGAAAAGAACCTGAAAAAGAATATATATATATAATTGAATCACTTTGATGTACACCAGAAACTTGCAAAACATTGTAAATCAACTATAGCTCAAAAAAAAGAGACACAGAGCATTTCCATCCCCCGAGAGAGTACCCCTCAGCCCCTTTCAGGTCAGTCCTCAGGACCCCTTCAAAACATGGCCATGATTTCCATCACTATAGCTTTTTTCTCCTCTTCTGGGAATTTACTTGAATGGAATGATACAGAATGGACCTTTGTATTTTCTGCTCAGAGTAGTGCCTGTGGTTCATCCTGGAGGTTGTGTGTGTTTGAAGTTTTCTCTTGTTCATAGCTGCATAGCATTCAATTCTGTAAATATACCACTCTTTCTCTGTACATCTTCTTGCTTATGGAAACTGGAGTGCTTCCAGTTTGGCATTATTGTAAATAAACCTGTTGTAAATATTCGAGCACTTCTGCTTCAGGGGTGACATCTTGCCAGTCCTTTAGTACAACGCTATAAATTCTGTGCATTATATGATGGGAGGGGCTGTTGGTAAATTCTGGGCTGCCTGGGTGGCCTTTCAAAGGCCTTTGAGTCCCAGGCCTGGATTCTCTCTCCCTTTCCCCTCTTTTCTCCCTCTCTCTGTTTGTCTCACTCTGTCCCACTTTCTCTTCCCTCTCTGGGTGCTCTTGCCAGGAGGTCAACATTCATCTTTTGTGGAGAAATGACTCTAGATCCAGCACATGTCAGCCAGTGGGGGTGACCCAAGGGAAATGGCAGGAACTGGGAAGTCGATCGTTGGCCCTCACGGGGCTTCGGCAGTAAGTGGGTCAACAGTGTTTCGTTGCCTCGCTGGTTAGGAATTGGAGCAGGGCCGGGGTGACCCAAAGTAGCTCCCCTGCCTGGGTTGAGCTTCCTGTGGGCAAACTGGATTCAGAATTGCCAGCTGAGCGCCAGGCATCTGGTGAGGAATTAATAAGTACTGCTGCCCCTCATCCCCACCCCTCCATCCCTGCAGTCCTCTAGGCCAGAGCTGAGTTCCAGAGAGCAAAAGTCTCCCAGGAGGCCTGGAGGCAAGACCAGAGAGCTGGCCTGCAGACGCTAAGTGGGGGGCTCTCAGTGATTCAGCCGGCCAAGCTGGTTCCCACCTCCAGGGCTTTGCACCTGCTGCCTCCTCTGCCCGGCCTTCAGCCTTGATCTCTGCCTACCTCACTCCTCCTTGTTCAGCCTCATCTCAAAGGTCGCCTCTTCATGGACCACTCTACTGTCCACGATCTGATCCCCACAACCCAGCCTCGTTCTTGTCAAGCACTTTCCAATGACTGCAGAATTTATTCATTCACTTATCATTAGCTCTCTTCCCACCAGACCTCAAGCTCCAGGCAAACAGCGTTCTTGTCTGTTTTGCTCACCTCTCTCTTTAGGGCCTCAGTGGACATTTGTTAAATGAATGATTGTATGTGTGTGTGTGTGTTTAGTCAATCAGTTGTGTCCGACTCTTTGGACTGTAGCCTGCCAGGCTCCTTTGTCCATGGGAATTCCCAGGCAAGGATACTGGTGTGCGTTGCCATTTCCTCCTTCAGGGGATCTTCCCAATCCAGGGATCAAACCCATGTCTCCTGGTCTCCTGCACTGCAGGCAGATTTTTTACCCACTGAGCCATTGCGGAAGCCCAAATGAATGACTCTAAATCAGGCATCACAACCTCAAGTGCAAGGAACAATTTAATGAGTGAAGTGGGCTAGCCTAAGGAAAATCACTTCATTTTTCTGGAGTCTGATTTGCACTTCTGACAGTGCTATGGGTACAGGGAACTGATCTTCCAACACAGGAAAAAAATGACCAAGTTTGATGATAAATTACAGCTGGCACTGGGCTTTCATGTCATGGGGGCAACAGGAAGAAGTGGGGACTCTGGTGAAGTGGGGAGTATAGGCCCCTTGAAAACAGCAACTGCTGCTCAGCTCCTGACTATTGCCATGGGGCCCAGGATGCCAGCTCTGGTTTTTCAAGAAAGGCTTGAAATTGTGCTTTTATGTGACATTTCACAGTTTTAAATTATTTGCTCATTAAAATGAAAGTATGGGCCAAAAAAAAAAAAAAAAAAACAACCCATGTCCGCAAAAGGCATCAGACCCATGGTCACCAATGTATGACCTCTTGTCTAAATGGTCTTAATGGGTGGAAAAGTCCCAGAAAAGAGCTCACACATACACAATTCTGATCTAATGTCAAGTTGTTCATGGATTACTAGGAATCACAGGATGCTCTGTGAGAAGTCCTTATTCTGTTTAAAAACCCTCATTTTACAGGGACAGAAACTGAGGTCACGGAGAAGCCACATGGAGCACAAGAGCAGATCTCATGGTTCCTGGTCCAAATAGTGGATCAGGGAGCGGGGTCCAGTGGGGTCGGTTTTACTCCGGCACACAGCACGTCCGAGCCACCTCTGCCTCTGGGCCCCCTGTTCAGTGAACTCAGACCAGCCACCTGGCCACAGGGAGAGTCAGTCTGCTTGTCTGCCGAATGGAATCTTCCTTTGGTTCCCTCAAGGGCAGGTTTGGGTAAAGCCTAGCGTCACATGAACCCAAGGCCCTGTTCCTTTGAATTTTAACCTCTGGAGTCCAGAGGTAGGGGGAGGTGTCTGCTCTCGCAGGCTCACTTTCTGGGTCATCTCAAGAGTCATCAGTACGCCCCTTGGCCACTCCGTTCGGTCTAGATGTTCTGCTTCAGGAAGGGGAATTTGCTGAGATGGCACAGGATAGACGGAGTTGTGGCTCAAGGTGAAACACTGCTCACGGCCCCAGCCTGTGCCCTCTGCCAGCAGAAGCCGCCATGACTCAGCTAAAACCCTCAGGGGGGACTACCCGAAGGAGACTGCAGTCCGAGAAGACTGGGGTGAGAAGCCAGAAGGCTGGTCCTAACTGTGAAAGCTGATTGACCCCAGAGGCAAGAATCTGGAAGGATTTGATGCGGATGTGGTTGGGGGATGGATGAAATGGAAAGTGGTCAGATTTCTTTTTCAGAAGGGAAAAGAATGCCAAGGAAATCTCTAGAACTAGGCTGTCCAAATATACCAGCTCTGGGCCACTGGTGGCTGTGTAAGTTTGAATTCATTAAAATTAAATGAAATTTAGAATTCCAGGTTCTCAGTCACACGAGCCACATGTCAAGTGCTCCACAGTTACATAAGATGAGTGTCTGTCATTCTGGACAGAGCAGATCTAGAACGTCCCCATCACTGCAGAAAGTTCTCTTGGACAGAGTCATTCTAGAGGATTCAGGTCCGAGGGCCAGGAAGCCTGGGTATAGTGCTTTTGCCACTGATTCTTGTGTCAAGTCACTGAGTTCATCCATCTACAACTTGGGAATAATAATGGTGCGATGCCTACATCCTAGAGGATCCCACGGGAAAGGATGTACATAAACGCATTCTGAAATGCGTACTTAACAGGCAGAGTAGGAGTGAGATTACAAATGAATTTCTTCATTTTTCCAAATTTCAACTATATATGTACATGTTTTTTTAAAATAGACATTCCCTGAATACATATGTAATGTATCTATAAAATTCTGAGGTTGCATTCTCTTTTCTGAGAATTAGGAAATACTTCATTGTGCAGAAATTTGAGGCCAGCCTGATTTCTTCCCCCTTAGAGCTCATCAAATTTTTTGCCTGGATATCCATAACATTATTTGGTTTAATCCTCAATCCATTCATGTTGTCATGACATAGCTCAGAGTTGATGAGTCTCTATACGTTATTTTTCCTTGGAGACAGAAAATTTGTATATGTTTTAAATTAATTTGACTTCAGAGTCATTTAATTAATTAATCCTCTAGAATTAGAGGTAAATTAATTTTCTACTATTAAAGATTCCAATATTGTTTTCTGTTTTATTTGTTTGATTTCTTTTTCTTTCTTCTTCAGCAACACCAATTACGCAGAAGTTGGATTTCCTTTGTCTTCCATATTGACCACTTTTCTTTCATCCTTTCTTACTCTTTCTTACTTAATTTTGTTACATCTTCTTTAGCCTGTGTAACAAGTTCTTGATTATGTTTTTAATAGTTTACATTTTGCTATTTCCAGTAGAGCTTTTATAATAGTGTGGCTTCACTTTTCTCTGTCACCCACTTTCATTTCTCTTCTGACACTGCTTTTCTCAACTCCATCTACTTTTTATTCTCTTCTTGGAACTTTTTATTTCTTATCTTGAGACTTATTTTAGGAAGGTCATCATTTGTTTTTTTATGTGTATTTTACAGAGAAATGTCAGTTCAGCAGTTTCTCCTACTTCATAACACAACTCTTCCAGTATTTTTCTTTGTTTATTTTTCATTTGATGTTCTCTTTCCTCTTATTTCTCACACAACCTTTTTGTAGGTCCCGTGCCGGCTACTTGTCACAGATATTTGTTAAAGGAAAGTGTGTGGACAGGAGCTGGAAGGAAGCTGAGGCAGGCAGGTAACCCTGTGGATTATCTTAGATCCTTTGTCACCAGCGCTGCCCTGAAATATATTAATATCTCTACTCTAAGCAATAGACTTGGAGTGGAGATTAAGTTTAAAGACCTAAGAATATCACAGTTCTTCAGTGTCTCCTTGAGTAAGTCTCTGACTCACTGAGAGAGAAAATTAGAACCCTTAGAACCAAACGGCTGATTGTTATCTATCCTTTCTCTCACCTGCCACTTTAACATCCTACTTCTTGCCAAGGGTCTTCAAGTTTCTTCATGCAGTTCATCTGAACTCTGAACTGTCACATACATCTCAGTGACTCTCCCTTCCCCTGCGCAGGCTTCAGGCTTTGCCAGGATTAGGAAGGGTTCATAGAGTTCAAAAATCCTTCTGGAGACTTCTACCTCCTGCTCAGGAGCTGCAGAAGCACATGCCACTCTTGGTTCCCTTCTGCACTTTGGTCCAAATCCCACAGTCATTGTCAGTCTTCACAAACAGGGTGGGATTGTGGTCTGCCCTTCTTTTATCAGATATGGCAATTTCTCCTCTTTTGTTGCTTTTTGTTACTTTTCCCAGACTGCTTCAGAAAGATGAATGGAATAGAAAAGTCTGGACTCCACCAACGTAGTAATTTTGTCATCAGAA
Source organism: Bos indicus (assembly GCF_029378745.1). NCBI lineage: Eukaryota > Metazoa > Chordata > Mammalia > Artiodactyla > Bovidae > Bos > Bos indicus. The sequence goes on from NC_091772.1 coordinate 75,339,456, forward strand.
AGTACTACATCTCCTTTTGCTTATCTGTCTTTTCTAATCTTCCTATAATAAACATGCAGTAGAAATAGTGTTAGGCTTCTCGGGTGGTACTAGTGGTGAAGAAGCTGCCTGCCAATGCAGGAGACGTAGGAGACACGGGTTCAATCCCTGGGTTGGGAAGATCCCCTGGAGGAGGGCATGGCAACCCACTCTGGTATTCTTGCCTGGAGAATCCCCTGGACAGGGGAGCCTGGGGTCACAAAGAGTCAGACCTGACTGAAGTGAGTTAGCACGCACGCACAGAAATAGTATTGGCTTTGGAATCAGACAAGCCTGAACACTAAATGCAATCCTTCCACACTCTAGCTGTGTGATCTAGTTATTTAACTGCCCTCACCATCAGTTTCCTTGTGTGCTATAGGCACGTAATAATAGTCTCTACCTTGGAGAGTGATTTATTTCATATGAAATGACCACGGACATGGGAATGCTCAATAAATTTGAGCTATTGTTACATTGCAATAACAATACAAGGGTAGGGGTTTCCCTGGTGGCTCAGTGGTAAAGAATCCATCTACCAATACAGGAGACTCAGGTTCGATCCCTGATCTGGAAGATCCCACATGCTGTGGTGCACCACAATTATTGAGTCTGTGCTCTATAGCCTGGGAGCCACAGCTATGGTGCCCACGTGCCGCACCTACTTAAGCCTGGGGGTCCTGCAGCCCCTGTTGCATAACAAGAGAAGCCAGCACAACGAGAAGCCCATGCACTGCAGCTAGAGAGTAGCCCCTACTTGCTGCAACTAGATAAAAGCCCTCGAGGCAACGAAGACCCAGCAGAGCCAAAAATAAATAAAATTATTTAAAAAATAATAATACAAGTTTAATTTCTTAAAGTGAAAGTGAAAAATCGCTCAATTGTGTCCGACTCTTTGCGACCCCATGGACTAACAGTCCATGGAATTCTCCAGGCCAGAATACTGGAGTGGTTAGCCATTCCCTTCTCCTGGGAATCTTCCCAACACAGGGATCGAACCCAGGTCTCCCACACTGCAGGCAGATTCTTTACCAGCTGAGCCACAAGGGAAGCCCAAATTTCTTAAAGCTGAGCTTCAAATACACTATTCTTAAATCTTTAAATAAATCCTAAAATATCCGAGCTAGAATTAACCTGAGATTACTTAATCCAGCGGTTCTCAATAGGGGATGACTCTGACCTCCAGGGGACAAAGGGAACATTTTTGGGTGATTGGAGGGGATGATGCCAGTGGCATCTAGTGGGCAGAGGCTGTTAAACATCCCGCAGTGCCAAGGACAGCCCCCCCACAACAGAAAATGACTTGTTTCCAGTAGGAGCAAAGTCACCATTGCTGAGGCTGAGGAACCCTGGTCTAATTTAACCCCTAGTACAATGACTGCCCAGAGAAGGACAGTGTCTCGCCTGAGGTCACACAGCAAGGCAGATGTAAGGACTTGTTTTACCCCGTTTCGTGGAAAGATCATTGCACTCTGAGGTCTATCGGGTGGCAGAAGTTGGGGGCTGGGCTGGGATGAGGGTGAGGCGGGTACATGACCCTGACAGTGAGTCCCTCCTGAAACTTTGTTCCTGGGGTCCTTCACCTGGCTGTCCCTAGTCCTGGCCCTGGCTGGGAGCAACAGTTGGGCCGGGGTGGCGGGGGTGGGGGGGTCCTCATAGTCCCTCACCAGCCCAATTCATGCCAGCCTGACCCAGACATTTCTGACAGAAAGCCTTGTAATCCGCCCACTGAAGAAATCCCAGCTTCTCAGGCTCAGCTGGTCTGTAAGTACGGGGATTAAAGTCTGCAGGCGAAACACGCAGAGGTGACAACGAGAAGGAAGAAAGTGCCAGGTCAGGCAGTTAATTTTTGAGCTGGGGGAATGATTTCCAGACAGACACAAGGCAACTTGTCCCCCATTGCCCCCAAGCCTGCCCCCCTCACCCAGGAAAAGAAAGAAAGAGCACTGGGGTGTTCTCTGAGTCCGGGGCGGGAGCTGTTCGGAAACCGTGTCCACCCCACCACCCCCTCCCCCGCCCCACATCCATCTTCTTGCTGGGTTGCCTTTTTGTCAAGGCGCTGGGCTGTGAGCGAGGCGCTATGCCAGGCCCTTCGGGAAGCAGGATCACGGCCAGGTGCTCACAGTGGTGCCCTCCTGCTGCCTACTAGAGGCCCATTTCCCAGGAATGTCCAGGGCCAGCGCTGTGGGGAGCCCTGAACTCTGAACTCTAGAATGGCCAGAGCCAGGCCTTCAATCTCTCGGTATCCCCTCCATCCCAAGGCTGGGCCTCCACAGTGGTCAAAACCCCTGAGGCCACTCGGGGCTGGAAATAGCGGCTCACCCCTCACAGCTGGTGTGAGGGACCTTGGGCAGGTTCGGACCTCAGCTTGCTCGTAGATAACATAGGAACTACAGCATCACGCTGCACCTAGAAATGAACAGCCCCTGAGAAGCAGGAGCCGTCGGGATCAACAGAAAGAACAGTGAACAGGGAATTAGTTAGGAGATGGGGGCTGAAATCAGAGCCCGACGTCAAGAAGCAGAGGCGCTTGAGTTGCAAGGTTGGCATCTAGCGGTAGAGGGCCTGGGTTCGAATCCTGCCTCTACTGCTTCCTAGAACAAGTGACTCGTTGTGCCTCGGTTTCCTCATCTGGAAAATGGGGATGATGACAATGATGCTAAGAATTTCAGCCTCACAAAGTTACTGTTACAAGGATTAAATGCAGGGAATGTAGGTTGAGTGCTGGGAGCAGTGCGTGGCAGATTAAGTTATAAAACGTTAGCTCCTACTGACAGGATCTGTTACTTCTGCCCATTTCCTGCCTTCCTTACACTAGTGGCTTCATCTCGATGATCCCTAAGGCACTCCCAGTCTGCACTTCATGTGCAGATGAAGGCAATGGATGCTGGATAGATATTAACCCCAAAAGGAATGGAGTTTGGAGCACACACAGCAGACCCAGGCAAAGGACCCAGCAAGACAAGAGGCAATACAAGAGAAAATCTCTCTGCTGAGGCCAAGAGTCACGAGCCTCCGCTTGAAAAGAGGGAGTTACGTAAGGCAGCTGGGGCTCAGGGTGACAAGGCCCAAAGGGGTCCCAGACTCACAGGTGCAAATCCTGGTTCACCACCTCCAAGCTTTGACCTTTGGGCTGATCGGTGGCCTTTCTGAGCCTCCATATCCCCATCCACAAATCAGGGTGCTTGTTCGCCATCCTGACAGAGCTGGGCAGGAAGTCAAAGGGAACATGGGTGGACGTGGCATCTTTGGAAGCCCTGCCAGGCTGGCAGCATCTCTCCCTGCGGTCTCCTGAGCAGCTGCCCCTGTGACCTCAGAGCACCAGCACTCTTATCTGAGACGGCTGCCCACGCTGGGCACTTGAGACGTGCCAGGCATGGTGCCCATGGACTCCCTCATTCAGCCTACCCACAGCCCTAAGAGGCAGTAATGACCGCTGTCCCCGGGTTATGTGTGGCTCAGAGATCTTGAGCTACTGGCCCGAGTTCACACTGCCTCCGTTGTGAGTGGCAGGTGACAGCAATGAAACTACCGCTCACTGAGGGATCGCTGTGACCTGGGCCCGAGCCTCGCCCTGGACACGCTGAGCTCCCCTGCTCGTCTCACGGCCCTGCTTAGAAAGCAGAAGTCGGAGGCTCAGGGAGGTTCGGCCACCTCTTCACCCAAGTCTCTAGCAAGGGGCGGAGCATGATTTCAGCGTGGTGGTCTGAGCCCAGGGCTCTTCCCAGCCCAGGGCCCTGGGCTCAGGGAAGAGAATTACTGTAGTGACGGTAACAGTCAGCATTTACTGACTCACTGCATGCAGGTGCTGGGTTAAGCCCTTGAAACTTAGCATGAATGTTGCTCCTCCCACATTCGGGTAGGTTCTATGAAGGAAAACGGAAGGACAGGTATTCAATAGAAAAGCACTTCAGAGGTCCTTTCACATCCTTTCTGGGTTTGTTCAGTCCTGAGGATAAGCCTGGCTGATCTTAGAGTTATCTACCTTCTGGAGGAGGAGACTGAGGCCTGGAAGGTGAAGCCTGAAACTGGCTCAGGGTAACTCAGCGGGAAATACGTAAGACAGTCCAGAAGTCTTGATCTCTGATTTTCAGCCAAGGCTCCTTCCTAACCTCTCCTCAGCCCCCAAACAATCCAAGACAGCAGTTAGAAGCCCCCTGTATCCATTTGGGCCTAAGACTCAACGGGGGAAAGAGGAGAAATGGGAGGGAGAGACTTGCCCAGGAAGACCTTCAAGGCTACCCACCCCCTCCTTCCACTCCTTCCACTTGAACGGACTGTGTTAGATCCCTGGACTTATTAGCAGATGTCACGAGTTCAGGTTCTTCAAACCATTCATGAAAAGTGTTCAAGGGGCAGCTCACACCCCACTACCCCCCAAGCTTCACTAATCATTCATGAGCCAGGCAGGCGGGTGGGGGCGGGGGGGCAGCTGCCCAGTGGCCCTCTGCTGCCCACGGTCCCTCACTTCTTAGGGCTCAGGGGCTATGGGCTTCGGGGTTAGGAGAATGGCAAGGGAACTTTCACCGGGATTTTTCTTTGAATAAGCACTATCTCATTTAAAATCCCAGCAACTCCGAGGAGATCAGTTTTTCCCCATTTTATAGAGAGGAGCCCCCCCAAAAACTCCCCCAGCGGCCTGACTCAGCCAGAGGACTGAGAACTTTTGGAACAAGTTCTTCCCAAAAAGAGGCCAAGTGACCGTGTGACCTCAGGCAGCGCCTTCCTCTCAGTGGGCCTCAGTCTCCCCATGTGTCCCAAGGGCCTTTCAGTCCCCAACACAGGTGGTGGGTGTGCCAAAGGCCCCCTCAGGGCTTCTCCACCTCCCCCTGCTCCTGGCAGCTGTCCCACACCTTCGGAGGCCTGTACTAACAGGAGGCCTCTCTTGGGCTGAAATGAAATCCAGCCTGAAGGCATTATGGTGGGGTCTGCCTTCAAATGCCACCTATGCTCTTCACCTGAGTTTCTCTGTGATCAAGGGGTCCGTGGTCAGGCTCCTGGAAGGGCTGTCATGAGGACCCAGGAAGACCATTTTTTTATTTCTTGAACATCCCCCATGCCCCCACCTCAGGATCTTTGCACTTACTGTCTCCTCACCTGGAATCCTCTCCCTTTATATGCACTCAGGGCTTGTTCCTTCACCTCCGTCAACTCTTTGCTCCAGTGTCTTCTCCTTCAGGTGTTTGTTCTAATGTTCCCTTTTCTGAATCTTTCTGACTCTAAAATTACACTCACCCCATTCCTGGCTCCCTGCCTTCTGTGATTTTATTCTCCATAGTACTGATCATCATTTGACATACTATAGATCTTACCTTGGAGAAGGGAATGGCAACCCATTCCAGTATTCTTGCCTGGAGAATCTCATGGACAGAGGAGCCTGGCGAGCTCCTTTGAACTCCATGGGGTTGCAGAGTCAGATAAGACCAAGGGACTAACACATACACACAAACACACATAGATCTTATCTATTTATGTGTTTGCTTTTCAAAAAAAAATGTCTACCCCTCTAGAATGTCAGCTCCACAAGTAAAAGGATTTGTGACTATTTGGTTCATTGCCGTGTTCTCCTAGACTAGTAGCTGGTATATAGTAGGTGCTCAATTAATACTTTTAAATGTAAGGATCACTCGTGGACAGTGCCTGGCACACAGGAAACATAAAGAAATATTTGCATTGATTCCATATTCATTCTACACATATTTATTAAGCACCTTGTTTGCCAAGCACTGGGGATACACTGGTTAACCAGACGGGAAGGACCCTTATTTGTACCTTACTATTTGCAGGTACTTACTTCACTCTTTACAAAGTGCTTAGTTTCCCTGGCTCCTCAACATGGCCCCATGAGGCGAGTGGATGCATGAGACAGATGGGAAGACCCAGGATGGCAGGGGAAGTGCCTTGTTCCGCCCACCCCCCACCCCCACCCCCAGAGCAAGTCCTTGGCAGGGATCCATCCTGGATCAGCTGTGGGCCCACCACTTAGCCTAACTTCTCTTGGGCACTGAGGTCTTCCCTGCCCCTGACATTTTAAGTCTCTACCATTTACCATCATCCCACCTCCACTCTGGTCCAGCTCACTCTGCCCCAGGCCTCCTGGGAGTCAATGCAGGGGATGATGGGAAAGCTGACCCCTGCTACTGAGGCCTAAGCTACGACGTTCACAAGGCGTTCTTGACAATGACCCTCCGCTGCCCACAATCCTTCACTTCTTAGGTCTCTGGGGCCCTGAGCTTCAGAGTTAGAGTAAGAATGGCAAGGGAACTTTCACTGGGATTTTTTTTCTGAATAAGCACTATCTCATTTAAAATTCCAGAAGCTCCTAGGAGATCAGCTGTCCCCCATTTTATAGTGGAGAATTGGAGGCTCAGAGAACACAAGAACCTACACAGAGAGGAAAGGGAAGAAGCCAAGAGGATGCAGAAGCAAGTCTCATCCCCTATAAAGTACCTCCAGACCCCTAGATCCACAGGCTTATTTGTAATGCAAATAACAATCCTACTACTATTACTGTTATACCTGATGCAAATAGCCAACTCATTGGAAAAGACCCTGATGCTGGGAAAGATTGAAGGCAGGAGGAGAAGGGGATGACAGAGGACGAGATGGTTGGATGGCATCACCCATGCAATGGACATGAACTTGGGCAAACTCCGGGAGATGGTGAGGGACTGGGAAACCTGGCGTGCTGCAGTCCATGGGGTCACAAAAAAACTGGACACGACTTGGCGACTGAACAACAACAGTCGATCTTTAACTAGTACCTCTTATGATCAGGAGCAGCCCAGAGTATTTCAGGTATCAAAACCAATCTTCACAACCCCCTCTGAGGTAGATCCTATTGGTGTCCTCGCACAGAGGAGGAAACTGAGGCACAGAGAAGCTAATAACTTACCCAAGGTCACAAAGGAAGTGGGGGAGCCAGTGTGGAGTCCAGGAGATCTGATGCTAGAGTTCATACTCTCACGATGTTACCCCCGCCCCTTCAGAGAGTGATTCTGGAGGACAAACCAGCTCAGTGACTCTGGGCAGACCCTTTGTCCAGGGGAGGAAAGTCAAGGTCTGGAGGAGGTCCAGACCCCATAGAAGAAACAGATTAGCAGGAAAGGAAGCCAGGTATCCCGGATTGATAGGTAGTTTAGTGGGGATAGGAAGGGCCTCTCAGGACGGCCTCAGTTTCTCCAAGAAGAAGTGAGAGCTGGGCTGCAGGCAGGGCCGTGCATTAGGCCTCTGCTGGCTCCCCCAGGCCTGGACACCCCGCGTTCTGGTCCCAGATGTCAACACAGCAGAGCCCATTTCCAAGACTTGTGTCTCAGGAAACTGCTCACACTTCTGTTTCTCGGACTCCATGCTGTCAAACGCTCGGCTCAGGCACCAGGAGAGGTTTTGTCGAGTCCCAGCCCTTTTGAAAGGAATCCAAGGGGGCTCCAGACGGGGCAGAAAATGGCCTAAAGGAGCAGGGAGCCGTTTCCTCCCTTCTCCCGCACTCCTCCAGGCTGATGGGGGCCAGCCAGCAAAGCGGCTCGTCATGCGAGAAAGGTGGACTGTCATGTGGAATCGAGGGGACAATCGGGGCTGTGGGTGGCAGCGAACAAGGGCCGCTCTTGTTATTTCTCCCGATCACGGGAAAGGAGGCTGGTCCCGCCTGCTGGGAGCCAGGAGGGCAGAGGGGACCGTCAGCTCCACGCAGCAGCGCCAGGAGCAGGGCTCACAGGCCCTGGAAGGGCCTTCTTGTCTGGAAGGCCCTCCATTTCCAAATCCCCTCCACCCTGGGAGGCCTTCTGCAGTCAGGCTGTGAGTCCACAGGCAAGCCCTCCCCCTCTCTGGGCCTCAGTGTTCCTGACAGAAAATGGGACCTGATCACACCTGCCTCACGGGCCTGCTGGGAGAGGACGCCAAGCAAATGCACTGGGCAGGGGCTTCCAGCCTCGGCACCACTGACATTCGGGGCCTGAGAGCTCTTCGTTGTGGGGGCAATCCTGTGCACTGCAGGGTGTGTGGCAGCATCCCTAGATGCTGGCAGCATCTCCATCGAGCTGTGACAATCAAAAGTGTTTTCAGGCCTTGCTGAATGTCTCCTGGAGAGCAAAACACTTCGGAACTCTGTTTTAAAGGACTCCACAGAGCCCAGGACACAGGAGGTGCTTTAGCCATGAAGCCAGCCAGCATTCGTTGAGCCCTTTACATCATCACCTATTATCGTACCCATTTACGAATTAGGAACTTGAGCATAGAGAAGTTATGCAACTGGCCTATTTACGGATTAGGAACTTGAGCATAGAGAAGTTATGCAACTGGCCCGAGGTCACACAGCATATTAAAAAACCAGAATTTGCACCCAAGCACCCAAACCCAAGCTCCTACATATCATATTTGACAATTCATGTTAGTTCCTATCTTCAGAGCCCCCAAGACCCAAAACCTCCAAACTCCCACTCCAGTGTCAGGATGACAGGTCTCTCCACTGGGAAGCCGTTCTTAATGTACTCCCTGCCCCTTTCCCCTTGCCTCCACTGAACCATGAAGGAATGTGGGCTTTCAATAAGGCAGACGTAGGCTTGGATGGCAGCCTGACTACTCGTTCAGTGACTGTGAGGTGCTAGGCAAGTGTCTTCATCTCTCTGAGCCTCAGGCTTCTCATCTGTAAAATGGGTCCATCTCCCTTGTGTCACATAGAGGCTAAAAACACAGACTCTGGAGCTAGAATGCCAGGTCAGAATCCCAGCTGTGCCACTTCCAAACCATGGGAGCTAGGGCAAGTGACTGAACAATTCTGTTACTCAGTTTCCCCATCTGTGAATGTGGACAATAATAGCACCTGTGCCACAGAGCCGGGCCGAGCATACATGAGCTAGCCTATCTCAAGTGCGTTGAACCATGCCTGACACTTCATAAATGCTAGAGAGGTGTTGGCTATGGCTCTCAAGGGGCCTCCTGGGGGACAGAGGAGAGCGTATGAATAAGGCATGTGGCCTGGGACATCAGCAACCTTGAACTCACATCCTGAGCCCCCAGGGACTGGCACATTCCTGCTGGAGAGCTTAACGTGGCTGAAATCAAATCCCTCTCTCCAGTCCAGGCCAAGAGAGGGTTTCGCAGGAGAGGAAAGGAAAAGGAACTGGGCAGGGCAGCCACTGGGCTGCCAGCAGGGGCACGCTGGCCTCGCCAGCCTTTTTCCAATGTCTTAATTGAGCTGGGCATCACGGTTCTGCCCTGTGTATCAGTCCTGCTGACTCCCCTCGCCCCCAGCACAGGCTCCTTCCCATTGGCTGCCCCTCCCCTTGTGAATTTCAGGAACAAGTAGATAGAGTCACATGCCTAGTACCCCTATTTTGCAGATAATAGCAATAGCCACAATTCTTTACCGAGTACCTATGTTGCATCAGGCACTTGCCAAGCCTTCTGAGCAGGTGGGTGTCGTTATGCCCACTTATCAGATGAGGAAGCTGAGGCTTGCCAGGATGGCATGGCCTTGTGCATCTCTCTCGTCCCTGGTGCATCTCAGCTAGAGAGAGCCGTTGGGGTGCACCTGTGACATTTGTTTCAGGTCCGGTCTAGCTAGGGTGCTCACTTTGTGTCCTCAAGGTCTGGCGGGGCGGTGTCTCACAATCCCGCTCATCAGTCCAGAGGGCACTGCCCAGCTGAGTCAGGTCAGGAAACACAATCTCGCTCCCCTTCGCCTCATCAGGAATTCTGTCGGTCTGTTTACACACCTGGCAGGATCTCCAGGAAAGTGGAAAGTTGGCTAGGCCTCAGAGGAGCGGTTCCAAGGCCAAGGGGTCTGTGTGGGCAATGGGTCAAACCTGGCGGGAGAGCATGGAGGGGACACAGATGAGGGTTCTGGGACCACCTGGCTGGGAGGGGTGGGAAGGTCCTTCCATGTGCCCTCTGGGCCTCAGTTTTCCCCGCTGAAAAAGGAAACGGCTGCAAACACTGATTGCAGCTTAGATCTTCTACAAATTAGTAGCAGTCTAGGAGTTTAGCAAGTGCATGTGTTCAGAAATCAGAGCTACCTGGCTCAAATGCAAATTCATTCATTGGCTAGTTTACTGAGTACCTACTATGTGTCAGACTCTGTCCTAGGTGCTGGGGATGCTGAGGGAACTAGACAGACACAGGCCTTGCCCTTATATCACTCATAGTCTCGTGGAGGAGGCAGGCAGTGAACAAATAATGAACATTTTAGGTTGGAATGAATGCCATGAAGGAAATAAAACAGGACTCTGTTTTAGAGAGTGTTTTGTACAGTGAGGAGGGCAAGTGTTATTGAGAAGAGGTAATCAAGGAGGTCTTCTTGGAGGAGGTGCCTTTGGAGCTAAGACCTGAATGACCAGACAGATCCACGTGTGGAAGATCAGGGGCAAGAGCGTTCCAGGCAGCGAGAACAACAAGTGCAAAGGTCCTGAGGCAGGAACAAGTTTGGCAGGTTTAAAGAACCAAAGGAAGGCCTATAAGGCTGGACCACAAGTGAGAGAAGAGAAGAGTATGGGAGATTGTAACAACCATGTTTTCCAGTTTCTGAATGTGATGCTCTGGCATCTTGGGACCTTGCTAACACTGGAGGGTCTGCCCCTCCCAGGGCTAGCTCATTCCTAGAAATAGTAAACAACTCACCTGTGTGTCGGCTTTTCGAATGTAAACCAGACGATCCCAGACCCACACCCCCAACCATCTCCTTTCTTGGACTCTCTCACTCCAGGCCACTATCTGCCTGCCCTCATCACCCAGGGACAGGGACCAGACAACCAGGGACAGCCTCTCTGTCCCAGAGCCCACTGAAATCATTTGACTAACCAACTCTAAGCCTGATTCCTCTGCCTTGCCCGTTCCTTAAATACAATACATTGCCAGATAGTGACAAAGACCATGAAGCAAAATAAGGCAGGGAAGAGAGTGTAAAGGAATTTTTATTTTCTATGTTAGAAAGGGTGGCCAGGGAAGGCCTTTGAGGAGGTTCATCTTTGAACTAAGATGAATGAAGTGTGGGAGCAAGGCTTGCAGACATCTGGGGGAAGAGCAGCTCATAACGGAAGGAACAGTAAGTGCAAAGGCCCCGCAGGCAGGTGTGCACGTGTTTAGCTGCTCAGTTGTGTCTGACTCTTAGTGACCCAGTGGACTGTAGCCTGCCAGGCGCCTCTGTCTATGGGATTTTCCAGGCAAGAGTACTGGGGTGGGTTGCCATGACCTCCTCCAGGGGATCTTCCTGACCAAGGGATCAAACCTGAGTCTCTTGGGTCTCCTGCATTGGCAGGTGGATTCTTTACCACTGTGCCACCTGGGAAGCTGGTAAAGGCCCTGGGGTGAGAGCAATCTTGGGATATTTAAGGAACACCAAGAAGGCCAGGGTGGCTGTCACAGAGGGAGAGAGGGGGCCAGCTTCTAGTAAGTAATCAATAAGTATGAGGTGTTCTTATCCTTTCTTGAGGGCTTACTATAATCTGAATAGAAATATGGGAGCTTGACGTCTACTTCCCTTCACCCGTTATCCAGAAGGTAGGCTTCAGAGATTAAATGAAATGTAATGAACTAAAATGTGGAAGGCATGTAAAACAGCATGGGGCAGATGAGGAAAACACTTAGCAGTTATTACTGTTATCAATTCCCACCCTGTTTTGACCCAGCATGGGAAAATTTCTGTATTCTAACTGAATTAAATCTCATAGTAGCCCTTTGGGGACCCGTGAGTCTTCCCCACTTCACAAGTGAGGAAAGCAAGGCTCAGAAATGGGACATCTCCCGCCCAAGCCCCTTATCGTACAGTTTGAGAGCTAAGACCCAAACCCAAGTCTTCCCAACTCCAAGGCCCATGCTCTTTCCATCCTCTTACTTCTGAGTCTCAGCTTCCTCATCTACAAGATGGGAGAGTGAAAACATACCTTGAGGGCTGAATGAAAAAGTACGAAGTTATGATGCCAGCATATCATATGATTTCACTAGGCCCAAAGAATAACCAGGGGAGAAGGTGATACTATAAGCGTGTTATCACTGAAGAGACCGAGGCCCAGAGAAGTCAAACGACTTGCCTAAGGTCACAGACCAGAGATGTGGAATGAGAATCCAGTTCTGATTCCAAAGCCTCAAAACTTGGAAGGAAAGGCCCATTTTCTTGGTCATCCACCTGAACATACCCTACTCATGGAGATTAGGTGAATGCAAAACAGTGGGCCTCTGACTTCACAGGTGTAACTGCCACCCCAGAGCAAGACTGCTGCAAGCCAGACAACACCTTCGTGCAAACTGGGGAGAGGGGCTCTTCCTCAGTGGGCCCAGCACTGCACCGGGAGGCCAGGTTCGGCAGGTGGAATGCGGGCGGGTTCGGTCTCATTTTGCCTCCTCACTTCTCTCTGTGTGCTGCACAGCCTTCACAATGCTCTGGAGCGTCCTGCCCAGAGGCTTTTATTCCCATTGTACATTACATAAAGAAACATGTTAGTCACGAACATCCAAGAACATGGCAATAATATAACATGATAAATACATGCATATAACAGGAGGGGGCTTTCAGTGTGCTGATATAAAGACTTGAGGGAGGCTAAAATTAGTGAAGTCAGATTATTTTGCCAACAAAGGTCTGTCTAGTCAACGCTATGTTTTTTCCAGTAGTCATGTATGGATGTGAGAGTTGGACCGGAAAGAAGGTTGAGCACTGAAAAACTGATGCTTTTGAATTGTGGTGTTGGAGAAGACTCTTGAGAGTCCCTCAGACTGAAAGGAGATCCAACCAGTCCATCCTAAAGGAGATCAGTCCTGGGTGTTCATTGGAAGGACTGATGTTGAAGCTGAAACTCCAGTATTTTGGCTGCCTGATGCAAAGAGCCAACTCATTAGAAAAGACCCTGATGCTGGGAAAGATTGAGGGCAGGAGGAGAAGGAGACGACAGAGGCTGAGATGGTTGAATGGCATCACCAACTCGATGGACATGAGTTTGAGTAAACTCCAGGAGTTGGTGATGGACAGGGAAGCCTGGCGTGCTGCAGTCCATGGGGTCGCAAAGAGTCGATACGACTGAGCAACTGAACAACAACAAAAGATCTCCCGAGAAGCCAGACCTGCAGCCTGGGAGGAGGCCCTGCCCAGAGTCCCCCCACTCCTACATGCCTCCTCCCTCTCAAAGCATCCTTAGAAAGAGCCAGTGGAAGTACCCACTGGAAGCACTCTTGATGGCCAGATGGTCAGTCCAGCAAGATTTGCTTTTAGTAAGTTGGGAAAGAAGGTGAGATTCTCTGCAAATACATGGGGCTGGTGCTTATTTGCAAGCTTGATTTAATACTCTCCTGTCTCCCCTAGCCGCCCAAGGCCAGTCCTCTAACACCCAGCTCCCAGGATGGCCATTCTTAGAAAACTGTGAGGCAGTCCCTCTGGCAGGATCCTGACTTCCTCAGTCTCTGGCACTCTTTGGGGTAAGAGCCATGATCCCCGTGGCCCTGGAAATTGCAGCCACTGCATTCCAGAAGGGCATCCCACTCCTTTTCACCCCTGCTGACAGTGTTCCAAGCCAGGAGGACATAATGTAAGAATTGTTCCCATCCCCCGCCCCCAGCCCTGGCTCTACCCTTCAGATTAACCCCAGCCTCCCTGCAGCCTCCCTCACCAGTCGCCAGGGGACAGGTGCATGATAACCAACCGTTACAATCATACAGACTTCTGGAACATCAGAGCAGCGATGCTGGAGACCTTATCAAGCTGGAAAAGCAGGACCCAGTGAGGGGCAAATGACCAATGCCAAGGATCTCAAACTTCTTCCCTGATATCAACAATTTTGCAAAAGTTTTTGGGATATGAACCCTATAACAGGCATTGGTGGTTCCAGAATTTCTAGGTGAAAGAGGCTTAGAAGCAGCAGCCTAATGTTAGGGGTGAGGGTGGACACTGAGCACACTTGCCTTGAAGCTTCATTTGCACAGAAAGCACACTTTTTTATAGTGCCGGCCTTCATCTGGAGAGGTTATCACAGGATTAAACTGGTTAAGATTACAGGAATTGCTTTGAAACTGTGTGCATAGCACACCCACTCTGTTTGCTTTATGCGTATGTCATAGACCAACAAAAACCACAAATTTCTCTGCTCACTATTCTCTAAGGATGCTTTTATTCGCCTTCTACATTAGATTAAGAAACATGTCAGTTATTAACATCCAAGAATATGATAATAATACAATGTGATAAACATATACATATAACATGGAGGAAGAGGGGGCTTTGAGTGTGCTGATAGAGACTTGAGGGAGGCTAAGATCTCCCAAGAAGCCAGAGCTGCCTCCTGGGAGGAGGCCCTGATTTATTAGCGAGTTTAAAAGGCAGTGAGATCTAGAGCCACACAGAGTCCCCACTGGGGATCCGGAGGGAATCAGGAGACATTCTCACTCAATTAGAACTAAAGAAAGAGTATAAAGCGAAGTGGTCAGACACAGACAATGCCTTCTGGCTTTGTACAGGTTGTGTGACCTTGGACAAGTCACCTAACATTGCTGAGCTTCCATTTCTTCACCTGTTCCATGCTAATAGCAGTTGACTCCCTGGTGATGTGGATATTACATAGGACAACACCTGAGAAACTCAGCACAGAAGAGTGAAGCACAGTGAAACATCTTATCAATCAGACATGCGCTGTTACCTACCACACTGGGGGTCATATGGAAGTGGGTTCACTGTGAAGCTAATGAAGCTTTTAAAGGTTCAGAGCCACTCCCAAGCCATGTACTAAATTGTGTACTTGTAAATCTGTATGCTTTTTCTTACAGAAAGCCCCTCAATTAGTACAAGTTTCTGGCCCCATAACACTTGGACCTGCCCCTGGGTTCACTGCAGAGCGGAGCTTTCAGAACCCTCTGCAGAGGAGAGAGACCCTGTGTGTTTCATCACTTCTTCCCCAGAACTCCGCCTGGGACCCCCCAGACCCATCCTGCCTTCCACCAGTGATGCTTCACAAAGTGAGGCAACGTCTTTGCTCAGACCCTCACATCAAATGTCGGAAGCTAGCATGGCAATCCTCCACCTTATAGACAAGGAAAAGGAGACCCAAAGAGGAAAGGAGATTGGTGCAAGGTCCTGAAGTTAGCAAGTGGCCAGGGATGGGACGGCTTTTAAATAAGCAACCTAATCCTTACACCAGCATTTATTGTTTTTCTCTTGCATGTCAAGAAAGTCTAATTGCTAGGATAATTCCACACCGAAGAATTTGTCCTGGATCTTTCGACACCATCTTCTTAGTATCACTTCCTCACCCCTTCCTCCAGGCAGCCCTCTCTGAACACTTCTCCCCACTCCCCTGGTCTCACTAAATTATACCCTCTCTTTACTTCTATTTTTATGAACATTTAATGTTTCATTGATGGCAATTAATGAGTAATATCTTATTGTTGGATGGAGTTTGCTCAAATGCATCTCAATGGAGATGCGTTCGAGCAAACTCAGGGAGACAGTGAAGGACAAGGGGAGCTTGGTGGTCTGCAGTCCACGGGGTTGCAAAGAGTCGGACACGACTTAGCAACTGAAGAATATCTCATTGAGGGACAGTGAAACAACTTCTTGGAGGTAGAAGCCTTGTCTAACGAGCCTCACACCTAATCTTGGTGCCCCGAATGTGCTGGGCACAGGTGAGGGACCCACCGGGGGACCTGCGATACCATCTCCTTCTCCCACTGGTGATGAATTTTGTCATGACACTCCCGACCTCAATCAGCAGCCTTTGATCTTCTATGGATTACTTTCTTTGACAGTCTAGAAACAACCTAGGTTCTGGATTCTGATAAGCCAGGGATTGATCCCACTCAGCTGCCTGTTGTGTGACTGTGAGCAAGACACTTTTCTCCCAGCCTCACTTTTCTCCTCTGGAAAATAAGGCAAATAACCCTCCCCACTCAGAGGGGCATTTTCAGTCTGGATTAAGTCAGATGCAGCACGTAGGCAAAGTTTAGCGCTGCACCTTGCCCCTGGTGGCTCAGATGGTAAAGAATCTGCCTGCACTGCAGGAAACGTGGGTTCGATCCCTGGGTCGGGAAGATCCCCTGGAGGAGGGCATGGCAACCCACTCCAGTATTCTTGCCTGGATAATTTCATGGACAGAGGAAGCTGGTGGGCTACAGTCCATGGAGTCGCAGAGTAGGACACGACTGTGCTCACACTTGCTCCCAGTAAGCATTTCTTAAATCTTGGCTGTCTCCATCATATATGGCACGTTGATAAAGACCAGCCAGTGCAGTCTTCTGCACTTACTGGGTACCAGGCTCAGTTCAAAGAGATTAACATATATTGCCTCTTTTTAATATTCACCACTGTCCAATGGATCCGTATGATCATTTCCCCAGTGTTTACAAATGAACAAGCTGAAGTTCAGAGAGGTTAAGCCCCAGATCACACAGCTTGCCATTCATTAAGCTTGAGCTTGCCAAGCATCAAGTTTCTTGTGATTATCAAGTGAAATGTTCAACACATCACCAAGCACACAGTCAGAGCTCGATAAAGAGGAATCATTGCTGCAGAAATGACAAGATCCAGAAGGCTAGTGGGACCCAGGGCTCCCAGGAGCAACCGCAGCTGGGAAAGGGGAATTGTGTTCACAGCAGTGCAAGGCAGGGAAAGCGAGGGAACGCAGCGGGTGGGGAGGTGGGGTCTGGTGAAATCTAGACTGGGACCTCTGTGGTATTCCGCCTCCGAGGCTCGGGAGGACAGGGTCCTGACTGTGGCGCGGCCGCCCAGGGCGGGCGGAATGGGGGGACCGCCCAGGAGAGGCGGCGTTACCTTGGGCGGGAGGGCGAAGACCACCGGCAGCAGCACGAGCGGTGTGAACAGCAGCACCAGCAACCGCCGCGCGCTCCACACCTTCTTGGCCACTGTCGCCAGCGCCGCCATCTGTGCGATCGCCCCGCGGAGCGGGCCAGCCCGGGACTGCCCGCGCCGGCCCCCGGCTCCGGGTTTATAGCCTGGGGGCAGGGTCTGGGGAGGCGACTGCGGTCGGGGACCCGCCCTCCCCACTACGCGCGCCTCCCGGAGGAAAAGGGTGGTGCCTGCTCCCCTGGGACTGGGCGAAAGAGGCCCGGAAAAGTTAGGAAAAGTTGGACCCAAGAACCAGGGAAGCGCACTCTAGCCCAGAAGACCGAGTAGCCGCCTGACTTTCCAGCTATGCGGCCCGAGGCTTCACGGTTCCGTACTTGCCTGTGAAAAGGGCCACACCAGACAATCTGAGGATTGAATCACTTACTAGCCTTAACTGGATTCGTACACCGCCTCTGCCGCATACTAGTTGCGTGGCCTTGACGTTGGCCTCTGGGGTGATGATAATATCAGTCGGAACTACAAAAGAGGTCTGTTGGGAGTTCTGGCAGTTGGTATTTATTTTTCTTCCGGTGTGAGTCAGTCATCTGTAGGTCGGAGCCTGTGTGTGTGTGTATCACTTGTTGAGTCTGACTCTTTGGGACCCCACAGACTACAGTCCGACCGTCAGGCTCTTCTGTCCATAGAATTCTCCAGGCAAGAATACTGGAGTGGGTAGCCGTTCCCTCCTCCAGGGGGTCTTCCCGACCCAGGGATTGAACCAGTGTCTCCTACTTTACAGGTTGCCTGGAGGAGTCTTTTTGTTCCTTCTGGATAAGTGCACGGAAGACAGTCCTGGGTTGTATGGCAGTTGCGTCCTCGGTTTTTTTTTTTTTTTTTAAGAAACTGCCAAACAATTTTCCAAACTGTTAGCACTATATTACATTTCTGTTAGCAATGGAGAAGTGAACCAGTTTCTCCATGTCCTTGCCAACACTGGACTTGTATTTTTTTTTTTTAACCACACTGATGGGAGTGTAGAGAAGTCTTGTGGTTTTAATTTGCATTTTCTTAATGGCTAATGGCGCTTAACATCTTTTCATGTGCTTATTTGTCATTCGTATATCTTCTTTGGGGAAAACTATCTCTTCCTGTTGTTTGCCATTTTCTCACTGGACTGTTTTTTCTGCTGTTGAGTTTTGAGAGTGCCTTATATAGCCTACATACTGGTCTTATGATAGATATGTTGTTTGCAAAATTTTTCTCCCAGTCTATAGCCTGGCTTTTCATCTTGCTAACAGACCTTTCACAGAGCAAACACTTGTAATTTTGGTGGAGTCAAAATGATGAAATTTTCCTTTTTTTGTATCATGCTTTCAGTGTCAAACTCTTCGCATAGCCCTAGATCCTGTAGATTTTCTCAGATTTTTTTCGAGATGTTTGGTAAGTTATAGTTTTATGTTTTATATTTAAGACCATGAGTTAATTTTTATATCAGGTACAAGGCTTAGGTTGAGGTTTTTATTTTATTTATTTTTGCCTATCATTGACCAATTGCTGCAGCATCATTTGTTTAAAAAGTTATCTTTATTCCATTGAATTCCTTTTACACTTTTGTCAAAAATCAATCAGGCAAATTTGGTGGATCTGTCTCTGGGTTCCCTATTCTGTTCCATTGATCTAATTGTCTATCCCTTTACCAATACAGGGTTTCCCCAATGGCTCAAGGGGAAAAGAATCCACCTGCAATGCAAGAGACACAGGAGACTCAGGTTTGATCCCTGGCTTGGGAAGATCCCCTGGAGGAGGAAATGGCAACCCACTCCAGTATTCTTGCCTGGGAAATTCCTTGGACAGAGGAGCCTGGACACGACTTAGTGACTAAACAACAGCAACAACTGCAATTTTGAGCAAAGTAAATGGTATTCTATTTTTTTCAGGATCCATATGCTCACTGATAGTATATTGAAATAAAGTTGAATTTCGAATGTTTACCTTATACCCTAAATCTTGTTCAATTCATTTATTAGTTTTAGAAGTTTTTTTTTTTTTTTT
Source organism: Bos indicus (assembly GCF_029378745.1). Taxonomy (NCBI): domain Eukaryota; kingdom Metazoa; phylum Chordata; class Mammalia; order Artiodactyla; family Bovidae; genus Bos; species Bos indicus. The sequence continues at coordinate 75,358,282 of NC_091772.1, forward strand.
TTCCTTTGGTCACATCTTTGAGACTTTCTATATAGACAATCATGTCATCTACAAATAAGAACTGGTTTATTTTTTCCTTTCAAATCTGTATGAAATAGGGCTATTTCAATTATCTACTTTATACTGAGTGCACTGCGGTAGTTTATGAGTTAGCCAGAAAGTTCTTTAGGGTTTTTCTGTAAGACGTCATGGAATTTTCTGAGGAGGTGTTCTATTTCTTGCAAATTGTTAAATGTTTGCATGTGGAGTTTTGAGTACTCCCTTTTGATGTCTGCAGGTTCTATAGTGATATCCTTGATTCCTTCATCCATTCCTCATTCATTCATTTGGTAACTTTCATCTTTTCTCTCTCTTTTTATCAGGATTACTTGAGATTTTTAAATTTAATCCTCTTTTTAAAGAACTAATTCTGTGAGGTTGTTTTTTCTGTTTTCAGTTTCATTGATTTCAGGTCTTATATTTCTTTTTCCCATCCTTCTGCTCATTCTTCCTTTTCTAGGCCATTGAAGTGGGAGCTTAGATTATTGAGTTGAGATTTTTTTCCTCTTTTCAAAAGTATACATTTAATGATAAACATCCCACCTCTCTACACTGGTTTAGCTGTATCCCACAAATTTTATGTGATGTATTTTCATTCAACTCAATGCATTTTTTATTTTCCATTGCAATATCTTTTTTGACCCATGGATTATTCAGAAGTGAGGAATTAGTTTCTAAGTGTTTGGAGATTTTCATATTATCTTTCTGTTCAGTTCAGTTCAGTCATTCAGTCGTGTCTGACTCTTCGTGACCCCATGGACCACAGCACACCAGGCCTTCCTATCTATCACCAACTCCCAGAGTCCGCTCAAACTCATATCCATTGAGTTGGTGATGCCATCCAACCATTTCATCCTTTCTTGTCCTCTTCTCCTCCTGACTTCAATCTTTCCCTGCATCAGGGTCTTTTCAAATGAGTCAGCTCTTTGCATCAGGTGGCCAAAGTATTGGAGTTTCAGCTTCAACATCAGTCCTTCCAATGAACACACAGGACCGATCTCCCTGATGATGGACTGGTTGGATCACCTTACAGTCCAAGAGACTCTCAAGAGTCTTCTCCCAACAACACAGTTCAAAAGCATCAATTCTTCAGTGCTCAGCTTTCTTTATAGTCCAACTCTCACATCCATACACAACTACTGGAAAAACCATAGCCTTGACAAGATGGACCTTTGTTGGCAAAGTAATGTCTCTGCTTTTTAATATGCTGTCTAGGTTGGTCATAACTTTCCTTCCAAAGAGTAAGTGTCTCTTAATTTCATGGCTGCAGTCACCATTGCAGTGATTTTGGAGCCACCAAAAATAAAGTCAGCCACTGTTTCCACATCTATTTGCCATGAAATGATGGGACTGGATGCCATGATCTTAGTTTTCTGACTGTTGAGTTTTAAATCAACTTTTTCACTCTCCTCTTTCACTTTCTTCAAGAGGCTCTTTAGTTCTTCTTCACTTTCTGCCATAAGGGTGGTGTCACCTGCATATCTGAGGTTATTGATATTTCTCCCAGCAATCTTGATTCCAGCTTGTGCTTCCTCCAGCCCAGCGTTTCTCATGATGTACTCTGCATATAAGTTAAATAAGCAGGGTGACAATATAGACCCTTGACGTACTTCTTTTCCTATTTGGAACCAGTCTGTTGTTCCATGTCCAGTTCTAACTGTTGCTTCCTGACCTGCATACAGGTTTCTCAAGAAGCAGGTCAGGTGGTCTGGTATTCCCATCTCTTTCAGAATTTTCCACAGTTTATTGTGATCCACACAGTCAAAGGCTTTGGCATAGTCAATAAAGCAGAAATAGATGTTTTTCTGGAACTCTCTTGTTTTTTCCATGATCCAGTGGATGTTGGCAATTTAATCTCTGGTTCCCCTGCTTTTTCTAAAACCGGCCTGAACATCTGGAAGTTCACGGTTCATGTATTGCTGAAGCCTGGCTTGGAGAATTTTGAGCATTACTTTACTAGCGTGTGAGATGAGTGCAATTGTGCGGTAGTCTGAGCATTCTTTGGCGTTGCCTTTCTTTGGGATTGGAATGAAAACTGACCTTTTCCAGTCCTGTGGCCACTGCTGAGTTTTCCAAATTTTCTGGCATATTGACTGCAGAACTTTCACAGCATCATCTTTTAGGAATTGAAATAGCTCAACTGGAATTCCATCACTTCTATTAGCTTTGTTCGTAGTGATGCTTCCTAAGGTCCACTTGACTTCACATTCCAGGATGTCTGGCTCTAGGTGAGTGATCACACCATCGTGATTATCTGGGTCATGATGTGGTCCACTAGAGAAGGGAATGGCAAACCACTTCAGTATTCTTGCCTTGAGAACCCCAGGAACAGTATGAAAAGGCAAAAAGATAAGACACTGAAAGATGAACTCCCCAGGTCAGTAGGTGCCCAATATGCTACTGGAGATCAGTGGAGAAATAACTCCAGAAAGAATGAAGAGATGGAGCCAAAGCAAAAACAATACCCAGTTGTGGATGTGACTGGTGATAGAAGCAAGGTCCGACGGCTGTAAAGAGCAATATCGCATAGGAACCTGGAATGTTAGGTCCATGAATCAAGGCAAATTGGAAGTGGTCAAACAGGAGATGACAAGAGTGAATGTCAAATCAGCGAACTCAAATGGACTGGAATGGGTGAATTTAACTGAGATGACCATTATATCTACTACTGCGGGCAGGAATCCTTTAGAAGAAATGGAGTAGCCATCATGGTCAACAAAAGAGTCCAAAATGCAGTACTTGGATGTACTCTCAAAAATGACCAAATGATCTCTGATCATTTCCAAGGCAAACCATTCAATATCACTGTAATCCAAGTCTATGCTCTGACCAGTAATGCTGAAGAAGCTGAAGTTGAACGATTCTATGAAGAGCTACAAGACCTTTTAGAACTAACACCCAAAAAAGATGTCCTTTTCATTATAGGGGATTGGAATGCAAAAGTAGGAAGTCAAGAAACACCTGGAGTAACAGGCAAATTTGGCCTTGGAGTACAGAATAAAGCAGGGCAAAGGCTAATAGAGTTTTGCCAGGAGAACACACTCGTCATAGCAAACACCCTCTTCCAACAATAGAAGAGAAGACTCTACACATGGACATCACCAGATGGCCAACACTGAAATCAGATTGAGTATATTCTTTGCAGCCAAAGATGGAGAAGCTCTATACAGTCAGCAAAAACAAGATTGGGAGCTGACTGTGGCTCAGATCATGAACTCCTTATTGCCAAATTCAGACTTAAGTTGAACAAAGTAGAGAAAACCACTAGACCATTCAGGTATGACCTAAATCAAATCCCTTATGATTATATAGTGGAAGTAGGAAATAGATTTAAGGGACTGGATCTGATAGACAGAGTGCTTGATGAACTATGGACGGAAGTTCATGACATTGATGCTTTTGAACTGTGGTGTTGAAGAAGACTCTTGAGAGTCCCTTGGACTTCAAGGAGATCCAACCAGTCCATCCTAAAGGAGATCAGTCCTGGGTGTTCATTGGAAGCACTGATGTTGAAGTGGAAACTCCAATTCTTTGGCCACATGATGTGAAGAGCTGACTCACTGGAAAAGACCCTGATGCTGGGAAAGATTGAGGGCAGGAGAAGGGGACAGAGGATGAGATGGTTGGATGGCATCACCAACTCAATGGACATGGGTTTGGGTGGACTCTGGGAGTTGGTGATGGACAGGGAGGCCTGGCGTGCTGTGGTTCATAGGGTCGCAAAGAGTCGGACATGACTGAATGACTGAACTGAAGTGAACTTTCAATATGCATATATCATTATATTTGAAATGAACTTCTTATAGACAACATACAATTGGGTCAAGCTTTAAGAACACCTACTCTGCTTGGGTCTGTCTTTTAATTAGTGTTTTTAGGCCATTTACATTTAACATAATCATGATATATTAGGGCTTAAATCTGCCACTCTGTTTTCTATATGTTCTCTATTTCTCTCTCTCTATCTTTCTTATTTCTCTATTTCTTATTTCCTTTGCCTTTCAGTGGATTATTTGAAAATTTTTTAGAATTCCATTTTGATTTTTAGTGCATTTATTAGTATAGGTTGTTTAGTGTTCATTCTAGGTATTACATTGTATATACATAACTTAGCACAGACTCAGTTCAGTTCAGTCACTCAGTCGTGTCTGACTCTTTGTGACCCCATGGACCGCAGCACACCAGGCCTCCCTGTCCATAACCAACTCCCGGAGTTTACTCAAATCCATGTCCATTGAATCGGTGATGCCATCCAACCATCTCATCCTCTGTCGTCCCCTTCTCCTCCTGCCTCCAGTCTTTCCCAGCATCAGGGTCTTTTCCAATGAGTCAGTTCTTTGCATCAGGCAGCCAAAGTTTTGGAGTTTCAGCTTCAGCATCAGTCTTTCCAATGAATATTCAGGACAAGAACAGTATGAAAAGGCAAAAAGAATCATATCAGGCAATGCCATAATTTTGGCTTCAACCATTAAACAGAACTTAGAAAAGCCAAGAAGAAAAAGAGCTTATTGCAGTTACCTATATTTTTTGTTTGCTGCATACTTTCTTCCTTCCTGATATTCAAATATTCCTTTGTTTATAATTTCATTTTGGTTTTGAGAACTTTCAGTCATTCTTTTAGAGTAGGCAACAAACCCTCTTAGTTTTTCTTCATCTGAGAAGCTTGTGACTTCCCCCTTATTCCTAAAGAATATTTTCACTGGTTATAGGATTTTGAATTGACAGCTCTTTTCTTTCAGCACTTGAAAAATGTTATGCCCCTTTTTTCTGGACTTCATGAATGTTGGTGAGAAATTTGCTGTCATCTGAATTGTTTTTCCTCTAGAGGTAAGATGTCATTTCTCTCTCACTGCTTTCAAGATATGTCTTTAGTTTTCAGAAGTTTGATTTCTGAAGAGTCGAACTTTCATGCATTGGTGTAAGTTTCTTTTGGACTTCCCTGGTAGTTCAGATGGTAAAGAATCCACTTGGGATGTGGGAGACCTGGGTTCTATTCCTGGGTTGGAAGATCCCCTGGAGGAGGGCCTAGCAGTCCAGTATTTTTGCCTAGTGAAAAGTTTCTCTCAGTTATCTTGTCTGGCGTTAACTCAGCCTCTGGACTCTGTAGGTTTATTCTTTTACCAAATTTGAGAAGTTTTCAGCTATTATCTCTTTGAATACTTTTATACTCCTTCCTGTTTTTTCTCTCTTTTCAAAACTCCAATGACACAGATGTTAGACTGTTTGTTACAATCCCACAGATTCTTGAGGTTCTGTTCATTTTCAGTCTATTTTCTCTCTGCTGTTCAGATAATGTAATTTCTATAGTTCTATCTATGAATTTTTTAAAAGCATGATTTTCTAAAAATATGAATAAGAATTAAAGTAAACTCCATGGGATAAGGACTTCTGTAACTGATCTTGGTGTAAAAGTATTCATAAGTTTCATCCACAATGAATTTGTATCTACTTTCTCTACTGTTTAATATGCTTGAACCATTCAAAAGAATCAGATTTACTGACATTTATAGTTGCAGTTTATTTTGTTCAAGAGAATTTAATAAGATTAGTGATCTATGTCAAATGTGCAAGGGATATTGACTTTCTTATTTATTAATGAATAACAGCCAGCATTCACTGGTACTTACTCTGTGCCAGGCCCTATTCTAAAAGATTTATATGATTTAACTCATTAAACACAAAATGACTTTATGTGATAGATCCTAATATATTCCCATTTTGCAGAGGAGGAAACTGAGGTACAGAGAGCTTAAGCAACTTATCAAACAACACACGGCTATTAAGGGGGACTCAAATTCCAGTAGTCTCCATGCCTAACCACAACACAGTCATGACTCACAGTGTATGTTTTATTAGCTATGTTTCATCATATGTGTTCACTAGATATGAGATATGTGACTTTTACACTGAACACTAAAGTAAAATAGCACCCAATCCCCTCAAATATTGTCAGACCTGTCCACAATTTGGGTATATTTAGTCACGAAGTTGTTTCCCAGTACTCAGTACCATCAGGTAACAAGGACCACCAACACTCTTATAACCTAAAATCTAACACAGTGGTTCTCAACCCTGGCTGCAGCGTGAATCACCTGGGAAACTTAAAATGCTGATGCCAGGCCCTGCCCTTAGAGACTCTGACTTAATTGTCTGGGATGTGGCCCGAACATGGGAATTTTTAAGAGCTCCCAGCAGATTCTAATATGCAATTAGGGTTGAGAGTCACTTTTGGAACAACTCCACTGCTTTCCAACTCCCCACATCCCTAAAAGCTAGTCCATCTTTGGTCAGATTCTGGTAGAATCATTTCCCTGATGCAAAATCTCAGTTGGCATCTATCACTTCACATCTAGAGACTTCAATCCAGTTCTCATGGCCCTCCTAAAAGAAAGAAAGTCAAGTCACTCACTCGTGTCTGACTCTTTGTGATCCCATGGACTGTAGCTTGCCAGGCTCCTCCATACATGGCACTTTCCAGGCAAGAATACTGAAGTGGGTTGCCATTTCTTTCTCCAGGGGATCTTCCCGACCCAGGGATCGACCCCAGGTCTTCTTCATTGCAGGTAGACTCTTTACCATCTGAGCCACCAGGGAATCAGGTATGGCTCACCAAGGAATGGCCCTCTTGAGTTCTACCGAATTTTGCATCTTTACATCTCCAGGGCCCAGGCATGGTCTGTGGTAGACATTCTGGTAATGTTTACTAAATTAATATTTGGATACCAGACTTGGTTTTCCTCATCAGCAAACTTGGCATCCAAGCCTTTCATTATTCCTTTTATTCAAGAAATATTGACTACATGGCAACTATATACTAGGCTATGAATACAACAATGAATAAGACCAAAATTTTTAAATCTCTGCATACACGGAACTTATATTTGGTTGAAGAGAGGGGAGGTGGAGTTGGAGGGGACACTTAATAAACAAATGAGTAGAACATATGATAGCAGAAAGAAGAGGAGACAACCAGGGCTACGGAGGAAAATGAAGCAGGAGACAGAGATGGAGAGTGATGGAGTGGGGTGCCATTTTGGATAAGGTGGTCAGGGAAGCCCTGGATGATTAGGTGACCAAGTGCCCTAAGTTAAGCGGAGACCCAAGGAAAGTGAGCAAGTGGGACCGTCTGGGTATGTGAAGGAAGGATTCCAAGAGGAAGGAAAAACGGAGGGCAATCGCTCCAAGGCAGGAGCAAGCAAGACCTGGCTTCGAGCCATCAGGGAACTGGGGTGCAGAGCCAGTGACAAGACCACACAGCATCTTGAAAGGCTGAATGAGGACTTTGCATTCTACACTGAATGACAAGGGGAGCCATTGCAGGGACTTAAGCAGAGTAACCGATTCTGCTTTCATTATGTTAATAACAGATTTATTTGGATATAACTGACATAGCATACAATCCACCCATTTAAAGCCAACAGGTCAATAGGTTTTAATATACTCACAAAAGTGTGCAATCATTACTACAACCGATTTTAGAACTTTCTCATCATCCTAAAAAGAAACCCCATACCCATTAATACTCTCAATTGCCCCCCAACCTCCAAAGCCCTAGATAACCATAACCACTGATCTACTTACTTTCTGTCTCTCTAGATTTGCCTGTTCTGGACATTTTGCATAAATGGAATCATACAATATGAGGTTCTTTGTGTCTGACTTCTTTCACTTAGCATGATTTCATTCAAGGTTCTCCCACATTGTAGCATGCATCAGTACTTCTCTCCTTTTGCAACCAAATAATGTTCTGTTTAATGAATATACCACATTTTATTTATCCATGCATCACCTGATGGATACTTTGGGGCTATTATGAATAACACTGCTATGAACATTTGTGTACAGGTTTTTATGTGGATCTGTCTTCAGATCTCTGAAGATGAGACAGAAAGGAGCTGTTGTTGAGACCAAATGAGGTGGTGGAATATTTCTCAACATGACAGAGGCAGACCCATGAGGAGACACAGATCATTTTATGTTGCACTAGACAGCTCAGCTGGTAAAGAACCCGCCTGCCGATGCAGGAGATGCAAGAGATGCAGGTTCCATCCCTGTGTGGGGAAGATCCCCTGGAGGAGAGCATGGCAACCCACTCCAGTATTCTTGGCTGGAAAATCCCACGGACAGAGGAGCCTGGTGGGCTACAGTCCATGGGGGTCAGACACGATTGAGCATGCACACACACAGACGGTATTTAAATAACATTTAATCCCACAGAGTGAAAGTCATTTCCTGTGTCAACTTTCTTTAACTCATTACCCCACGGAGAGGGTCTCTGCTGGGTGTCAGTCTCCCGTTAACTCCTCATCACTTGGTAACTCCCCTTCTAACAGCCTGAGAAGACTTCAGGACCAGAGACTTTGACATCTTGCTGCGATTTGACGGCACTGGTTTCTTTTTATTTTGTTTATTCTTCTAATTACTTTTGACTTAGAGCAAGTGATTTTTTTTTTAATTAAAGCCCACGATTTCTTTTTGATGAAGACCATTCTTAAAGTTTTATTGAATTTATTATTGCTTCTGTTTTATATTTTGTGTTTTTGACCCCAAGGCCCACTGGACCACCAGGGAAGTCCCTAAAGCCCATGACTTTAAAATAATCCTCCTTTTAAGCTACATCTATTGAAATTTACAATGTGAAGCAATTCAAAGAAAAATACTAAGTAATTCTGGAGAGTGCATGGTTATGGCAAAATTCCAAAAATTAGATGCAAAGATCTGAAATTTTGGAAGCCAAGCCAAGACAAGAGAAAGGCCCAGACAGAGGTGCAGTATTCACTTCCTACCCAGGGCATGCTGCCGTGATTCCCATAAACCCTAGGCCAAGTTATTTCCCAATGGACCCTTGCAGTCTGTGATGAAACCTCCTCCCATGTCCTTTCAGGTTGGAGACCTGACCTTGAGCCTGTCCAATAGTCGGCTTCATCAAAGGTGCTAGCCAGGTTAGCATCAGACGGTCTTGGATGGACTGCAAGGCCCTACAGGGAGCACTTTGGACATTTGAGGACTGGATGTGGGCGGATGGGGTGCTCCAAACGGGAAACACTAGTCCTAGGGATTTGGACCAGCTGACTTCATAGAAACTCAGGTCCATTCCCCAAAGCCTGGGTGGAAGCTGTTGGGACAGGGTATACTGGACCCAGTGTCCCTGGACAGGCTCCCTTATTCTGAAACCAGCTAAGGGATTAAGAGTACAAATATTTTCTATTAGAGCAGATGTTTCAATCTGGTGGCTCAAATGTATTAATAACAATAGCATACAGTCCATGGAATTCTCCAGGTCAGAATACTGGAGTAGGTAGCCTTTCCCTTCTCCAGGGCATCTTCCTAACCCAGGGATCAAACCCAGGTCTCCCACAGTGCAGGTGGATTCTTTACCAGCTGAGCCACAAGGGAAGCCCAATAATAGCATTGATAATACCAAATACATATCCTGCACTTACTATGTGCAGGGCACAGTTTGCAGCACTTTATATGTATTTACTTTTTCCACATCCTTACAATAATCTGCTTCCATTACCTTATTGAGTCTGTGGGCTTCCCTGGTGGCTCAGACAGTAAAGCATCTGCCTGCAGTGCGGGAAACCTGGGTTCAATCCCTGGGTTGGGAAGATCCCCTGAAGAAGGAAATGGCAACCCACCCCAGTACTCTTGCCTGGAAAATTCCATGGACTGAGGAGCCTGGTGGGCTACAGTCCATGGGGTCACAAAGAGTGACTTCACTTTCTTTCTTTCTTTTCTTTATTGAGCCTATGACCTTGCATTAGATGAAGCTACATTCAAATTCTGGCTGTTCCACTTGCTGTTTGTACAACCCTGAGCAAGACGTTTAATTCCACGAGGCTTCGGTTTCCTCATCTAAAATGAGAACAAAAATTGTATATAACTCATAAAGATGTGGAGAGAATTATTAGGCGAGTGTATAGCACAGAAGTTGCACACAGGCAGACAACAACCTCTGTAACAAATACACATATATGTAAACACACTGTTTATAGTCATCAGGGGAGTTACTAAGGGGGCTGCTGTGTGCCAAGCACTGTGCCGGGCACTTACACGAATGATTGAGTCCTGCTGAGTACTTCAACCCCATGTCCTACCCACCTTCCCTTCAACCACCGGGTGCCACCCTCTTTGTGACCTTCTTCCTGCTCCTTGAACACGCCAAGTTCTTGCACTGACTGCTCCCTCTGACTGCATCTCTCTTCCCCTACTCCTTCCTACCATCCCTCACAGTGGCCGCTTCCTTCTCCTGACTCAGGTCTCAATTCAGACAACACCTCCTCAGTGGGGCCTCCGTGACTACCTAATTTAGTGAAACACAGCGTTCCTCAACTTGACAACCCTCCCTCTGTATAAAATCCCCTGTGAAATCCTTCATAGCATGACTCACCATTTGAAATTCTTCCTAGATGAAGCCCCGTGAGAACAAGAAGTCCAGATCACGCCCTGCCACAGTCCCAGTGCCTGGGACATAGCAGAGGCTCAGTCAACTGCTGAATAGTTGAACATGCTTTAAGTCACTGTATTGTATTACTGTGAACATCAACCAAAATCATGCCTATCATTCATGCAACAAATATGAGGCGAGTGCGTCCTGTGTACCGGGCATCATTCTCAGTGCTGGGACAAGAGCGGGGATCAAATGAAACAAAAGTCTCTGCCCTCACAGAGTGTTTGTTTTGGCAGCTCTACAGCAAGATGCGTGCGTGAAATATGCAGCATTATATTCAGCATCACGTGGTGCTTAGCACCGTGAAGAAATATAAAGCAGGGGAGGGGAGAGTCTTCTGAGGGGTGTATGGGCACCAGCCTCCCCACTCTGCCCACACAGAAGGTGTGCCCCCCATTCCCCTCCCTGAGCCCCATGGTACCATGGTCAGCATCTCAGTGGGACACTTGGTCGAAGCCTCTGCAGCTCCAAGAGCAATATTGGCTTTGAAGCCAGGCCCAGCAGGTGGGGTCGCGGCTGGGGTTAGGATAAGTCAGCCCTTGAGATGCCCTGGAGGGAGGGGCTCACGCGGCTTGACCACTCAGGGCCTTCCTCACTGTGGGGAAAGTGGCAGGCGATGGACTCCCCTGGCCCGGAGCTGCAAGCAACCCTGGATTCTGGGCCATCCCCTGACCCCCTCTATCTCAGGCAGAGAGCCAAGGTTTACAAACATCCGAAGGCCTTTGATCGGCATCAAACCCCCCGAGGGTTCTGTTTTTTGTTCTAAGCCGCAGGCCAGGACCCTACTCTGCTTTGCCTCCAGTAGGGAAGACTGTGGGTAGGTGGGGTGTGTGTGTGTGTTTGACAGAGTGGTAGGAAAGTGCACTGGCTCCTTGATTTTTTTTTCTCCAACATCTAGGCTGGGCTTGTATGAGGGAATTCAATTCAGTAAATGTTTACCGAGCACCCACTACCTTCCAGGCGCCAGTGCAAAAACCAGGGCTGGAGCAACAAAGCAAACACCACCTTGGCCCCCAGAGTGGCCAAGAGGCAAACGAGCAAGTGAATGGAAATGGGAGCAGGTGCTCGTGAATGGGTTGGAGACAAAGCTGGGGAGGCAATGGGGCACCTTCTGCACAGGATCCTCCCGGAAGACCAAGTGGAGTCTGGGAGAGACTGGAAGGAAGCGAAGGCGGTGGCCACGTGAGGAGGTGGGAGGAATAGTGTGGCAGGCAAAGGGAACAGCAAGTACAGTGGCCCCGAGTCATTGGAAGACAGTTCCTCCAATGACTGCCTATTGGAAGAACTGCGTGACTGACCCAAGTGAGAAGAGGGGGTCAGAAAGGCAACAGGGTGAGGGTGGGTGCAGGTGGGTCTCTGGCCCTGAGGGAGGTGGCAACCCTGGAGTGTTTTGGACAGAGGAATGAATGACATGATATCAAATGGCCTTGAACAGGATTCCCTAGGCTGCTGTGTGGGAACAAGACCAAAGCGGGTGAGGCAGAAGCAGGGAGTGTGGTGAGGAGACGGCCAGAATGGTTCAAACAAAAGAGGAGAAGGTCCAAGTAACAGGATGTAGGTTTTGTGGTGGAGGTGGGGTGTGCTGGGTGGGGGGACAGGAGCTAATTTCTGTGTCCTCATGAATAGGATTTACTTTTGCTAGCCAATGTATATTCATAATTTCTGGCAGATCCCCTGAAGAAGTGAACGGCTACCCACTTAATATTCGTGCCTGGAGAATTTCATGGACAGAGGAGCCTGGTGGGCTACTGTGCATGGGATTGCAAGGAGCTGGACACAACGGAGCAACTAACACTCACTTTTTTTTTCCAAGAGAAAGATTCATTTATTCTAAGTGTGCGTGCAGTTGGATGAAGTTTTACAACAAATCCACCCAAGTAACCAGCGTCAAGACGGAGAAATGGAACTTACCCCTCCCCCCGCAGAAGCCCCCAGAAGCCTGTTCCATGTCTCTACCCTTCCTCCAAGGGGAGCCACTCTCCCAGCTTCCCGATTATATTCTGGAAGTAAAGCTAAGAGGATTCACTGCTGGGTTGGGGAACGGGGTGTGAGGATGAGAGAGAGGAGTCAAGGGGAGTCATTTCCTATGATGGGAAGCTGGGTGGGAGCAGAGACCAAGGGCTGGAACCAGGAGTTTTTTTTTAACAGACTGCATTTGGAGCTGCTGGTGCAATCCCTGGAAAAAGATAGAGACCAGCTTATCTGGGGGCTGCACATTCAATACTTACAGGGATGAACAGCACGAGGGGGAGAAGGTCTGCAAGTAAGAAATGCTTCACTCTCCTCTTAACTGCATCATGAGAAGAGCAGGATGAGCATGGGGTTAATTGTGGCCAGCAGCCAGCCTCAGAGCCAAGGGGCAATAGGGCAGGGTGGGGACTGGCGTAAGCTGGCACACACAAGCCCTCCTCACTCAAAAGGGGAAGTGCTGGAATGAGGGTCCAGTGTGGCTGGATCTCCTGATGTTTCCAGAGAAGTCAGATATCTGGATGTTGCTATGAAACCATCCTAATCATTTAACACTGGCAACCAAAAAGACAAACACTCCATGGACCCATCAAACATGTCTACAGGTACAACAACCAGTCCGATCCAGATGAGAACCTTCATTTTACAGATGGGGAAACAGAGGGCCAGAGAAGCCTGGGACTTTTCCTAAATTCAGAGAGAAAGTTAGTGGAGAGATGGGCCAGGCGCTGAGTGGGCCGGATCTCAGGCCACTGGTTTAACCTCGTTCACCACTGCATTTAAAAGCAGGCATTGTTCACACAGTGGGCAGCTGCACAGGCACCCATGCCAGGCTGCACAACATGGCTGGGCTGCTGCGCTGCTGAGTCTTGCGGGCAAAGCAAGTGCCCAGGTCCAGTCTTGTGCCACCTGGCTCCTGGGCACCACTGCCCCTTTTGGGAACTGCCATGGCCACCAGGACCCCAGCAAAGTCACTGCGACAACAGGAGGCAACATCAACAGTACAGGGAAGAAAAAGCAAAGCACGTCGCAGCAGCTGAAAGACTTTTCAAAAATATGGTGCTCTTGGCGTGTCGCTGCACACTGGAATCTCATTAATCTCCTGGGGCATGTCTTACATGGTTGTTTCAAGTAGTGCGGGCATGTCGGCCGTCCTGCTCAAGCTCGGGTTTAAAGAGTCACTGGTCCAGTCAAAAATGGCAGCTGGCACCAGCCCCTTCGTGGTAGCGTAGGCCACCCACTCACACACACCCATGAGGATCAGTGTTACCTTAGTTTCCTGGCCCTTGACTGTCAGATATTTTCGGAAAGTGAGAATTTTTAAATTCCCTCCAGCTGCAAAGCCTTGATGAACTCTTCAATTGCGGACCTGAAAACCTACTTCTTTTAAATGACACATTTTAGGTTGGATTTATTAATAGGATGTAGGGTTTGTGGTGGTGGTTGGGGGGGGGCAAGGGCTAATTGCTGTGTTCTTGTGAACAGGATTTACTTTTGCTAGTAAAAATTCAGGGTTTCAAATCATTGTATTTGGCGGGGGGGGGAGCTTTATTAGTTTTGGTAATGCTATCCATCACAGGGCTTGTCTGCATAATTGAAAATGTCAGCAAAACACCACCAATGAGTTGTCATCTCAAACAGTCAGCTAGGAAATATTCTTCTGGAAGGCCATTGCTGAGGGTCTGCCTGCAAAAGCCTCAGGGTTTTAATGTTTGCTCAAGTTCTTAACGGACAATGGTTCATCAAGCTGGTTTTTAAAATTCTCTCTCCTCCAGTATTTGTTGTCAGGCTGCCTGCAGCTTAGCGTGCAATATTGTGCAAAACAGCTACCAGTGCTACAACTAATGAAGCAGAATTTAAGGCTTCACAATATGTAATCAGGATCTAAATTAGCATCAACACTTTGACAACCATTACACTTGCTTGGGGGGAAAGAAAAACAAGTATTTCTGGTATGTTTCATTAATCCCCCCAAACACCTTCAAATCTGGACATGATGGGGCCTGCCTTAGCTGGTTTTTCCCAAATTTCATTAAAGTAGGTCAGAATCATTTGTCTCTGTTCAGGTAAAACAGGAAACTTCGTCCATACTAATGGCATCAGTTGGCTTTGGACACCTGGGTCCTCAGAGCAATCTAGATACTGCACTTATACGGAAAGCTGAGGCAAGCTTGGCCTAACTGACTCCATCTCAGACTTCGGACATTCCAGAACTACTGTCACGAAGTTTACATTGTGTTGCTACTTATATTTTTTGAGTTAAAATTACATATTAAAAAAAAAAAAGATTTTGCGTCATTCTCTAAAAAAGGGAAATTACTAGCAGTTGCTGTAATTGGGAGGCAACTGCGAAATAAGAATACAAGCCCAGGAGGGGCTGAACCAGTTTATCAGCTAAAGGGGGTGTGACCCGAGGCCCCTTGCTCTCTGAGAGGGACATTCCTTAAGAATAGAAATCCAAGCACACAGACCCAAATTGAGACTTTCTCTTGAAATAGTCAGGAACAGGCAAAGGAAAAGGAATTCCTCCCGTGGGCTTCAACATCAGTGACCGCTGTGACCAGGCTCCTGCAGGGCACCTGTTAGGGTAATCAGTGTGCCCTGCCACCATGCATGAGGGCTTGTGCTTATCTTTTCTGGCTCCCAGATTTATTTTCATTTTGGGGGCTTGATTAACTGCATTTGTGACAATAAGAAAACTAAAGGAACTATAAACTGACCAACCTGGTTTTACTGAGATCTGACTATCGACAGTTTCCTAGTTAGCCCATAAAAAACCCTTATCAGTTATTTCAGTTAACTTTTATAAGAATCTTTGTGGGACAAATCCTCCACTTTCAAGATCTCTGAAGTGGATCCGTTATATCCCTGCCCCCTTAAAGCAATTAAAGTGAAAGTGGAAGTCGCTCAGTAGAGTCTGACTCTTTGTGACCCCATGGGCTACACATCCATGGACTTCTCCAGGCCAGAATGCTGGAGTGGGTAGCCTTTTCCCTTCTCCAGGGGATCTTGCCAACCCAGGGATTGAACCCAGGTCTCCCGCATTGCAGCCAGATTCTTTACCAGCCGAGCCACAAGGGAAGCCCAAGGACGGGGTGGGTAGTCTATCCCTTCTCCAGCGGATCTTCCTGACCCAGGAATCAAACCGGGCTCTCCTGCATTGAGGGTGGATTCTTTACCAACTGAGCTATCACCAAAAGGTTTTAGATGGCATCATCGACTCAATGGACATGAATCTGAGCAAACTCCAGGAGACAGTGACAGATAGGGAAGCCTGGTGTGCTGCAGTCCACGGGGTTGCAAAGAGTTGGACATGACTTAGTAACAGAACAACAACAGGTTTTAGCAATTTAAAGTTGGAGCTGCCTTTCTGGGGTCTAATTCCAAGGACACATGTACACAGCAGAGCCAGACGGTGACACCAGTGCCAGGTAATTCCTCTCGAGGACAGGACTGGAGCTTTTGTGTTGCTGTCTTTATGTGAACAGTTGGCTTTGGGTTCCTAACCACCTTCCACAAGGAGCCTCCCTACCATTCAGATCCCAAGTAATGCCTCTGCAAAAAAGCCGACAGGAATTCCTACAGCTTTAAGGGCTTAAATCTCAAACTTTGATTCTGTGTTTGGAGAAATGGGAGTGGACTGAAAGGGCAAGCAGGAAAGCAAATTACCATACCAAACAGCTATTTGTTCAAGGCATAGTTCTCTTCTAAGCCCCGACTCCTACGGCCAGTGGTCAAATGCAAGAGAGTAACTGGAGAGTAAAGTGAGTGTTAGTCGCGCGGTCGTGTCCGACTCTTTGGAGCCCCATGGGCTCTAGCCTGCCAGGCTCCTCTGTCCGTGGAATTTTCCAGGCACGAATACTGGAGTGGGCTGTCATTTCCTTCTGAGGAGAAGAAGTCAAAAGATAAGGGAACTAGAGCATTAAGTGAATTCTTCAGCAAAGTGTACAAATCACTTGTAAATTTACATTGCTTTCACGGAACTAGGGGAATAAAACTGATGATCCATTTAAAAAATGTAATGAAGAAATAAAAGCAGACATTGTTGATGGGGGTGTGTTGGAGTCAGAACTTAGAATTCTCATACTCCTCTCACCTTCTTTAAGATGCAAACTCTTCCCCCAGAGCAAACTCCAAAGCTTTTCTCTTGTGTCTTATTGGCCAGAAAAAGGTCACACACCCACCCCTATCTCAGGGACTGAGCTTAACTTTCCTGGAGCCACCTGCACCTAGTAAATACCTGGACAAATCGAGGAATTGTCCACAAGGATTAAGGGGGTTGGCTTTTAGGAGGCAACAGACGTCTGGCACAACCTCTACCGTACAGGCTGACTCTGGGCAAGGTGTTTCATGCGAAGATCAGGAAATGGATGCTGGGGGGCGAGGGCAGAAACAGTAATGAATTTGCTCTGCCCCCTTTTACAGTGAGGAAGGGAGGCTGGAAGGGTAGGAAGTTTAACTTCTTTGCACCCAGAATGACAGAAACTTGCGACCTCTGGTGGCAAAGGAGAGCCACTCCACTGGGTTCAGGGAAAGGGGAATTGAGTCCTTTGGAATTGCTGGGCCCTGAACTCAGGACACAAGAGGAGATTCCTAGTTCTCAAAAAGAGGGTTGGGGGCAGGCCCTTATAAGGACATGGGCACTCAGTCAGGGTCTCCATCGGTTGGTGACGGCGGGGTTAGGGGTTAAGGATGAGTGCAAGGCCAGAGCAGTGCTTGCCTAGGGTCCTCAATAACTGAGACAAATACTTTAATGTGATATTTTAAACAAATCAACCTGGCAAACTATGGGCCACAACCAGGCACCTGTCTGTCTAAAAGAAATCGTAAGGGAAGCGGCATCAGGATCCAGGCCGACTCCTCAGTTACAGCAGAGACTACAGCCCACGGGCCTTACCAGCTCGCCCACCTCCCCGAGGGCAGCTCAGACGGTTCAGGAGCACGCCTGCATGGGGCACTCGCCAGGCCGGGCTTGGGTAACTGCATTCCGTGGCCCATGGCCCAGCCAGTTCTCCAGATGTGGCTTGTGTCCGAATCTGCGGGACACCTCTATGTCAGCACCTTGCCCTGCTCTGCCACTCACTGTCTGTGTGACTGGAGCAAGGCTGAGTTACTCTGTGCCTCACTGCCTTCCCTTGAAGATGGGGCGATGTACACAAAGAACCTAACTGCTCAATACAGTTAACTGATGTTGCAAATGGGAGCTTGAATCCCAGCTCTGTCGCTTACTGCGATCCTAGCACATCATAGGCCACGTTGCTCAGTGTTTCCTTATCTGTAAAATGGAGGTTTGAACCCCTGTCTGGGGGGCGGGGGGATTCCAGGGGGAATTCACACAAGGCTGCTGGTGCTGTTGGCTCACTGATGCAAAGCACAGGCCGTCCCCATGTGGAGGTCGAGGGATCTGGGATCGCAGAGCGTTCCCTAGCCTGGCCTCTGTGAGACACTGAACTAGGAGAATCCACTGATCCCCCCCAGGAAGGCTTGTTCACCCTTGTTTCCCAGCCTGGACTGAGGAAGAAGATGGAATGCGCCTCCTGGGAACAGGCAGACATCTCTCCAGTCTCTGGTTATCTCCTTCTCCCCGCCTGCAGAGGCCAGTTTTTGCCTCCCTGTTGCTGCCTACACCTCCCCCAGCTGCGGGCCAGCGTGTCACGTAGCTTACCATCCACCTGTCGACCATCATCACAGGCTCAACCTTCTCGCTGCTCTCTTGCCTTCACTCTGACTCCATACAGTCTTTCCTCTACTGATGCCATCCTTTCACAACACAGATCAGATGCTCTATTTAAAACTTCCTGAGTTGCGTTAAGAAGAAAAACCCAACCTCATTACCAGGCCCGGAATGACCCAGCGCGTACCCACTTCTCTGATTTCACTTTCTGCTTTTCCTTGCTCGGCTGCCAGCCAGTCCCACTGGCCTTGCTGTCCCTTAAGGAAGTTCCTCCTTTACCAACTTGGTACACCATGCTCCATCCGCCATCTCTCAGTTCTCTGGTGCGTCTTAGCGCCAACGTCACTTCATCAGAGGCTTCTCTGACCACTCCTGCCCCTCGCCCTGCGACGCACATTCCTCTCAGGCACCTGGGATCTCAGCATCCTTTACAGCCCTCATCACTGTCTGAAACCGTCTTAGGTACTTAGTTTGTTTCCTGAGTGGTTCACGCCCCCAGTCTCTGGGGCCTGGCACACAGCGAACACTAGGTATCTGCTGACGTAACGCCTGCACACATGGGTCAACCATTCCCACCACGAGGCAGAGATTAGCCATATTAGCCGTATAGTACAGGAGGAGACTGGGGAATGAGCCTGCAGTCTCGTTGAGAATATTCATTGAAAAAATTATGGTCAGCCTCTGTGGCCTTGGAATTCTTTGAAAAACAGTGTGATATAATGCCAATACATAATGTAATAATTTGAAGATGTGTCATAGCCAGCATCTCATTTCTTAAAGGGTCAATGGAGTTAAGCAGCATTTTTCATTTTTACCATATTCTCAAAAAGAACTGTATTTTACACCAAAACCTAGTATGTACTGTTGTCTATATACACATTTGAAACAAGTTTCATAAAACAATATTTACAATACTACATACAATGCACTTTAACATTTTCTAATCTCTGATTCCATTTCATTTTTTAATATGCTGGTTGCATTCCACTGTACTGGTTTCAAGAGGAATATGTCACGAACACAGCAACAAAAAAGGCTGGGTTAGAGAGCTGATAAAGATACACTGCCACCAACTGAGGTTCTGTCCTTGTCTCACCAGAAGGACTGAAAAGTGGTTCAGTGTGCTTCACTGGTTCAGTATGTGGTTCAGCGTTTTGTAACGTCACGCCCTTCAATCTGAGGTGTATGCCTTACAACTGCAGAGAAAGCCTGAGATTTCTTCTGAATGCCCAGTTCTGCCAGACATATACAGAGTGAGAACAGCCAACGGCAGGTGATAATGCCTAACAAGCACAATTGCAGCACTTAAAATTACCCGATCATCTTTATTTAGGTAGGATCTCATACTCATAGCCTTCCTTCAAATGTACCATGAAGTGTCCTGCCTGTGGCTGTCACACAGTGATTCTTCTAGCCCACCATGGATCTCTTTCTCCCTCTGAGGCGCACCTCATCTAATTTTTTTAACACTGGTTTGGACTTTCTGGAGGCGGCGGAGTAGCTCTTCAGAAAGGCTTCAAACACAGTCTCGGTGTTGGGATGGGTACTGAGGAAGGCCTTCTCTAGGACATACAGGTCAACTCCCTTGTCTTCCGGAAGTGCTGAAACGAAGCTCAGCCCAAAGTCTATGAGTACAATGTTCAGCTGCTCCAGGGGGGGTTTCAGGAGCATGTTGGATGTGGTGAGATCACCATGAATGAGGTCTTCGTCGTGCATTCGAGCCAAAACCTGCCCGATGGTCCTGGCTAAGTCCAGGAGACTTTGGGGAGATTTTTCAGTCTCCAGAGTGGATTCAATATAATCTCGAACAGTCACTGAGCCTTCGATTTCTTCCATAAACAAGCAGTTGGAAGCATAGTCCACAAAAAAGACTACTGGGGCACATATTCCTGTAACCAAGATATAAGGGGTCATTGAATTAGATACTTTTTTTTTTCTTAATAGCTTAATTTTCTAGCTCAGTCAGAAAAATTTTCCAGTGTGTATCTGAACATTTTGGGGAAAAGATTTAGGAATGCTGCAGAAGGGTACAGCTTTCCTTCTCTGGAAGTTTCTCCTGCCAGACTATGCTTAGACCACCCCAGCTAAGGTCAGCACAGCCAGGGCTCCCTCCTCCCTTCTACCCACTGTGACTGAACTTCATTTGTCATATTTGGGCTTCCCTGGTAGCTCAGCTGGTAAAGAATCCATCTGCAATGCAGGAGACCCCAGTTCAATTCCTGGGTCAGAAGATCCAAAGGAGAAGGGACAGGCTACCCACTCAAATATTCTCGGGTTTCCCTGGTGACTCAGCTGGTAACGAACCCGCTGGCAATGTGGGAGACCTGGTTTTGATCCCTGGGCTGGGAAGATCCCTTGGAGAAGGGAAAAGGCTACCCGCTCCAGTATTCTGGCCTGAAGAATTCCATGGACTACAGTTCATGGGGTCACAAAGAGTCAGACACAACTGAGCAACTTTCACTTTCTCTGTCATGCTGCTGCTGCTGCTAAGTCACTTCAGTCGTGTCCAACTCTGTGCAACCCCATAGACGGCAGCCCACCAGGCTCCCCCAATCCTAGGATTCTCCAGGCAAGAATACTGGAGTGGGTTGCCATTTCCTTGTCCAATGCATGAAAGTGAAAAGTGAAAGTGAAGTTGCTCAGTCCTGCCCGACTCTTAGCGACTCCATGGACTGCAGCCCACCAGGCTCCTCCATCCATGGGGTTTTCCAGGCAAGAGTGCTGGAGTGGGGTGCCATTGCCTTCTCCGATACTTCTTCCCTAAAATACAAATCAAAGTAAACAGCCAGAAGGGTAAGCACCATTAGTTATATGTTCAAACATATGAAAGCAGTTTCCTGACAAGGACAGAAGCAGGAGACCAAGCAGCGTGCTGGCCTAGAGACGCATCTTTACAGAGAGGAAAGAAAGTGAGTCGCTCAGTCGTGTCTGACTCTTTGTGACCCCGTGGACTGTACCTACCAGGCTTCTCCGTCCATGGGATTCTCCAGGCAAGAATACTGGAGTGGGTTACCATTTCCTTCTCCAGGGGATCTGTGCGACCCAGGGATCGAACCCGGGTCTCCCACATTGGAGGCAGATGCTTTAACCTCTGAGCCACCAGGGAATACAGAGAGGGAGGACAAGTTCAAATCCCAGCTCCCTTCCTTATTAACTGTGTATCTTTAAAGTCACATGCATTTCTCTAAGCCTCCATTTCTGCTTCTATAACATGAAAACAGTACTACCAATAATCCAATAACTTCACTGAATTTGAAGATTCAATGACTCTTTACTGAATGTCAATCACACTCAAGACACTTCGAGATACTAGAGACAAATGTGTAGAGATACAGCAGAAAACAAAGCAACCGGGATCCCTGCTTAAGAGAACTAAGCTCCTGGAAAGGGTGAAAATAGGAAATACGAACGCATGCATAACTTTGCAAATCCAAGCAAGGGCAGAGACAGTGTGCTTGTTGGCAACTGAATTTCTTCCAGATCTCCCAGCACCTAACAACATCTTGGTGTACAGTTGATGCCTAAAAAATCACCAGTGAAAGAAACAAAGGTAGAAAGTGTAAAAGTGAAAAGCCAGTGTTTCTGAGTCAGAGGGATAGGGGGTGAAAGCTTACTAACTGTGTAACCTTGAGCAAGTTACTTCTCCGCTCTGAACTTTGTTTCTCAACAGAGGCAAAGGTTTATGGTCATGGTGCAAAACAGTGTTTAGTCAAGGCTATGGTTTTCCCAGTAGTCATGTATGGATGTGAGAGCTGGACTATAAAGAAAGCTAAGCGCCAAAGAATTGATGCTTTTGAACTGTGGTGTTGGAGAAGACTCTTGAGAGTCCCTTGCATTGCAAGGAGATCCAACCAGTCCATCCTAAAGGAAATCAGTCCTGAATATTCACTGGAAGGACTGATGCTGAAGCTGAAACGCCAACACTTTGGCCACCTGATGTGAAGAATTGACTCATTTGAAAAGACGCTGATACTGGGAAAGACTGAAGGCAAGAGGAGAAGGGGACAACAGAGAAAGAGGTGGTTGGATGGCATCACCGATTCGATGGACATGAGTTTGAGCAAGCTCCGGGAGTTGGTGATGGACAGGGAAGCCTGGCGTGCTGCAGTCCATGGGGTCGCAAAGAGTCGGACACGACTGAACTGAACTAGACTGTGTGAACCCAGAGACCCTGGCTCCTGCGCAAGTACTTGTAACTACATCTGCTTCTTAAAAGTAACTAACAGTGATCGAAAGTTGAGATTGTACAGATGGGGAAACTGAGGCTCGGGGCAGTTAAAACACACGCTCAACGTTGAGTAAAGGTGGCAGAGTCGGGAACTGAACCAGGCGCCAAGAGCTCCGGGACAAATGCTCGTCGCTACAACGTCAAGTGGCTTCTTAAGAGTTAATGAAAAGAAGGATGAAAGGAAGACATTTCTTAATGGAAAGCCGTGAAGAAGGTACAAACGGAGAAACTGAGTCAAATCTCGCCCTCCCCCACCACCCCGCAGCGCAGGGGAGCCCCTCACCTGCGTCGCCCGGGCCCCGGAGCCTCGGGGGTCCCCCGCGTCCCCAAGCTGGGCCGTCTTACCTGCGCGGCGACAGCGGAGCAACGCCCGGGCCTCCTGCACCGTCCGCCGCCGGCTGAGCCGCGCTTCCAGCGTCGGGTGCCGGTAGCCCTTGGGGAAGCGGTGCTTCACCACGGCCGCGCGACCCTGGAAGCGGCCGCGGAACACGCGCGCCTCGGCGCCCTGCTTCACCAGCTCCAGGCTGCTCAGGAAGCGGCTGTTCCGCTCCCGGGCTGCCGCCAGCGCTTCGGCCGCGGGCGCCAGATCCTCGTTCGGCTTAGAAGCAGCAGCGTCGGCCGCCGCCATGTTCCGTTTCCGCGTCGCCGCTCGGAGCTCTTCGGCCGCCTCCGGAAACTGTCGGGGCTGCTTCGGCTCGCTCCGAAAGTTCTCGGACCTCTTCGGCCTCTCTAATGCCGACACTTTTGCCTCCTGGAAGTGGTTCCTCCTCCCAACCTTTCGGCTCTTTTCTAAGCCGCCTGATCTCGCCACTCGGCTCTTCGGCTATTTCCGTACACCCTCGGCAGCTCTCGGTGAGCCGCTCTTTCCACTTCTCGGCTCTTTCCGGAAGCCCTTCGTGACTCTTGCGGTTGGCTTTGGTGGCGCCACCTCTCAGCTCTTCGGCTATTTCCGGAAAGCTTCGGCGTCTCTTTGAAAAACCTCCCTTGGACTCTGCTCTCAGGAATTTGTCTGGATCCTGGGAAGTTGCACGTCACAGTCCCTGAGTTTCATGCATACACAGGGAAGGTAACCTTTTCAAACATCAGACCCTTTGTTTTGTACTAATGTGGTTTCCAGCACCTTTCTTCAGTTCAGCCTACTTGAAGCTCCTATAGAACCAATTCTATTTGGTTTGGAAAACCCAGTTTCCCAAGTTTGTAGTTTCATTATCATAATTCTTAGTGTCCATATGGTCATCTCCATGGTTCCCAAATCTGTCTGAACTGCTCTGTATGGTTGTTAGCATAACTGAGGCCATCTTGGGTCTGTACAGTTCCTTCTGTCCTTCTTCTCACCCTACCTATGGCTGTTCTGTGTAATAAATCTCTTCTCTGTCATCAGTGATTTTTAGGTCCAGGTGGCCTCTATGCTTTGTTAGCCTCCAAACGACGAAGACCTTTGCTGATGTACTCTTGGCTCCTGCAAAAACTAGTTACGCATTCATAAATCTTGACTTAGGAATGCACTTCCTGTTTCCAAGCATGTATCCCTAAACCCTAGATTAACTATAAAATTGTCCCAATGGCCTCTTGAAGGTTCAAAGTGCAGCTGCAAATGCTTCTGGATCTCTGTCCACTTGATTCTACCCTGTAAGTTACCTTATAATAAACTTATCCGTTGATTATATGGAGCTGCCTGCCTTGTTTTCCATTCTCAAGATACCTTTTCAGTTTGGAGGGCACTTTTTGTTTCCTCTAATTTCCAACACCCTCCTTTGGAAAAATCCATTGTGCAAACATATTTAAAAGTCCCAGGCTTGCTATAGTCAGACTGGTTCTGACTTTTACCATAGGAAATCTACTTTAAAATCTTTCAGTGGCTCCCTGTTGTGCTTCAGACAAAGACCCATGAGATCCTGCATGGGGCCCTGTGTCCCTCTTCCAGATTCATCTCCCACCATACTCCCCTTTGCTCTGGGATCTTCAACACATTTGCCTTCTCTCAGTCTCATTCTTGCCAGGCTCCCTCTTGCCATGGGACCTTTGCAGCTGCTATTTCCCACATCAGAAGTGCTCTTCCTTCTCTTGGTTGCCTAAACTCATCTAGGCATCTTTCCATTTCCAGCTCAAATGTTACTTCCTCAGGAAGCCCTCCCTGACTTCTCATAGGAGGGAAAACCCAACTTAATAATTCCTGGAGTCCCTGTGAATCTCTGTTTTGTGTTGCCTTTTTGTTTGCTTACATGACTACTTGATTAGTGGCAGGATTTAGTTCCCCACAGATTGTTAATCTGAGGGCTTTAGTTCCTCCCTGGCTATTGCCTGGAGGCCATCCTCAATTCTTGCCACACTGGCCTCTCCACTGGGCAACTCACAACACAGCAGGTGGCTTCATAAGTGATCAGAAGAGGTTGAGCAAGATGGAAATCACCATCTTTTATAACCTGATCTCTAAAATGACAAATATTTTAGAGTACACTTTTGCTGTATTCCCTTTGTTAGAAATGAGTTACTAGCTCCTGCCTCGCCTCAAGGGAAGCCATTTTTTAAAAATAATGTTTATTCTTTAAATTTTTTATTTATTTATTTTAATTTTCTTGTGGCTGTGCTGGGTCGGCCTTCGCTAGTTGCGGTGTTGTGGTGAGGGGCAGCTACTCTCTAGTTGGGGTGTGTGGGCTTCTCATCGCAGTCGCTTCCCTTGTGGTGGTTTCTCCTGTGGTGGAGAACGGGCTTTAGAGCACATGGGCTCAGTAGGTGTGGCCCGTGGGCTTGCAGTTTGTCCCGTGGCATGTGGAATCTTCCCAGACCAGGGACTGAGCCCACGTTCGCTGCGTTGGTATGTGGGCTCCCAGCCAGTGGACCTGCAGGAAAGTCCAAGGGAAGTCATTTTTGAAGACGCCTACCAAAATGCCCAATTAGAACTTTTTCTTTCTCATTTGGGGCAACCAGTGAAGAGAGATTCTCTATTCTCTAGAAGAGATAGAACCCGGCAGCAGACTTGCAAACATCTTCCTGACATAATGCAAGCCATGAAGATCAAAGACTTCCTGCCCTTTTCCATCGTATAATTTCTACAAGTTATCTCAGGAATGGAACAGCCTAAGCTTTTCTGTATGTCTCCTGGTGACAATTCCAGATACGCACGTGAAGGAGGAACTGTCACGTGGCAAAAGCCAAGAGGCCTCCTTGGGTTCTTCTTCATGCCAGAAAGGCAGTAGAGCTTGATGGAAAGAGTGTGGTTTTCCCCATGAGCTTGACTTCAAGATCAGCTATATACTAGTGTGTGTCCTTAAGCACTGTTGATTCCATGTATTGTTTATGATGCAAGTTACTTCAGTTCCCTTTGCCTCACTTTCCTCATTCATAAAATGCTCCTCTCCCGGTCCGTCTGCCCTCATCGAGTCTGTCTGCCAACTTTTCTCCAGCCCCACTGTTATCACTTTAGTCCACATCAATGTCACCTTTTCACCCTGCAACAGCCTCTAAAGGGTCCCCTGTTTCCACTCCTGCTCCCTACAACCTGCTGCTGCTGCTAAGTCACTTCAGTCGTGTCCGGCTCTTCGCGACCCCATGGACTGCAGCCCACCAGGCTCCTCCATCCATGGGATTTTCCAGGCAAGAGTACTGGAGTGGGATGCCATTGCCTTCTCCCTATAACCTGCTGCTACTGCTGCTACTAAGTCGCTTCAGTCATGTCCGACTCTGTGCAACCCCATAGACGGCAGCCCACCAGACTCCCCCATCCCTGGGATTCTCCAGGCAAGAACACTGGAGTGGGTTGCCATTTCCTTCTGCAATGCATGAAAGTGAAAAGTGAAAGTGAAGTCTCTCAGTCGTGTCCGGCTCTTAGCGACCCCATGGACTGCAGCCCACCAGGCTCCTCCATCCTTGGAATTTTCCAGGCAAGAGTACTGGAGTGGGGTGCCATTGCCTTCTCCCTATAACCTGCTGCTGCTGCTAAGTTGCTTCAGTCGTGTCTGACTCTGTGCAACCCCATAGACGGCAGCCCACCAGACTCCCCCATCCCTGGGATTCTCCAGGCAAGAACACTGGAGTGGGTTGCCATTTCCTTCTGCAATTCCTGAAAGTGAAAAGTGAAAGTGAAGTCGATTAGTCGTGTCCGACTCTTTGAGACCCCATGGACTGCAGCCCACCAGGCTCCTCCATCCATGAGATTTTCCAGGCAAGAGTACTGGAGTGGGGTGCTATCGCCTTCTCCGTATAACCTGTTAGAACTGCCCAGTTATTTCTGTGTCAGTTGGAATAAAGTCTCATCCTGACCTCGGCCTCCCAAGGATTTAAATGATCTGGGTTTGCCAACACCTACCCTGGACTCTGGGCTTCCCAGGTGGTGCTGGTGGTGAACAACCCGCCTGCCAATGAAGGAGACATAAGAGCCTTGACTTCGATCCCTGGATCGAGAAGATGCCTTGGAGGAGGGCATGGCAGCCCACTCCAGTATTCTTGCCTGGACAATCCCCATGGACAGAGGAGCCTGGCTGGCTACAGTTCATAGGTGAAGAGTTGGACAGAGACTGAAGCGACTTAGCATGCATGCATGCACCTTAGACACTATCTCCCCCTGTGCTCCAGAAACTCTGGCTTCATTTGTTTTTATGCTGCACAAGCTCCTCCCTGCAGGGCCTTTGCCTTTGGTCTCCCTTCTGTCTGGAAGCCGAGATCTTAGCTCAAAAAATCCCCTTCCCACCCCCAGCTAAAGCAGCCACCTGTGGCTGTCTAACCCAGCACCCTAGCTTAATTCTCTGCCTGGCCTTCATCACTAGATGGTATTTCTCTGGTTCTTTTGGCTATTTATCTTTCTGCTTCCCACACCAGAAAGTAAACTCCACAGGAATAGAACGAACTGTCTTTCTGGTTCTCCCAGCCCATCCTCAAGACATAGGAGAGTGCCTGAAGGCAGATGGGAGGTGTCCAAACCTAAGTGTTCAATGAATGGAACATGAATCCGTGAAAGCCTGAGCGGCTGAAGTGGGTGTGTGTCAGTGCGGATGTACACACGCTCGCTGGAGAGGCCAAACTAGCGTGGATCGCAGTGATTCTGACTCCTTTCCTCTAGGAGGACAAATTGTGGGCTCCCCACCCGCAACCGGGATGACGGTGGGTGGGGTCCCAGCCGGGCCGGGCGAGACTGGCGACGTCCCGAGCACACCGCCGTCCCGCCCCCTGAGCACAGGGGCCCTAAGCTGGCCGACGTGGCGGCGGCGCTGCAGGCGGACAGGCGGGGAGGGAGGGACGGAGGCGGGCCGGAAAGTTTGTCCGGCTGCGGCTGCCGAGACAGGGACTCGGCGGGGGCGATGCACACCCAGTCCCCCGGCGCTCCCCGCTCGCCTCGGGAGCCCTGGTCACCATGGGTAAGTCGCGATCGGCGCTGCGGGTAGAGGGGTGCTTCGGACCGGGAAGCCCCGCGACCCCATCCTTGCGCGCGCGCACCCTCTGCACGCCGCTGCCGCTCCCAGACCAGATACCGCCCACTCGGGTGGCCGCCGGGACAGCAGGCCTTGGCTGGGGGCTGGGAAGGGACTTGGGCCCACTTCCTTCCACGCTCCTTTCTGCCCAGAAAAAAGTGACCTGAGAGGGCTCCTTAACTTGATACCAGGAGTTTTTTCTGGGGCCCTACCCTCTCCTGACCGCTTGAAGCCTTGCAGCGTCCCACGAGTGAAATTGCTCCTATTCTGCAGACGAAGAAGAGGCTCCGAAAGGAGCAAACTCATTGATGGATTCGCTGAGCACTTCTCTCCAGGCACTGTTCTAGGCTTGGGATGCTGCTCTACACAAAACAGACAAAAACCTCTGCTGTCAGATGCCTAATAGACGGGAGATAGAGGAAAGTGGGGGCGGGGTGTGGGGGGCGGGGGAAGATTAGGAAACTTATTTGTTGCTCCGGGGGACTAAGGTTTGTGTTTTTCTCTCTGGATTCAGAAGCCTCAAAAGGTCAATCATTGATCCACCTGGCAGACATTGGTTTGGGGGTTGGGGATTCAGTGGACCTGTATGTAGATTTGGGGGATCAGAAAGACAGGTGGTGGGGGGTTTCCAGCCCTCATTCTCCCATTTCCCAGGTGCATCCTGATCTAGGACAGGGTAGTTAACTTCTCTGACCTTAGTTTCCGCATCTCCAAAACAGTCACCAGGAAACACCCCATCACAGGGAAGCCATGTGAATGACATGAGAATATGAACTTAAATACTCCATATACCACTTGCACATGGTAAATGGTCCGTTAACGTGAGATTTCTTTTTTTTTTTAATCACACCCAACATCGGAACTCTGGAATCAGATTACTCAAGTTCAGAATCTGCTCTGTGACTTGATAAACTCTCACCCTAGGCAAATGTCCTTACTTCTCTGTGCCTCAGTTGCTTCAGCTGTAAAATGGGAACGGCACCAGTGTCTGTGACACAGGGTTAATGCAGGAATTAAGGCAGCTGCTACAGGTATGGCTTCTGGAAAAGGAAGTGAGCTGACTGATAGTATCAACAACAGTCTCACTTATATCACCTGTCGTTGGGACACTTGGAAGCCAGCCGTCTGGGTGAAGATATTTGCATGGGTCAGCTTCACCCCTGGCTTTTCCCTGGAGTTGCAAGGGAAGCCACGGCAGATCTCTGGCTGGGGAGGGATCCAGTTCCTTGTGCCTCTGGCTGAGAGGCTGCTCTAGAGTCATTCACCGAAGGTGCCCTGCGACTTGCGGCTGGTGACATGTGCAGCCATGAGCTGGGTTTTTCCTCTCCACCTGCCCCTTGATTCTCTCCCCTGGGAAGCTCTGCTTTCAAGAACTGAGGGACTTCATCCAGCGTGAGCCAGTTTCACATACTGTATTTAGACAGACAATCCATAGAAAGGGAGTCGTTTAGTCGCTCAGTCCTGACTGACTCTTTTACGACCCCATGGACTGTAGCCCACCAGGCTTCTCTGTCCATGGGATTTCCCAGGCAAGAATAATGGAGTGGGTTGCCATTTCCTCCCCCAGGGGATCTTCCTGACCCAGGGATCGAACCCAGGTCTCTTGTATCTCCTCCATTGCAGGCAGATTGTTTACCTGCTGAACCATCTACTACCTAAACTCAGGCTGGGCTGTCATAATTTGGAGGCCAGGATTTACTCCACTTCCTGTCCATGGCCACTTCCAGACCCTGAATCCACCAAGACACTCAAGAGCCCAAATCCTTTCTGTCTGGATCCCCTATGTCCTGAATTCACGCATTCATTCAATCATGTGTTTACTCAGCCAGTATTTACTGAGTGTCCACTGTATGCCAGGAACTGTCCCCAGCATCAGGAGACAACTGAGAACTCACAAAGAATTCATGTCCCTTTAGGGCTGATATTCTGGTTGTTGAGCCCCCCCAAACATGTAAAATGTATAGTTATTTCATATGATGACAAGTACCATGGAGGAAAACAAGCAGCAAAGTGGGATATGAAGCGCTGGATGCCATGGGAGCTTGCAGTTTTAAGTAGAGCACCAGGGAAGGCCTCATGAAAAGGTGATACTTGAGCAGGACCAGAGGGAAGCAGGGGTGGGGTCGCTGAAATGGAGGGAAAGGCTTTCCCAGCAGAGGTGAGACCTGGTAAAAAGCTTTGACTTGAGACGGGCATGGAGTGAGGAGGAACCGCAAGGAGGCTGGTGCAGCAGGAGCTCAGCAAGAGGAGGCAGGTCCTATAGGGCCTTGAAGGTCACTGTCAGGACTTTGGCTTTTTTCACAGAGAAAGAGGAGCCTTGGAGGGCTCTGGGCAGAATAATGTGGCCTGACTTGTGCTATCATAGGATCTCTCTGGCTGCTCTAGAGTATTAAATTAAGTTCAAATGTATCTGACACAGTCCTTGGAATGGGATGTGGAGATACTGCTGTGGATCCTGACTCAATCTTTCATTCACTCAGTAGAAGCTTTAATTGGCCCATCTTAGGTTTCAGGGTGGGGCTGGGGCCTAGAGACACGGAGACAGTAAGTCTCTGTTCTCATCATGTCCTGTTTAATAAGGAAAACACATCAATTTCACGATTACTTAAGCAAATGCAGAAGATAGCAGAATTGGCTGGAAGAGAAAAATATGACTTGGAAAGTTGAGGAAGATGTACAGGAATTAGAGTCTCTGTCAAACTAGCTTGACCAGGAAAAAAAAAAAAAAGTACTTATTTATTGGTCCGGGAAAAATCCACGGCTTCAGGCATGGGTGGATCTAGGAGCTCAGGCAGTGTAGTCAGGATTCCCTGCTGGGGAAAGATGACCCTCAGCTGCTCCAGGCAGGTAAACTACCAGCTCAGAACCCCTTAGCAACCACCCTGGGCTGGACTGTCTCTCACTGGCTCAGGGTCAGCCACGTGGCATTCACCACTGCCCAAGGCCGGAGAACCTGCTAGGTAGTCAGATCTGGGTCACAGACACAACGTCTGGAGCTAGGTGATGGGGGCTGGAGGTGGGGAGGTCAAGTCCACCCAGATCCAGAGACTTGAGAGATGAAGACAGGAGAGGTGAAGGCAGCTCCCCACAGAGCACAGGGGACTGAGGCCAAATCACAATGTGTATTACCAGAGCCCCTCAGGGAGGTGAACTGGGACTGAGGAAGATGAGTGAGCATTTGGGGAACAGAGGTTGGGAAGAGAGGGACCAGGTCGTGTAGAGGGCAGAGCAGCATGAAACTCTATGATGTGTGCTGGAAACAAGTGTTTGCAGGGTGTGTCGGAGGGGTGGGGGTAGGGGTGGAGAGGAGAGGCGGCCAAGGAGGTAGGCTGGGGCCACCAGCTCGTGCAGGGACTGGGAGGTCATGCTAATGAGTTAGGACTTAATAGAGCAGGTGGTGGGAGCCTTGGAAAGCTTAAATACGTGGGTTTGGGAGTCAGATGGGACAGCGTTTGAGTCCTGATCCTGTTGCTTCCCAGCTGTGAGAACACTTTGTTTCTCACAGAACACTTAGAATCTGAGCCTTAGTTTCCCCATCTGTCAAGTGGGGGTAATGAGAGCAGTACCACCTAGAGTTGTCACCAAGGTGACTTGAGAGAAGGCACCTGGAGTCTTTGCAGAGAGGAGACACCCTGTCAGTGACACTTGTTATTATTACTGTTTGATCTTCCTTTACCGTTGCTGTTCTGCTCTTACCACTGAGGCCTGAGTCTGTCCTTCAGCATTTTCCGGTGGAACCTGTGGACGGTTAGCTTTGGCCCTGGGTCCTTTGGCTGGGTGCCCATTCACCTCCAGAAGAACCCAGGACATGGCAGAAAAGTTCTGTGTTTGCATGGGATTGCCTCACATTGCCTCACTGCCTGGACGAACCTTCCCTTCTGGCAGTGAACTCTAGAAACTGAGGGAGGTGGAGCAGAAGGGGGTGACAAGGGGCAGGACCTGGGTCCCCAGGGTGTTGGTTGATGGTCATGAAGAGGAAGGACTAGGCCAGCCAGGGAATGGTAGGGGTTTGTTTCCTGGGGGGCAGAGGTGATGCAGAGAAAAATGAGCTGGGTAGGGGGAGGTGATTCCTTCACCTATGAAAGTCCTCTCCCTGCCCCTGCACAAAAATTGCCTAACATAGATGGGGTGAGGCAGAAGTGAGAAAACAGTGAAATCTTATTCTGCCAAGGTTTTATACTGGAGTACCTAAGGGTACAGACTGTGGAACCAGACTGCCAGGCTTTGAATCTCAACAAGCTACTTACCATTAATACTCTTCATCTTAGGCAAGTCATTTCGTGTCTCTGATAATCGGTTTGTATGTGTGTGCTCAGCTGCTCAGCGATGTCCTACTCTTTGTGACCCCGTGGACTTTAGCCCGCCAGGCTCTTCCGTCCATGGGGATTCTCCAGGCAAGAATACTGGAGTGGGCTGCCATTCACTGCTCCAGGGGACCTTCCCAATCAAACCCAGGTCTCTTGCATCTCCTGCATTGGCAGGCGGATTCTTTACCATTAGCACCACCTGAGGAGCATGGCGATCAGTTTACTCCTTCATAAACAATACAAAAGCCCACCTCATAAAGTTGTGGTGAGAATTAAATGAGCTAGTCCACGAAAAGGGCTCAAAGCAGTGCCTGGTCCAGAGCAAATACTCCATAAATCTGACTACAATGTTACGAATGTTCTTGTCAGGTCCAGGGTAGGGGGTGGGTGAGGCAGATATGTCTGGATTACTCTAGATGCTTCCAGAAATATTTGTTTAAATATGTGAATTAAAAATTAAGAGCAACCTGTTTAGCTACTCTGCCAGTACAGTAGTTGCTGGCCACATGTGGCTATTTTTACACTTAATTAAAATTAAATAAAATTAAAACCGCAGTTCCTCAGTTACACTGGCCACATTTTAAGAGTTTGATTAAAAAAAAAAAAGTGCCTAGAGTCCACTGAAAGTGAAATCTGTCAGTGTCCTCCTGATCTGGCCCCTGCCTACCTCTCCTACCTCATCACCCATTACTCTCACTTACTGATCTCCAGCCACTCCGGCCTCTTGCTCAATAGGCCATGATTAAAAGCCTGAACTCTCTAGTCACATCAACTTTGCCACTTGCTGTGTGAGCATGAAAAAGTTTCTTCACCTCTCTGTGCCTTGGAGGATGATGCTAATAATAGTAGATTTTAAGGTTGTTGTAAGAATTAAATGAGTAAATACATGTAAAGCCCTTAAAACAGAGCCTGGTACTTAGTACCATAGGAGTATTAGCTATTAATAGTTATTTTTCAAATATGCCCCAAACTGTCCAGCTTCAGAGCCTTTGTTTCTGCTATTCCCTTGTCTAGAATGTTCTTCTCCCATACTTGACATGACTTCCACCCTCACTTCATTCAGATCTCTGCTCCAGTTTTCCCTCTTCAGAGATGCCTTAGCTGTCTGGCTACCCTATTTAAAACAGAACCCCTCCATCGCTCTCAACCCCCTTTCAGCTCAGCCCAATCGCTCAGTTGTGTCCGACTCCTTGCGACCCCATGGTCTGCAGCATGCCAGGCTTCCCTGTTCATCACCAACTCCTGGAACTTGCTCAAACTCATGTCCATCGTGTTGGTGATGCCATCCAACCGTCTCTTCCTCTGTCGTCCCCTTCTCCCCCTGCCTTCAGTCTTTCCCGGCATTACCTGCTCTTTTTTTTTTTTTAATGACACCTATCACCTATTCATTTATTATCTGCCTTTTTCTACTAGAATGTCAGGTCCTTGAAAACACCACTGTATTGCCAGCCCCAAGAACACAGCCTAGTGTGCTGTAGATGCCAGATAATTTTTTGAATGATTGGATGGATGAATGAATGGATGGGTGTGTGTGTGTGTATCTGGGTAAATAGTGAATAGAATACAATGACGGGTGGATGAATATATTTTTGGATAGATGGATCAATAAATGGATGGATGTTTGGGTGAATTAAGGGGTAGGTGAGTGGACCAATGAATGGAAGAATATGTGGTGGATGAAGCAGGTGGGTGGACGGAGGAGTGGATGATGAAGGGATGGGTAAATTGATCAATAACTGGATGAACAGATGGAGTGGATGGATGAGGGAAGGAGTGGATGGATGAGGGAAGGAGTGGATGGGTGAGGGAAGGAGTGGGTGGGTGAGGGAAGGAGTGGGTGGGTGAGGGAAGGAGTGGATGGATGGGTAGATGGATGGAAGGAAGGATGGAGGGAGAGATGAATGAAGAAAGAAGTGGATGAAGGGATGGATGAAGGATAAAGGAAGAAGTGGATGCATGCGTGCGTGCATGTGTGGGTATATGGGTAGGCGGATGAATAAATGAATAGATGGATATATAGAGGGATACACAAATAGATGAGTGAATAGATGGAGAGATGGAGGGCTGGACAGATGGAAAGGGACAGACGGATGGACGATTGGATGGTCTGGCATGGACACATTCTGCACCCACCCCATCACTTTTGTTTTTCAGGCCGACCTTCACTCCTCCTGCCCCTGTGTGCCTCGGTGTCCTTGCTGGGTGGCCTGACCTTTGGCTATGAACTGGCAGTCATATCGGGTGCCCTGCTGCCGCTGCAGCTTGATTTCGGGCTGAGCTGCTCACAGCAGGAGCTTCTGGTGGGCAGCCTGCTCCTGGGGGCTCTCCTTGCCTCCCTGGTAGGGGGCTGCCTCATCGACCGCTATGGCCGGAAGCAAGCCATCCTCGGGAGCAACTTGGTGCTGTTGGCAGGCAGCCTGAGCCTGGGCCTGGCCGGCTCCCTGGCCTGGCTGCTCCTGGGCCGCTCGGTGGCTGGTTTTGCCATCTCCCTCTCCTCCATGGCCTGCTGCATCCACGTGTCCGAGCTGGCGGGCCCACGGCAGCGGGGAGTGTTGGTGGCCCTCTACGAGGCAGGCATCACC
Source organism: Bos indicus (assembly GCF_029378745.1). Taxonomy (NCBI): domain Eukaryota; kingdom Metazoa; phylum Chordata; class Mammalia; order Artiodactyla; family Bovidae; genus Bos; species Bos indicus. The sequence goes on from NC_091772.1 coordinate 75,392,938, forward strand.
GTGGGCGTCCTGCTCTCCTACGCGCTCAACTATGCACTGGCCGGCGCCCCCAGGGGATGGAGGCACATGTTTGGCTGGGCCTCTGCGCCCGCTCTCCTGCAGTCTCTCAGCCTCCTCTTCCTCCCTGCTGGTACAGTCGGGGCTGCAGCCCGCAAGGACCTCATCCCGCTGCAGGGAGGCGAGGCCACAAAGCTGGACCCGGGGAGGCCGAGATACGCCTTTGTGGACCTCTTCAGGGCCCGGGACAACATGCGGGTCCGGACCGTCGTGGGGCTGGGGCTGGTGCTTTTCCAGCAGCTGACCGGGCAGCCCAACGTGCTCGCCTACGCCTCCACCATCTTCCAGTCGGTCGGCTTCCAGGGAGGCTCCTCCGCTGTGCTGGCCTCCGTGGGGCTCGGTGCGGTAAAGGTGGCGGCTACCCTGATGGCCATGGGGCTGGTGGACCGAGCTGGCCGCAGGGCGCTGCTGCTCACTGGCTGTGCCCTCATGGCCCTGTCGGTCAGCGGCCTCGGCCTCGTCAGCTTTGCTGTGCCCCTGCACTCAGGCCCAGCTTGCCTGGCTGTGCCCAATGCCACCAGGCTGTTAGGGCTCCCTGGAGATTCCGGCCTGCCCAGGGGCTTGGCTCCACCGCTGCCGCCCACGACTGACCAGAGCCCCAGGCAGCCAGTCTTGTCAACTTCTGAGAAGACCAGGCCTCCTCCCGGAGCCGAGGACCCTACAGCCCTAAGCCTCACTCCCCCTGCACACCTTTCTCCCACCCCCGAGCACGCCCTGCTGCACTGGACCGCGCTGGTCTGCATGATGGTCTTTGTGAGCGCCTTCTCCATCGGCTTTGGACCCGGTAAGTGGGAGTCTTCTGCAGGTAACTTGGAAGCCTTCTACCTAGCGGAAAGCCTGGGGACTGAAACTGTCAGGGTCTCAGAAGGACCAGAGGTGGCTTGACCGTGAGAACAATGAGCTCAGACTCCAGGGCTCCTTGCTTCTTTGAAGCTACTTCTTCCAAGAGCAGGAGCCTAATTTGTGTCTGTCATGTTTTCTTCCTTATAAAGACCCAAAATCTTTTAAGCTTCATAAAGTCAGAATGTGCCCCTGGATGGCTCACTCAGAAGGGTTGACTGGAAAGGAATTTAATAAATAGGGTGACCAACCATCCCAGTTTGCCTAGGACACTGAAAGTCTGGGGTCCCAGGAAACCCGTTGGTTTCCTGGGCAAACCCAGGTCGCTGGTCCTTCTAAAGGGAATCTTATGGCCACATGGGTGAAACAGCAGGGAGAAATGGGTGTCAGGGGCCTGACCCTGCACTGAGTCCCATTGTTGGGGGACTGCCTCCTGGACTGTGGGTGCCAGGCCCTGGGTCCCAGCTACTAGGCATCCTGTCTGCCCTCCTGTTCTAGTGACCTGGCTTGTCCTCAGTGAGATTTACCCCGTGGAGATCCGAGGGAGGGCCTTTGCCTTCTGCAACAGCTTCAACTGGGCCGCCAACCTCTTCATCAGCCTCTCCTTCCTCGACCTCATCGGTGAGTCCTCTAACCTAATTCCCTGGCCCAAGACCCAGAAACAACTGCCTCCAAACAGAGCCCAGGCTTCCATATCGTCTGGGTATAAGTGACAGAAAATCCCATGCAAACCAGTTTATGAGCAAAAGGTAATGTTTTTGTCTTAAGTCATGAAAAGAGGAGGGTAGTAGCTGTCTTTAACCATGACTGATCCAGAAGCTTCAACAAAACTGTGGGCCCGCTTTCATATTCTCTTGGCTCTGCCTTCCGTGCTGTGAGCTTCATTCTGGGGCAGACCCACTGCATGGCTGCAAAGATGACCACAAGCAGGGCTCTTCATCTTGGCAGCCTCCTGGGAAGGAGACCCTGTTTTTTCCAATGGCTCTCACTCATGTCCTGGGACTGACTCTCATTGGCCCAGCAAGATCACATGCCCATCACTGAACTGTCACTGGAAAGCTGCAATATTCTGATGCCCAGGCCTTGGGTCACATACCCAGTCTAAACAAAGTGGGGTGTTAGACACCCCACTGCATGGACTGAGAGTTGGGGGAAGGTTCCCCGAAGGAAAACTGAGGTGCTAGTGAAAGAATGAGAGGGGTTGAGAGACAAAGACAACAGAAGATATGACCTGCGAAATTTCTACTTCATTCCAGGCCCCGTTAGTTGGCAGCAGGCGGGTCAGGGGGCGGGGAGTGGAGGAATTGGCTTTATTGACAACCTGGGAGTTGAGGCTGAAGGGGGGATAGAGTGGAAGTGTCCAGTTCTCCTCGGTCCAGGAAGCCATCCCTGACTGGTGGCGGGGGATGAGTTTGTTCTCAAACCCGGAGTTTGTTCTCCGGGTAGGGTGTACAGAGATTGGGAGCCCTGAGTGTGGGTCTTTGCTCTCTGCCCCCATCAAGGCAAGTCCATTCTCCCCCAGTAACTAAAAGTTTCCACTCTACGCCAGAGGAGTTTGCATTTTTTTCCTATTTGCAGCAGCAGAACAATTCTCCAAATAAAATTTTGTGCAGAAGCTCCACAGAAGTGCCTGACAACATCCAGAACTCTCAGACACACTGTAAAATCCTCTAGGCCAGAGAAGAGGGGAAGGTCCCCTCCCCGACCCACCCCTACCCCTAGAGAGAACGTGTCTGAGACCAGCAGGAGCCACAACCTTTCCTTTCCATTCTAAACTTTTCAGCTTAAACTGGCTCGTGCCCGCCTGCCAGCAGGAAGCTCTGCTCAGATCTGGTTTGAGTGACATCTCTTCCTACCTAGCATTCAGACCCAGTCTGAGTGCTGGTGGGGTGGGGTGGGAATTATATGGGCCCAGAACACCAGGGAGGGGTGTCCAAGATGCAGAGGATACTTGTGACCCAAGGCCAGGGGTCATCGGGGCCCAGGTGATGGGTGGCTGGGTGGGGGGGCTCCACCCCCAAGGCACAGTTCTGAGAGTTCAGTTTTTTTCCCACTTCCTGCAGCCAAGGGTTTCCCCTTCAAAAGAGGAGCCCTTGGGGGCTGTGGGAAATACTGGTGGAAGAACCCATCCACCATGCCTGTCCCCTACATCCAGTCTTTGGGAATTCAAATTTCTCACTGGTGCCTCAGTTTTCAAGCATTCCTTTTATGTGGAATGAATGAGAGATAAGAGAGGAAGGAAGGGAGAGAGAGGAGGAAGGAAGCAAGGGGAGGAAGGGCTTCTTAGAATTGTTTCATATTCTATCATCCCCATCTCACAGATTGGGAAATACATCCTTCCCAAGTCTAGCCAGGTAATCAGAAGACTAGAACTCAGTCCTCCAAGCCCAACACTCTCTCTCTGCTGGTATAAGCATTAAGTGGAGGTCAAGCTTCTCAGGTGGCTCAGAGGTAAAGAACCCACCTGCTGACACAGGAAACACAGGTTCAGTCCCAGATGTTTTGTGGATTTGGGTCCTGGGCCTTTGCCTGCCTCTGGGACAACCAGTCCCACTCCTGCTTTATGGTACTTTTATCTGACAGTGTATTGGTCATTCTGCAGATCTACCATCTGGAGAATCTGTTCAAGGTGAACTGATTTTCAGTGTTTCACCTGGAACACTGGTCAACCAGTTGGCCCAGGCTAAGCTCTGCCCACATTCCACCCTGTTGTCCCAGGTGCCATTGGCTTGTCCTGGACCTTCCTGCTCTACGGGCTGACTGCTGTCTTCGGCCTGGGCTTCATCTATTTATTTGTCCCAGAAACAAAAGGCCAGTCGTTGGCAGACATAGACCAGCAATTCCAGAAGAAATGGTAAGGTGGTCAGGGCTGGCCAAGGAGGAAGAATGACCTCAGACTGTGAGCACTTTGCTTCGGGATTTAGTCCTTACACTTGGCCTTTGCAGAAGAGTGTTTTTCTTCTCTTCCTGTTGTTCTTACTGCCTGGACACAATGACTTTTGTCCTATCTTTGTATACGAGCTCTTCTCCTTGAGTGGGATGGGGAAAATGGGACTGGAGGGCGGTGATGTGGGAGAGGCTGGTTGGGCGTGATGTCACTTCCCAGCAGGAGGGACAGGAGCTAGTCTTTGTGTTTAGGAGGGTCACCCCAGCTGTGATGGGGGTATCTGGCTGTAGAGGGCACAGGTGGACCCAGGAAGACCAGGGGGAACAGCTGGGCCGTTCAGAGGAAAGGTACATTAAGGCAGAAAGCAGGAAGGCTCAGGTAGGAGTGGGGAGGAGAAGGGATGGGGACCCCAAGCATGGCCCACTCCCATCACCCCCAGGGAAGGCCGCCAGGCCCTGCCGACCTCCGACCCCACCTGCTCTCTGTGCTCCAGGTTCCCCCTGAGCTTTGGCCACAGGCAGAGCTCAGCTGGCATCCAGTACAGTCGTATCGAGGTCTCTGCAGCCTCCTGAGGGGGTCCATCTGGAAGGTGCTGGAACCGTGGCTCTAGTCTTCAGCTTCCTGCTTGCCTGGGCCCCAGAACACAAGGGCTAGATGGCCCTTCAAGACTCGCCCCTGCTCCAGAAGAGGTCTGTTTTGCTGGGGGAAGAGGGATGAAAGTCTGAGAGCTGCAGTCTTCATTTTGAGTCTCAGGCTCAGAGGGTTCCTGAGGCTCTGCCTTCCTGCCTCAGTTTCCCCACTGACTCCGCACATCTCTGCAGTAATGACATGATGAGAGCATCTCACGGTGACTCTGCTGCTCTGTGGGCTTTCTCAAAGAATCTCAAAGGTACCACCCTGGCAGGAAGTCACTCCTGGAATCACCCCTAAATCCAGCAAAGTATACCATATTATCTGCTCTCTTTCTCCATCTGGCTGGGACTTTTGTGGGGGAACACCTGCTTTTTGGTACTCAGATCTCATTTTGTCAACCCCTCCAATTCCCTTGCCCAGAACACTTGTCATTCACCAGAGACTCAGATGGTTGGTAGGAGGCTTGAGTTCTAGCCCTGACTGTAGGTGTTCTTGCTGTCTGACTGTGGGCCTCAGCTTCCCTTGTATGTACAATGGGGGATCTGAACCAGGTGGTTCTTAAGATATCTTCAGAAGCCAATGAGTCAGAATTTTAAATGCTGGCAATACCACAGATAATCAGCATGGGCCCTGCTTTCAAGTTGCTAGTCATCCCTTTGGGGGAGATAAGTTTTAATTAGGGGAAAGGTGAAGAATTCCAGAGTTGTGTGCCCTAAAATCCAAGGGCCATCACAATGCGGGTCATGCGCTCCAAGAGCAGTTTCCAGGATGGCACAGGAGGACTTTGCAGAAAGGAGACAGGTCTGAAAGCTAACAAACACGGTTGTAGGTGTGGCCTCCACCTCTCGGCAGCTACTGATCTTGAATAAGTAACAACTCCCTCAAGCCTCAGTTTCCACCTCTGTAGAATGGAGTTGACTTTCCCCCTAAGGGTGTATTTAATCTCTGTCTCCCATCAGGAGTGTCTTCAACTAGTCCCATTCAGCTGGTCAGGGTGAATGGGATTTCTCTTTACCCTCAATACCTAGGTCCCTACCTTTGGGACATTGTAAAGGGTCACTCCCCACTGCCCCAGGCCACAAGGGTCGAGTCAAATGGGACAGAGCAAATAGCTCCACCCCACAGGACTCTGGCCCTTCCCGAGTCCTCCTCTCCTCCCATTTCTAGATACTTCCTTTAGAGCACTGGAGCTGGCTTATGCTGGCTTGTGAAAGCTGATTGTTAAATTTTCAGACTCTTGCAAGCTCATTATTAAACACAGTTGCTAAAAAATTAAATTATTTAAATTTATACTTAAATAAATTATCTTAAAAACCAAGGTAATTATACTCTAAGCTCATCACTTCCTCATTTTACTGCATTTTGCTTTTGTCTGTGCTCTTAAGGTGATTTACAGCTATTGTATCACAAGAGGAGCATGGGGGAGGGGCACTGCCCACCCCTTGCCGATTCTGCATTCAGTGATGTCATGCTGGTCACTTGAAACGTCTGCAGGGAGTGTCTTTGCATCAGAGAGACTGAGGAACATGACAGATCAGGGCTTGATGTATTGTTTTGTTGATTTTCCAGTCTCAACAATGTGATTGATAAAATGTTAATAATGTAAATTAAACTTAACACTTTGTCGTGTCTGTAGTCGATACATTGTGAATGGCACAAAAAAATGGAGGGATTATTATCCAGTTCAGCCAACAGGTGACTCATGTCACCAGTGAAGGAGTCTGAACACACACCTTCCTTGTTTTCCTTCCATCTTACTCGTTCACATGAGCAAACATTTCACCTGGAATTCGTGTCACAGCTGCACACGTGCTTCGGT